>NC_022018.1:58856016-58862622 GCF_000317375.1 Microtus ochrogaster
GCCATCTCCTCTGTTGAGCAAATCCGTCTACACTCCAGCCCGCACTGTACCTTGTCTTATGTTCTTCCAGGCAGTGAGTAGTAAATTATCCTGAAATTCTTAGGGGTCACTCAGACTGCGTAACCTTGGTAGTGAGGTAACAAGGCGGAGGAGAGAGCTGAATCTTCAAACCCTTGTGAGGCACAACCCACTCCAGTTTCTCCTCCACATTCTTAGAAACACTCTCTGCTGCCCTGAAGCAGCCCACGGCCAACAGAGCTACACCTGCAGGGCCAGCTATTGAACTGCACTTCCGGCAAGCAGGCACAGCGGCAAAAGCCCTGGTCCCCAGCAGTATTTTAAATCTCCACCATCAAGGCACCTCCTCTGACCTTCAACCTTGTCCCAGCTAAAGCAAAGGGCCACTCAAGGTCTCTCCTGGAGAGCATTCCCGAGGGCCTGCTATTTTTAACCTCTGGTCAATTGTTTGATGTTCCTGGCTAAAGAACAAGAAGGGAAAGGAGAAGGTGACCGACAGAACTCTTGGATCTGGCTGGCGGGTCAGTTTCGGTCCCACCAAGAGAATGAGACCTTGAGAAGCAGTTCCTCCTGAGAGGGACAGGATCCTGGCCTCGCCAAGATGGCTATGCTGGGATAATATACCTTCAAGTGAAAATTTCAAACTAATAACAGTGTACAGGCTGAGAAACGCTGGGAGAAAAGGCAGGCGTCATCTCTGCTAGTCAGTTCCCATCAGCTTGAAAGAGGGATCCTCAGCTGAAGAACTGCCTCCTTCAGACTGGCCTATAGGCATGTCTGTGGATCACTTCCTTGATGGCAAACTGAGGCAGGAGGGCCCAGCCCACCGTGGGTGGTGCCGTCCCTGGGAAGGTGGTACCTGAGCGTGCCATGGAGAGCAAGCCAGTAAGCAGCTCCCCTCCATGGTCTCAGCTTCAGTTCTTGCCTTGGGTTCCTGCTTTGACTTTCCTTGATGGTGGACTGTGACCTATAAGCCAAATAAACCCTTCCTTCCCCAAGTTGCTTGTGGCCAGTGTTTGAGCAGAGCCACAGAAAACAAACTAAGACACCACCTCACTGCATGTTAGGCTCATGTGTGCATATGTCCATGTGTACACATGCGTACCTGTGTATGCGTGTGCATGTATATGTGTGTTGGTGTATGTGTGTATGCCTTCATGGGTGCACATGAAGCATCCATGCATATCTGGATGAGCAGACATCAGTGCAGACTAATAAATCTTTATTGGTCCATCATCTCCAACACTTTTAATCAACTCATACTCTCCGCATTGGTACTGAGCTCACACATGCGCACCCATCAGCATTTAAGGATGGTTTCCTCATCTAGATTAGGAGTCAAAAGACCTGGGTTGAGGCCTGCTCTGCTGTTGACTGTCATAATACAAGTGTTTCATTGGCCCTCACCAGAACTGCTTTGCCAGTTGAGACCTATGGTCTTCCAGAGGGTTTGGGAGAATCAGGAAGAGAAAGATGTTTTATAGACTTCTGAGTATTGTCTGGTCAGGCCTCGGGTCTCCCCACTCCCTCACACATGAGCCACACCCTACACCAAGTCTATCCTGAGACCTGAGATGTGTCAGACCTGAAGAAAAGTAGCCTGCCTTCCCCATTGCCCTGTTGGCATGCAACACATGAAGGTGAGCAGGGAATTAACAAGCAGAACTAACTCAGACCCTTGCTTTATATGTGCAACTGACTTTATATGTTGACTCTGGGCTCCCTACTTCCTTCCCATCCCCCACTATTAGCAAAGACACTGACAGGTGACCAAGGGACAGGTATCACTCTCCCTGGCATCTCTGCTTTCTCTCCTGACCTCCTGAATCCCTTTTTAGCCCTCTTGAGTCCCAGCCCTCCTTGTCTGTTAACTGGAGACAGTGGGACCAAACTCAGACCAGTGACCTGGATAACGGAGCCACAATAGAAGGAGCTTCAAGCACAATGCTGGACTCAGGACAAGACCCACAGGTTAGGGCAGGACCAGCCACCACCCTCTGCTGCCTCCTTACCCTCCACAACACCCACTCCCACGCTGCTCCGCCGTGTGTTCATTGGGGCCACGAAGAACCACTCATTGGTCTTGTAGCTGTATGCTTCTACTGACGCCAGACCTAGGGAGAAGAGAATCATGAAATTCCTACAGCCGTGGGCCTCACCCTGCTCTATAAGGAACAGTGAGGCCAGGAAGGGGCCAAGCCGGGACTACAGACTCGATGTTCAGTCTGGTATGCCTCTGCCTATCATGTGGCTATGGTAACTCCTCAGGCTACATAAGGCGACCACTGACCACCAAGGTATGACATATCGGGAATCTGGTGACATCAAGGGGTACATCTGAAGTGTGTTATAGATGCACACATTAAACTTACAGAATGGAACCTTCGATCCCAAGTAAATGCCCAAGGATGTCTCACTGGGCACCAGTCCGGATCCCTTTTCCCACATCTTCTCCCACTTTACTAGCTGGATGGCTAAAAATGTACCTCCCAAGATCCCCTGCAGCAATGCGTCTTTGAGCCCTAAGTAGAAATCTGGGGGGAATTTCTGGGATGGCTTTCTCATTTCTGATACAAGGTGACCCCTTCCTGCTTCTTGCAACCAAGGACACAAATGCCCTATCTGGAGTTATAACCGCTCTAAGGTTATCATGGGGAAAGCCAAGAGGAGCTTAGAGAATTTGGCCCCAGTATCCATGTACAGTCAGACCAAGTTGGGAAAGTGGCCCCTGGACTCTGTGTTTCCTCTCTGGATACAACAAAACCCCCTTCACAGGCACTGTAAGCAAGTCCTGCCGAAATAATCCCCAGTGCCCATCCTAGACCACACTCACTGAAGAGCCTTCAGAGAGGTGTTTGATAAATAAATAAATAAATAAATAAATAAATAAATAAATAAATAAATTCAGCTTTTCCCTCCCCGGGGCCAAAGACTATCATGGTAGTTTAGGTCGCCATCTTCAGTCATCCGCCTGACCACGTCAGTACAGATAACAATGTCTCTCCAAAGTCACAACAGTTCAGACTGAATGTGTATGGGTGTTTGCCTCCATGTCTGTCTGTGCACCACATACATGTGAGGTCCATGGAGGCCAGAAGAGGGCATCAGTGGCCCTGCAGCTGACGCAAGGTTATACACGGCTGTAAGCCGCCAGCCACATGGACACTTGGAAAAGAACCTGTGTTCTAGGGAAGAGCAGCGGGTGCTCTCTCCAGACCCCAGGTTGACATTTTGAAGGGAGATAAAATCTGGGAGGGAGGTGCCCTCTGGGGGACATTAAAGTGAGGTGCCCTCTGGGGGCAATAGAAAGAGCAGTGGCCAATCAGGCAACTGTGCCTGCTCAGAGCCAGGTGCCTTCCCCTTAAGCCAGTAAGGTGCTCAGTCTAGACTCCTGAGGCTCTTCCAGCAAGACACTCTCCCTTTCTCTGTCTGATCCTCTGAGGAAACAGGCTACTAGGCACGGGAGAGGTGAGAGGGGGCCCTTCTGAATGTGGACCTCCTCAGAACCCACCATATCACGGTGCAGATATGGACTCGGTCCACAAGAAGGCTTGCTTCTGGCGGACAACAGTTAGGAGTTTGGATACTGAAGGCCCTAGAGGTCCACGTTTACGCTGAAGTCTTGCCCTTGGGTAGTGGTGCCGCGGAAGTAGTGGGACCATTGGGTGAGGGTCCTTAGCCACTGGGGTGACCCTTGAGGCCTTCCTGTTGCTTCCCAGCTAGTGATGTGAGCAGTTTCATGAGCCCACACTGTACCACGGTGAACGGCCTCACCACAGGTCCACACAGTCTGTGGACTTGAACCTGCACTGCTGTAAGTCACAAGGTATCTTTTCTGTGAAGATTATGCCAGTATCTCCTGACAGTGAAGAAGAGCTCACTGATTCCAATGGGTTCATGCCTGGAGCATCGCTGCAAATGCCGGAGGCTAGCCCAAGAACTGACCGAGCAAAGCAAAACCGCCCCGAGAAGAGAGTACGGCAACTCTCCCTGGACCTACCGGTGCTGCCGTCAAAGCCTCCAACTGCGTAGAGGAGGTCATTGAGCACGGCCGCACCCAGCGTGCTCCGGCGCTCCTGCATGCTGGCAATGGACGTCCACTGGTCCTTCACGCCGTCATATACATCCACCGTCCGCACCCGCAGAGAACCGTTAAAGCCGCCCACAGCATATACGTGGCCAGCCATGAACACCACACCTGAACCGGGAGGAAACGAAGCATGAGAGTCAGGAAGAGGGCCACCTGCCCAAGCTGATGTCTGACGTCAAGGAAGCAAGGTGGGCTTACAACCGACTCCCGATGGAAGGCCACCTCCAGCTCTAGGTATCTGCGAGGAACTATGGGACTCCAATTTCTTCTCCTATTTGTTTCTCTAGCCTGGTTTGAGTAAACTCATGAATTGGCTTAAACCCACAAGCATGTAAGAACTGACCTCAGAGTAAGCAGTCGCAATGTGCTGTGCACACGTGCGGGTGGGAGGGGCGGGGAGTATGCAGAAGGAGCGGCACGCACGAGGCAGAGAGCAGCTGAGGAGAGGCTGCTTGGAGCCCAGGTGTGGCAGGGGGCTGGGGCCGCTTACCTGCTCTGCATCTCCTGGAAGGAAGCTCAGCTATCTGGTCCCAGCGGCCCTCCTCAAAGTCATAGCACTCCACGCTGCGGATCGCCTTAGGCGCCTGGCCACCAACCACAATCATGACCTCCAGAAAGACAAGCACACGTTAACTAGGTTTGCCCAGCACACGCGAGAGTGGATGACCAATCTGTGGCCCATCCACGTGCTGCCTGCCAGTTTGCAGAGTTACACACAGAAAGATGCTGCCCTAGTCACTGAGGGCGGTTACATATTCAAGGAAAGACAGCCAAGCACCACAGATAGGCCCACACTTTGCAAACATGCCCTCTCTGGATGATGCAGCAATAAGGAATGCATCTAATACAATCTCAGTACACACAAGATGGAGGCAGAGGAGCACGATTTTTACAATGAGGCAAACAAATATATTTGGGGTGGGAAGCCCAGATTCTGGGTACATTTTTAGGATACTATATTACTCATAAGTTTTTCTGAGTATCTGGACTGCAGAGGGTACCCAGTACCTGCGTAAAGAAAAAATAATATTTTTTAAGCACTGCTTCATGGCAGTTATCGAGTTAGGTGACTGACAGCACTGGAAACCGGTGTTCAAAGGGCTTTCATTGCCCTCCAGGGGGAAGGTCGTAGCTAACACAGCCAGGCACACGAAGTGTGTTGTCATTTGCTTGTCAGTGATTGACAGATGAGGGATGTAAAAAAGTTCAGAAAACACATGTAAACAGCCAGAGGTCATTCAGCAAGGGGAGGCAGAGCAGGCAGGGGAACCCAAGGCCACCTGACCCAGAGGGAAGGCTGCCATGGCTTCTCCTCACCGTCAACGCTGCCCCCTGCATGCTGCCCTTCATTCAGGAGTCACAGAAACCAATTCAGTGGGCTGTGACCAGAACACATCAAATTGAACAGCACAGAAAATACACAGCCAGGGTATTGGTTTATGAAATATTTGTTCTGGTTATACATATTTGGGCGTATATTTTGAATAGCAATTCATATGTATTTCTGCTGCAGGGTGTGGTCAAACCAAAGGAAAGCCATGTTCTCGCTGAGTTAATGAACTGTACTGACTCGTGGCATCCACGCTCTCAAGCCATTGTTCATACTATTAAATAAATAAGAGTCAAAATGGCAAAGATAACAGTAACCTGGATATTTTGACAAACTTGGGCAAACTCGCACTGCCCCCATCATGATAGTACCCCTTCCTGGCACTTCCACACCCTTCTTAAGAGGTGGGGACGTGTGGACGTCTCTGCTAGCCAACATAAGCCACGGGGTTGAGCACAACCCGAAGCCTGTCTTATCCACCTGCCAGTCCTCACACAAACTGCTGGGCCCCACCCCATTTCCCATTTAGCAAGTCCAGGATTTGTCTGAGGATCTGTTTGCAAAACAGCCCGGGAGATACCAAGGCCCTGCTCTCCGGAACTCAGGCAGTGAGACGTACAGTTTTGACCCCTGGCCTGTGGGAATTTCTTGATGGCACGCCGTTAACAATGTCTGCCACGCTGAACTATCACAGTGCTTTCTACTGCCTCACGGCGTGTTACTGGAGAGAGGAGGGCTCATCTATGCGGCCATGTGCCTTGACAGGAGTGCAAACCTCAGGGACAGGAAATGCCCAACGACAAGCATTACACATTGTCAGGTGTGACACTGACTCCCTGCTGCCCGTGTCATTGGTCACTGCTCGTTAGAACTGGTTCACAGGGTCTTTGACCCAAATATAGGTCACAAACTCTTCAAGATCAGGATTCACTGACCTCTAATCCCTTCCAAAGCAAACCAAAAGACACAGGCCTGGCCTCACTGTGGTGCTCCCAGACCAGGACACAGGCCTCACTGATGTGCTCCCAGACCAGGACACAGGCCTCACTGTGGTGCTCCCAGACCAGGACACAGGCCTCACTGCTGTGCTCCCAGACCAGGACACATGGGCCTCACTGCTGTGATCCCAGACCAGGACACATGGGCCTCACTGCTGTGCTCCCAGACC
>NC_022018.1:58862722-58872741 GCF_000317375.1 Microtus ochrogaster
TGCTGTGCTCCCAGACCAGGACACATGGGCCTCACTGCTGTGATCCCAGACCAGGACACATGGGCCTCACTGCTGTGCTCCCAGACCAGGACACAGGCCTCACTGTTGTGCTCCCAGACCAGAACACACAGCCCTCACTGTGGTGCTCCCAGACCAGGACACACAAGCCTCACTGTGGTGCTCCCAGACCAGGACACACGGGCCTCACTGCTGTGCTCCCAGACCAGGACACACGGACCTCACTGCTGTGCTCCCAGACCAGGACACACGGGCCTCACTGTGGTGCTCCCAGACCAGGACACGGGCCTCACTGCTGTGCTCCCAGACCAGGACACAGGCCTCACTGCTGTGCTCCCAGACCAGGACACAGGCCTCACTGCTGTGCTCCCAGACCAGGACACACAAGCCTCACTGTGGTGCTCCCAGACCAGGACACACGGGCCTCACTGCTGTGCTCCCAGACCAGGACACAGGCCTCACTGTGGTGCTCCCAGACCAGGACACAGGCCTCACTGTGGTGCTCCCAGACCAGGACACACGGACCTCACTGCGGTGCTCCCAGACCAGGACACACGGGCCTCACTGCGGTGCTCCCAGACCAGGACACGGGCCTCACTGCTGTGCTCCCAGACCAACTCTTCATGCCCCTCTCCTGCGAGCCTCAGCTGAGAGTCTCAGTTTGGAGATAGCAGCACCCTTTGCAGAGAAAAGTTAGATTATACATCTCTTCCCACCACATCTTGTTTAAATGGCAGCCATGGGCAGTCCATGGGGTTGCATGGTAGGTAGGGGATGTTAATGTTAATGAACTCAGCTTCTTGGCAAACTCCAAACAAGGCCAACTCCCTCCTCCAGGGCGACTCTAAAGACTATGTGCCCATGAACCTCCCTAAAATGTGCCCTAAGTATCTCACTGTGGTCTAGGTTAGCCCCAAACTCTTAGACTCAAGCAATCCTCCTGCCTCAGCCTTGTGAAACTGCAGCCACATGCCATCTCATTCTGTCCATGGGATGAGCCTGGGTAAGGATGGGGATGCAGGACTCGTAAGGAGTTGAAGAGCAGGTTCTAGGCCAACAATAACGCTCACTGACCAGCGTGTAATCCTAAAAACTGTGATGTACTTGAAAGACTTCCAGGTGCCCAGGGATCCTGATCCCAGGTCTCAGTTGTCACTATGGTGAAGGTACAGTTCTGTTCACTGGAGAGTTCTGGTTGATTGAACATGGACAAGCTGAACTCCACCACCAAAGGGATGGTTATTAGGCACCTCCCAAGGAGAATACTACCACTATGGAAGGTCAAAGGGCCATTTATTTTAGTGCAGTTTCTTAGCCTGGTTTCTTAGAAGGTGAACGGCCAACATAATGAGTTTTGAAAACCATGCGATGCTTGTTCGCCCCTGCCATCCTGCCTCCAGGAGGATCACAACAGGAAAGAACACGCTGGAGCAACTGGCAAACAGGACCAAGCTTTCCAGCCCATGTACAGATCAAGACTCTAACCCTGGCCACAGGGAATGTCCACTCAGGTCAGAGGAACCTGGGCTGTGCACACTTTCTTCATGGGGTAAGAGTAGAGTGTGTCCAAACTCTCTTCCATGACAGTTGAGCTGGGCAGAAGGCAGGCCCAGCCAGTCGGTCCCTCGGGCCAGGGCAGGAAGCGAGTCTCTCTTACCCTGGTGCGTGGGGCCGCAGGGCTAACACCAAAACATTCATCCGAAGGAAGTGTGTCCAGTAGAGTAGAAGACTGGTCCATGCAGGTTCCTAAGAAACAGGTGCCCCTGGCAAGAGCTGATGGCAAGATGCAGAAGCAATAGGGGTCTGCCAGGCAGACCACGTGAGAGCGAGGCCCAGAGAGAGAGAGAGAGAGAGAGAGTAAAAGATTGGAGAGCCAACGGGCATTGGGGTCAGACACATCTCGGCTCAGCTATGAGCCCATCACTAGTCAGCTGTGGACCACAGGCAAGACTTTCCACTTTGCTAGGCCTCGTTTTCATTATCTGAAAACTGGGCTGTTTCTCTCACAGTGTCTGTAGGCCTAAGGATGTCATGCGTGACTTCCAAGGCTTAGGGAACAGCCGGCAGTATTGATATGTAAACACTGTGTTTCATCATTGCCGCCTGGAGACTTTGCTACAAGAGACAACGGAAAACTTAGAAAAGAAATACACACGAGCCTTGAGAGAGGGAGGTACATGGGCACCCAGGGGTCACGGTGAGGGCTCTCAGGATCCCAGGGTGTTTGATGGGGCATGGAATAAGATGGAAGAGAGGCAGTGCCAATCAAGGGACGTGGGCCAGGTGTGAGGTCACCCTAACCACCTGCCAGCAGCTTCTGCTTCTAACAGCTTTTATCTGAGAGCAGCACAGTTCAATTCAGGAGCAGGCTGCCCTCGTCCATCCTGCATGGCTTCTGTAACATTTCAAAAGGGGGTAGACGGAGGCATCTTTCAGAGTCACAGCAAAGTCCCATGCTCAGCACATTTCCAAAGGTCTCCTTTGCACCTCCTAGTGGCTGATGTTTTTTTTTCTGCTGCCATCTGTGGAGTTGGGCAATGCAGGCAGGCTCTGAGACTGAGAGACAGCCTCTGGTTGTCCATAGCAACCCAGCCTCAGGGAGTGTGCTGGGCGCCAAGGGTATGGGAGCCAAGAACATGCCATTCTCTGCTCCTGCTGGAGGGTGTCAGGATGGTCGCCTGTCCCCAGCTCAGGAACACTCTCCTGCCACCCTCTGCAGCTGTCTCCAGGAGTTCTATTCCTTTCAGAACGTGGCTAGCAGACAGAGCCATTGCTGGGAAGTGCAGGGAGAGTGTGAATCCCTCTCCATCACTCCGTTTCTCCAAGTTTGGTATATCAGAAGCCTGTCTGAGCTGAAATTCTGACAGCCCAAGCCAGTCTGCCCTCGGAGGAACTCCGGGTAGCCCAAGGATCTCCTCTGTGTCCTCAGTCATTCACAAATTCCCTTGCCATCTCAGAGAGTTTCCCAGAGGGCAGAATTCAGGAGTCTTCCCACAGAGGACTAAGGTGAAAGAGCGTAGGGGCCATGCCATAGAGCGGTTTGGAGCTACTCTCCCTCGGCTTAAATCTCAGCCCAACCATCCACTGGGCAGACAAAAGGGCAGACATATTCTGACCCTTCTGCAAGACCCCTGCTCTTATTGTGTGTGCTATCTTAGGGATTTATGTCTACCAAAGAAAGTAGCAGGAGGGATGGGGTGGTGGTTCTGCCATGGGGTGCAGCAAGCCAAGGCCTCTGTCTAAAGTATGCCTCACTTCCATGTGGTAGAGCCCCTCACTAGAGAAGCGAGCTACCTTGCACCGAGGCCTAGGAGGCAAGAAACCAAGTTGCCAATGGCTGTGTGAGTGAAGTCTTCCCCAGACAAGCCTTTGGATGGCTGTCACCATGACCTCCGGCTTGGCTTTACGAGAGACCAGAGCCTGCACATCCCCCTGGGACACCTGCCCACAGAAGCTGAAAGACACTCGATATTTGTTGTGTTGAGGCAGCAAGGAAGATGGAAACAGATAACGTATAAATCCGTGGGGAGTCGGCGACGTATCTTTAGAGTCAGCTTTCCCTATCTTCAAAATGGACGGCTTAGGGCTGTGAAAACTCTCTGCGCAGAAACTGGAGCGCCCAGCCCAGCACTGAGCACCTTTGCTCGGTAACTGAGACCCGCTAGAGGGACTGCCAGCCCTCGTGCTGCCATGGACAGTCACTCAACCCTACGGAATCTCGGTGCTCTCCACCAGCATCCAGACTCATTGCAAAGACCAAATAAGATAACAAATGCTTCGTGCTCAGCAGAAAACACGGAGAGGCTGCCTAGCAACTGCCATGCAAGCAATATTCTGTGTAATCGTGGACACTATGTGCGACCAGGACAGTGACTCAGAAAGAAGTAAGATATAAAGTACCCATCATCCTAAGTCACCATCAGAGAGTGGGAGCCAGTGTCCAGACATGAGCTCCATAGACAGTCTGCATTAACTCTGAGCACTCAGCCTGGGTACCAGTCCAGAAATATATATATATATATATATAAATTCCTCTTCTTCTACTCCATGGTACTAGAGCATCTTGGGCATTCCTTTATTATGGCACTTGGATAACATAACTGTCCTGCACATCTGTCTCCTCTCCCTTTACCTGGGAGTCTCTTGAAGAGCAGACAGCTACGGGTCTGTGCACATCTGCAACCTACCCCGTGCTGGGCCACTGTGGAAGGGCACTGAATGAATTGATTTCCACATGACAGCTGACAGCCGAGAGCAGACTGGAGTCTGAGATCTGTTTATTTCATCTAAGTGTCTTCTAGTCTCCCAGGAATGGTGGCTAGGTTCCCTCAGGGCTGGATGGTTTTTGTGGGCTGTGCCAAATATTCTATAATGTAGGGTGCGCGTCCTTACTGCACCTGTGCAAAAACACGTGTGTGGGCAGTGAAGGCAGGGGGAACAAATGAGAGGCGGACAAAGAGGTCAGCGCTAAATCCCATACCATGGCTTCTTTTTAAAAAGAAAATATCTATCATTCACGAGAACCTTCACCATCGGCCACCCTGTGCCAGGATCTGGGCCGTGTGCCAAGGACACCAGCAGACAATGCCTGCTGCACCAAACATACAGCTTAGTGAAGAGTGCACACTGCAGAAGGGAACCCTAAATAGTTGGCAAAGCCTCAACCCTGGGTGCACACGTGCTCCCAAAGCCAACATCCCTGTTCTTTACAGACAAACGTTTACATCACCAACACAGCCATTGAATATCCTTCCCCATCAACTGTATTTCCAGGCAAGAGTGATAAACTAACAAAAGTCAGATCTCAGAAGGAAGATATTGTGGTATGAAGGATCGGCACTAAGTCTCCTAAGCACAATGCTTGTGTGAGGCCCTAGGCTACTCCCAGTACTGGCAAAAGAAAGAGAACAAAATACCCATAAATAAAACTGACAACAAGCAAGAAAAAGCCATGCGTGGACAAGAGAAAACATCACTGAGAGAAGCCACCGAGCCAGTAAACAGGGACAGACGCATGGCAGACCCAGATAATTCCTGCATCGACCCCGGTGAAAAGGAGCCGACTCTGAAATTAGCGGACACCATGGCCAAGAACAAAACTGAGGCATCAGTGGAACCTCGGGACTTATGGTCCACGAGAGAGGTCACGTGACTCACACAGGGCAGACAGAGCACACAAGACGCAGAGTATAAACACAGAAACAGGCCAAGTGTACAGCTAAAGGGGCAAGGACTGAGGGGGGAGGGTCCCCCCAACCTGTGGCATGAACATATTCTTATCAGAATAAATGAAACCTGATCCTTACTTCATATAACATATGTTTTGATCCTCTGAGAAAGAGCCATAGATTTAAATGTATAGGTTCCAACTTACAGGGGGGGGAAAAAGTGAAAGTTTGGGGAAGAGCTGTTTGTTTTCAGCTTAAACTCAAAATAAACCACCACAGAAAGAATGTGAAACTGTTGGCACCTGCTATTCAGAGCATACTTTGGGAGACAGTGTGGAGGCTCCACAGAAAGTTAAAAATAGCTCCGACATATGATCCGGCAATCACACTGCCACATATGTATCCAAGGAGCGTGAAGCCAACTTGTCAAGAAGACACTGTCACTGTGATGAGGACTACAGCCGTGTCCGGGGTGGCCTCAGCCTGTACCATGACAAGACAAACAGAAAACGGGACACAATGTGGCAGGATATTATTCAGCCTGTGAGAAGGAAATCTCGTCATTTGCAACATGTTTGAAGTCAGAGGGCCTCGCACTAGGATAACCCAGGCACAGAAGGACAGACAGAAGGACAGCTCTCACCTGCACGCAGGGTCCAAAGCAGGCTAACTCAGAGAGACAGAGTTACAGTCATTACAACAGGCGGGGGGGAGGGAAGGTGGCTGGGGAGCCGTTAATTAAAGGGTACAAAGCTTCTGTTTCATGTAGAAAGGCTAATTCCAGAGCTCTGTTCTACAGCGTGGTGCCCACAGTTCATAAAATGTTACATTGTTAAAAATCAGTAAGGGTAAAATTTAAATGTTCTCACCACAAAAAAAAAAAAAAAGCATATGTGGTCATAATACATGTTGGTTTTTACTCAGTTTTGCCATTCTATAATGTACACATATACTTTAAAATATTTTAAATCACAATGTATATACATATACAATTTTTCTTGTCAACTGAAATAGCTAATTTTTATGAATTCCACTCTTCCAAAGATACTACTGAGAAAACAAAAAGACAAGCATGGGCTGGGAGAAAATACCATGAAGAGCTTAAAACCTCAAACTAAAACTCTGCACATACCAAGGCCTGATGCCTTTAATATAGAAAAGGCCCTTAAGATCTACCAGTGAAAAAAAGTAATCTGTTAGGGACAGGAACAAAGAGCATAAACAGACAGTTCCCCCCAAAAGAAATACAAATAAAAATGACATAAAACCGAGATTAATATCGCTCAAGATCAAAGAGACACAGACAAAAATACGTCATTTAATAAAGAAAGATTTAACACAGAAATTGCTTCACAGACTATCAGTGGAGAGTTGTGAGGTAGACGTGGTACAGACATAAACAAAACACTTGTACCCATTACAGTTCAAACGCTGGCTTCGTTCACACGTGCCGGAGGAGACGCAGTTTGCAGCATTTAGTTAAGCGGAGGGCAGAGAAACATAGTTCAGTCCATACAGAAGATCCCACAGACATAAAAATGTACATTTTCAGTTATTCATTAATAAATGATCAGAAATATTTCTGAAAAGAAAACTTGGCAGAGCAGTGGCCGTAGTGGAGGGAATCCAGGTGGCTTCCACGCTCCTAGCTGTGTGTATTCTTACTAAGCTGAAGTAAGTTTATATTTGTATAATTCAGGAAATGTACATTTCTCCATTTAAAAAAATACAGGATGGGCCAGCAAGATGGCTCAGTGGGTCAAAGTACTTGCCTCCAAGTTTAACAACGGGAGTTCAACCCCAGGGTCCCACATTGTGGGAGGGAGAACGGACTCCCACCATATGTACACACACACACACCACACACACGACACACATGCACACACACACACACACACGGACACACATGCACACACACACACACACGAGAGGTGGGGGAGAGGAGACAGAGAGAGTAATCAGATATAATAAAATAAGTTTCAGTTTAATGTTTCAACAAAACAAAAGACATTGAGGGACTGTAAGGCAGATGACCAGAGAGACCAAGTCTCTAACCCTGTTCTTGCACCTTCTATGTGGACGTGGGGTGGCAGGAGCAGCCAGCAAGCGCACACTCAGGTTTGTACAGGAGTAGGGGTGGTTCAGAGAACAGATGTGGGGGAGGATGACCACCACACTGGCTGGGCTGACACTTGGACAAGTCATCCAACTTCTGCGAACCTCGGGCTCTGGAGGGACCAGTGTTCAGGGTTGTGGAGACTTTTACATAAAACACAGCCACGCTGGCTAGTCTAATGTCACCTTGACACAGTTGAAGTGATCTGAGAGGAGGAACCCTCAGTTGAGAAAATGCATCTATAAGACTGGGCTGTAGGCAAGCCTGTAGGGCATTCTCTGAATTAGTGATTGGGGGAGGAGAACCCAGCCCATTGTGGGTGATGTCATTCCTGGACTGAAGTCCTGGGTCCTGGCTGCTGTAGGAAAGCAGTCTGAGCAAGCCATGAGGAGCAAGCCTGTAAGCAGCACCCCTCCACGGCTTCTGCATCAGATCCCACCTCCAAGTCCCTGTCCTGTTTGAGCTCCTATCGTAACTCCCTTCAGTGACGCACAGAGCTGTGGAAGTGTAAGTCACACAAACCTCTTCCTCCCCACGCTGTGGTTGGTCATGGTGTTTCATCACAGCCATGGTAACCTTGACTAAGACAAGAACTTCATAAAGACCGAGCTGCTTTGTACCAGCTGGCACTGCATCTACCATATCCTTCGTGGTCCAGAGGGATGGTGGCTGCGGTGGGATGGTGGGGGCTGCCAATTTCAGAGAAGCCAAGTAATTAGTGTTGGGCAATGTTAGCAGTTAGCTGGGTTAGTGTTAGCAGACAAGGAGAGCCAGGAGTTAGCTGAGAAGAGGAGGAGGAGGATCATGGAGTAGGAGTCTAAACATTTTCCTTGTAACACCCTGCTGTGTAGTCTGTGGCTAAAGTGATTCATTCCTGCCTCCCTTCCCTGCTGGTTGACTGAGACCATCCCCCACCCCACCCCCACTCACCCACCCACCCCACCTCATCAATATGTTACTGACAAGCCTGGGGACTCTAGGGACCACCTGTCCCACCTCCCTCATCCCACAGATGAGAAACATGCAGACCAGAGAGAGAGAGAGCACCAAGCACTCGGCACCCCCACTGACTACTCTGAACCTCAGGATCCCCTAGCACCTTCCTGTCCACAGGTTCTTAGTTCCCCAGCTTCCAGCCCTGCTCCGCTGTCTGTCAGTCCTAGATGTCCCTCATATGGGTTCCCAGGATGAGGAAAGGCACCAAACTGGGAGTGCCCTGACCCCCACTGTGCAGCACGCCCAATCCCCTGCTTCTCTTAGAGCAGCATACACAGCGTGGACGTAAAATGGGGGAGGAGGGCATCCGCCTTATGCTCAGATCTCCTGAAGCCGGCGTGGCCACCTTGGGACTCTAAGCAAAGCAGAGAGAAGTACAGGCAAATTCAAGAGGAGCCAACAGACTCCATCTCTTGGGCCACAAACACAATCCTGAGCCAGAAAGAACTGCAGAGAGAGTGGAAGGCCTCTCCCCCTGGACAGTCCTGAGTATCAGCAGAGGCTGGGCCGGGGCTTACCTTGGGCAGGCTGACCGGAGTCCGGGGCTTGGTCCTGGGGTTCTTGATCAAGAGCCTTTGGTCAAGGGGCAGGAGATGGTACTTCATGGCCTCGATGAGGAAATCCTTACAGGTGTTATTATTCTTTATCAGAGCCTCCTCCTCGACTGTCTGGGGATAACAGTCCACACGTGACCCTCCAGCATAGTGGGGCCATGCGTCCCTAGCCTCTCCCCAGGCGGGGTCATTCCCAACACTCACTCATTCCTTTCTCTACCACACCACCCCAGACGCCAAGGAAGGCCCTCAGAGTCCCACCTCTGAGCCCTGTTCCACCACATAGAATTCCTGATCCTCGATTTCCTCATCTACAAAATGGGCATATCATGGGTACAGACTCAATAGCTTCTATTTGAGGAGCTAGCCCCAAGGAAGACACTGATGAACACGACAAGGCAAATGGAGGAACACGAGCAGGTTAAATGGAGGAAGTGGATTCACTTAGCCTTCAAGGCAGTCATGTACAAAGAAGGCCTGGCCAAGCCTGCCTGGCCCCATCAGCGGTGATGAGTGGACGTATGACCAGGCCTAACACCTTCTGGCAGCTTGGGAGCTGGCAGGGAAGACGGATTGAAGAAACAAGGCCCTCGCCTCCATAGACCTCTTTTTCCCAGACGTAACCTGGGTTACTTTCTCCTTCCCAGTAGGGGATGGAACTGGGCTGGAACAAACAAAGGGTTGGGATTAAAGAAGTAGGTCGGGGGCACCAATGCTCAGGCAGCTGGTCCCAAAAAGCCGCTTTGGCTTGAGGCAGAAGCCCCCTGGGGAGCTGGCACTCAGGTTCAGCTACAGGACAGGGTGAGAAGTAGGCCTTAGACACACATGGTGATGGTTGTACAGAGGTCACCAATGCCACCGAGCTGCACACTTAACAATGATTAGAATGGGGGCTGGAGAGGTGGTTCAGCAGTTAGAGCACTGGCTGCTCTCCCAGAGGACCTGGGTTCCATTCTCAAGACTCACAAGGAAGCTTACAGCTGTCCATAACCCCAGGGAATTCATTGACCTCTTCTGGCCTCCACGAGCACCAGACACACACCAGCACCCATGCAAGCAAAACCTTCATACACATGAAACAAAAACTTTGATAAGAATGATAAAGTTATGAAGCGTATGCTGTGTGTTTTTGTCACAGAACAGCATGGTATCCATTTGAATACTGCT
>NC_022018.1:58877006-58879199 GCF_000317375.1 Microtus ochrogaster
ACCTCTGGAAGAGCAGTCAGTGCTCTTAGCCTCTGAGCCATCTCTCCAGCCCCAAATAAATAAATCTTAAAAAAAAAAAAAACAGATCAGAGCAGAACTAATGGGCAGCATACGTGTGCAGGTGTTTTTTCATTTCTGAATGCAATAAGCTATATATTAATTAACCATAAACAGACAAATATCATAGAAATCCTCCTTGCATATCTTAAAAGGCATAAGATCAATAGAGTTTTGTCCCTTAGACACAGCCGTGTTTCCTGGTATGTAATAGTCACTCAAATGCTCTTGTCAGCGAGGGGCCGGATGACTGAGTTCAGAGGAAGCCTATGACGAGGTTGGGACACTTGGCCGGGCTGAAGTGGAAAGCCAGGCTGGGGAGGAGGGGCTGGAATCTTGCTGGGTAGCATAGAGTCAGAGTCTGGCAGAGAAGCCTGGCTTATTCGGGGATGTGGTGGGCTGTCGCCACGCTGCCTGGCTTGCACGCTGTCCACACCTCCTCCTTTCTGTGTTATCTGTGAACTCCTACAGGATTGAGAAGTCTGCTGTCTGACTCCTTCCCCATGGAGTGTGATACCAAGTGACTGGCTGACAGAGCCTGGCGGAGGAATGGACTTGAGGCCTTGGTAGGTTGTTGGGTGACGAATCACCGTTTTCCCCCACCAACCAGCCTAATTTCTGCTTTAAAGGTAAAAGTATAAGGGCCGCTCACCCAACGCTGGGATATTTTAGTTTAGCTCTCCTTTGGTTGGACCAGCCTAACCGGCTCTGCTCAGTTGCGCTGGTAATCTGCTCAGCTGTGAAAGCCACAGCCAGTAACAGCACCAACCCCACAGGGCCTACCCAAGACCACACGTCTCTTCCACTTGGGCGTCATGCTTGAAAACAAACAAGTGGATGTGCAGAGAGCTTCAGCCCTGAGTGGACTGGAAGTCGTCCCCAACGGCTCTTCCCTCAGAGATGCCATTCTCCTGACTGACCTCTCGCGACAAGCCAGCAAGTCAAGGCTCCTGAGCTCTATAGACTTAACCAAGCCAGAACTGGAAAGAGGCAGAGGTGTGGTCCCCTCAAACCCACCTGTGACTTCCCATTTGTTTTTTCCATTAGTCCCAGCTGCCTCTCAAGTGTCTACTAGGCCTGGGTTGGCAAAGTACAGCCCACAGGCCAAATCCAGCTTGCACCTGTTTTGCAAATGAAATTTTGCTGGAACAGCGCCACGCTGGCTCAGACTCTCCAGGCTGCTTCCTACACAGCAGCAAAGATGAGAAACAACACAGTACAGGCCCTGAAATGCCAGAAACTTGTACTCAGGGAAATCTACAGCTATCCCAGGGCTCCAGCCATGGGATGGGGTAACGCTTACTCAGTGACATTTCCATGGGTTCCTCTGCTACTCACGCTTGGGGTCTCACTCTCAAAAAAACAGGGTCATTCCCTCACTGATGTATGCTGCTGAACCAGTTTTTTGGATGCTATAAAGGCAAAAGAAATGAGGCAAAGTTTTTACTGTTCTGGGCCCCTCAATCCTTGCACATAAGCCGTGACTTGAGAGCACTGGCTAAACGGCCACCCACACCCTGGTCACACAGGCTGCCAAGTCCGGCTGGATCTGAATGCCTCGGGTAAAGGGGGCTGAAGGACTGAGCGCTGATGCTAGCTTTTGGTGCGTAGCTTGAAAATCAAGAAAGCAGACTCCAGCAATAGGTAGGACAGGACTTTGGTAAAGTGACCCTTGCAACAGGAATCGGAGGCGAAGCTCACTAAACAATGCCAAAGAAAAAGCTAGGCTCCTGCCCATGGACCCGGTTGCTGATCAGAACTGGAGGATTCTGATCAGGGATATCTTACAGGCATAACCTCATTTAATCCACACAAAATTTCCAAAGGAGGTGTCACGATTCACGTGTTACAGATGACCAAACAGCCTCGGGGAGTGACAAGTTAGCAGACACCACACTGTCAGGGAGGAGACCCAGATGCAAACTCACCTAGAGCCCCAGACCCCTAGTTTGAGTGCTGGGAAAAGAGGTGCATCTCAGTCGCAGGTAGCTTAACCCTGTGCCGGCTGCAGAGCTGGAGGCCAGGTTCTTAAGTCTGGAATCCTAACTACAGCCATCCACACTGCCAAGGGACATCATCCCAGGGGAGGAATGGGGGCAAGGGCATTTTCCAAGTCTACTGGCACACTTTTTTTTT
>NC_022018.1:58880392-58883070 GCF_000317375.1 Microtus ochrogaster
TTTTTTCTCATATGAAGGCGTTATACAACCCTTAAAGTCACTCTGCCCCATTAGGTGTTCAAGATTAATTTCCTACAAATCAAAACGACTCTGAGATTTTACCTTACATCTGTCAGAAAGGCTAAGATCAAAAGTATTGCTGATAGCTCGTGCTGGCAAGAATGTGAAGCCAGGGGGACGCTCCTCTCCTCTGCTGGTGGGAGTGCAAGCTCGTATAACCACTCTAAAAACCAAAATCAATTTTCTCAGAAAACTGTGAATCAATCTACCTCAAGACTTAGTGATATCACTCTTGGGCATATACCCAAAGGACACAGACCTCAGGGTACAGCAGGGATTCCAACAGCTCACCCTAGGAAGGGGAGTTCACCGGCTCAGTCACCGAGAAATAACGCCTTCATGGAGATCAAGCCCAGCATCCCAGCCCCTGCAGCCCTGGTGCGGGAGAATTGTCTGCCCAAGTCCCAGGCCTGAGCCCAGGTCCTAAGAATTCAGATGGTAGAGCCTCTAGCACTGATGTCCCTGGGAGACAGCTCCAGTTTCTCCCAGGAAACAAAGTATAACAATTAGACACTTGAAATGTATAATACAGAGAAATATAACCTGGAGTACATGAAAACGTACGTTTTAAGAAACCTAATCAATTTCTTTCTGATCCATGACTGAAATGAAAGCCACACCCCCTCAGTGTCTGTTCAGGGCCACCTATGAAAAGCCTCCGTTGTCTTAGGGTTTCCACTGTTGAGCTAATACACCACCAAGAGCTTTGGGAAGGGAAGGGTTAATTGCAATTTATAGCTGATAGTCTAGCATCCAGGGAAGTCAAGGCAGAAACTCAAGGTAGGACCCCATAGGGTCACTGCTTACTGGCTTGCTCTCCATGGCTTGCTTAGTATGCTTTCTTATAGAACCCATGACCACCTGCCCAGGGATGGCACCACCCACAGTGAGCTGGGCCCTCCCACATCAATCATCAGTCAAGATAATATGCCACAGCCTTGCACACAGGCCAATGTAGTGGGGGCATTTTCTCAATTGGGGATATCTCCTATTGCTCACTACCTTACTTTTGGAGACAGGATCAATTCTTATTGAACCAGGAACTGCCAGCTTCGGCTAGAACGCTCAGCTAGTGAGTCCCCTGGGTCCTTCAGTCTCCTCTCCTCAGAACCAGGGTTATGAACACGCACTGGATGCCGGCCCAGCTCCAACACAGGTGTTTTGGTATTGAACACACGCCTGGACACGAGCACTTTACCCACTAAGCCGTATCTCTAACCTCAAGCAGCAGGAATTTTTAGAACAAAAACCAAATAAAGAAGAGAGAGAGAGAGAGAGAGAGAGAGAGAGAGAGAGAGAGAGAGAGAGAGAGAGAGAAAGGAGAGATTAATACCTGCCTGCCTACTAGTACCCCTGCCCCCACCTCCACCCACTCCCCCCACTTTCACATGCCTGCTCTTTTCTCTGAAGGAGTACTGAAATGAGTCCAGTCATCTGGCCTAGGGCAGGTCCAGCCTCAGCCTGCCTCCCTCACTCCAACGGGGAACATCATTTGAGCATCCTCCTGGTGTCAAGAACTGTGCACAGCCCTGAGATCACTGTGGTGCCCTTGTCTCTAGGCCACACCCATGGGAGAGCATCCCTGAACGGGCCCTGGGCCAGCACCACTAACGCTACCAGTGGCCAGACAGGGAGTCTCAGCAGGATTCCTAACCGCGGCACTGATGGGATCTTCCAGTAAAACGGTATTTTCTGTGCTCTCGGCAATTCCGTGCATGGTTCACTCCTCCCAAGAACACCGCTGCAGGGTAAACGCTGCGCCACCGCTACCCACTTGTACAGATGAAAGTGCTGAGCCTAGAAGGGTCTTCTAGTCTCTTATTCAGCAAATTCTTTGTCTCCCACGAGCCTGGCATCAATCTAGAAAACAGCCCACACCTCTGACCACGTGGTGGACACATTCTAGCAGGACAGAAGTTGCTTGTGTTAGCAATTTATCAGCTCTGGAGAAGCGAGCTGTCCCCGCCCGGCCCGTGTTGCAAATATCGGTCATTAATAGTAAAACACCCGTCTCCTCGGCTTCAGGAAGGGCAGGTGAGGTTTTTCCAACTTTAATGTCTGAAGCCTGGCTGCACTTTATAATACATTCACAAGAACCCTGTGAGCTATAGGCAAAAAAGTAAGTGTAAAGTATAGCTAGCTACATTAACTGTTTAAATGCAGATTTAGACAAGTCCGGGTTATGTAATTATGAACCCAGTTAAATTTCAACTTAATATCCCTAACATTACTTCAAATACATTTTTTTTAAAAACCCAACTATGAAACAAAATTGAAAAGGAAAAGCTATTGTGTGTGCCAGACTTCACTTATCACATCCAGTGTAATTACAGGAAGAGGAGCCATGAAATCTGGGGCACAATTTCCAAAGCACAAAGGATGGCAAACACTGTCAGAAGTTTTTGAGCTATTTAGCTCCCGGCAATGTTAGATCTACTAAGAAAAATAAAGCTATGAGTTTTAGGGGCTGGAGAGGTGGCTCAATGGTTAAGAGCACCTTCCTCTCTTGCGTAAGACCTGGGTTGGTCTCTCAGCGTCCACATGGCAGCTCACAACCATCTGTAACCCCAGTTCCAGGGGAGCCAACGCCTTCTTCTGGCTTCCATAGGCACCGCATG
>NC_022018.1:58884198-58888987 GCF_000317375.1 Microtus ochrogaster
CAGACATATCAGTTTAAACCACAGCTTTCCACTCATGACCCTGAAAGTCTCCTATCACCCCATATATAAAGTCACAAAGTAAACAATCCCAACCCAAAAGAGAGGAACAGGAGGCTAGGAAAGAAGCTGGGACCAAAGTAACGTAAAACCCAGCAGGAAAAAGACAGCCGCTTGGGGCCCCTGGCATCATGGCTGACATGAGCAGCCCCTGCCTTGCAACACTGTTGCTGCTCCAGCTGTGGCCTCTCTCCAGGGTCAGCTCCACTCAGTACCTGCAGCTTCCCTCAGCCAGCGTCCTGCTTCTGGCGTCTACAGTTGGGGATCCCCATTGCAACCTTCTCCGCTTCCATTAGAAGCCTTCCCAGGTGTTCTCCAAACTGGGAATCTGATCCTGCTATCGGTGGCCTGGCCTTGGTAGTTTTCCGGAACTTTCCTCACTTCGATGTCTTGGTTGTCGCCAAGACCAGTCCCATGCAAGTGATGTCAAAGTCTGCTGCTGGCTCATGGTGCCACCTGGCCCCTTGGACAACAGCCACAGCCCACTGCACCTCTGTGGCGGAACCTGGGAAAAGCCTCTTCAGGTCGCCCTGCTTGATTGGGTTGTCTTGGTTCAGGCATTCTCTTTCTGACATTGTTTGCTTTCAAACGCATTTTTACTGTTATACCCTGAAGCTTCCAATGGGGGAAATATTGCTCTTAAGGCAATTTCCTACTGCCCCAATTGCAAAGTGTGGGAGGTGTGTCCTAAATGACACTAATCTTTTCTACGTTAGAGCTCTATGGCCACCCCTGCCTGGTCTGTGCTGTCTACATGTTCAGCTGCACCCCTATTCCTTTCCTTGCCGAGCTACACATTTTCCACATATTTCTGTGCGCTCTCTCTCTCTCTCTCTCTCTCTCTCTCTCTCTTTCTCTCTCTCTCTCTCTCTCTCTCTCTCTCTCACACACACACACACACACACATGCTAAACCTAACTAAAAGCAGCGAGCAGCATCCACGCCACAGCCTGAATGTTTTACTGTCCGGGAACTGCCTCCTCCCAACAACTTAGTCCGTTTCCTGTAAACTTAGTCTCACTCCCACGCTCAGGACACAAGCAGAAAGCAGCCAGATTCTTTTCCAGAATGGAACATTCATGTCTTACAACCTGGTTCCTCGTACAGCCCTTTTGCCCCCTAAAATGTCAAGAGCACCTTTTGATTGTCTACATTTTCAGCATCAGCCTGGTTTCCTAGATCCCCAAGAGAATGGCCCGCAGGGCACGCTGGGCTAAACTCACAGTGTTCTAGGGGTATGCTAGCCTGAAGCTGTAATCTCTTTCACATCCCCCAGGCTGAGTAGTTCCAAAGCCCCAGCAACCAACACCAGAGTCAGATTTATTGCAAGAATGACAAGTTTTCTTAGTACCAATTTCTGTATTACCTACTTTCTTCATTAAAGAACAAAATATCAGACCAGAGTCTATTTAAGAGGAAAGAGGTTCATTTGGCTACAGTCTCCTGTCATGCAGGGAAGGCTGCTGGTTCACAGCTCCACAGAACAGGAAGCAAAGAGGAAGGCTGACACAGCCTTTTCCACCCCCCTTTGTATTCAGTCTGGGACCCAGCCCACAGGATGACATCAGCCATACTCAGGGTAGGTCTTCCTCTCAACTATTCCTCCTAGGAAAGCCCTCATAGACATGCCCACCGCACTAACACCCTAGGTGCTTCTTAATCTACTCAAGTAGACAAGTCAACTATCGCAATTCTCTTTAGGACAAGTGTCCCTAAATCTGAAAGCCCTTATAACTTCCAGGGATGGTTTGTGCGTAAAATTTCATCAGCGCAATTATACATATACACACGCTAAACTCGACTTTAAAAAGAGCGACTCCTCCCTAAGTACATGGAGCAATGAGAGCCACTGTAAATTCATGTTTCCCTGCTATGGGAAAGACGCAGCTGACTTAGGAACACACTTTAGCTGTCCATCACCTTAGCCACTCAGCCACCTCGTCCCACAAGAACATATTCTAACATTATCATAACTTTGTCATATTGGCTGCATCATCGTTAACAATGGAACCTCAAAATACAGAACTGTGGCAATTCCGAGGCCTTAGTGGAAGTGCCTGAAAAGGAGGCGGCCTCTGCACTGAACCACGGAGTATCCTCCAGGCTGATGGACGACATCTTCAGCGATTAGGGAAAGGCTGAAATGTCACCGATGCAGAGCCAAACTAACTTGGGCTGCCTTAGCCTCTTCAGTTGCTGTTTACCAGAGCTGGAGAGATGACACAGCAGTTAAAAGCACCGGCTGCTCTTCCAGCGGACCGTGGCTCAATTCCCTGCACCCATGTGCTGCCCCTCAACCATCTATAACTGCAGTTCCAGTGACTCCATGGCCCTCGCTGGCCTTCACGGCCATTGCCTGCACACGGTGCACACACAGGAAGGCAAAACACCCTGACACATCAAATACACAAAAATTAAAAACTAAGCAAAACCAGCCATTCTGTGCCCAGCTCTGTGTGTCACCTAACATCTCTGTGACTCTTGAGTAAATTCTTCTGGAATATACAGACAGACCCCAAGTGTCTACCAACCCAAAGGCTAAGGATGTTACCCGCTAGCCTCTGAGGCCCACGGTAGAAGTCCTCCCACCTTGCTGCAACCTGACAACCTGATGTCCCCACCAATGTGTTTGAAAACTGTGTTGATTTATGGCATTCTTTGTTTCACTACTATAAATATTTTTAAAGACTTCAATAAATTCCTCTGTTAGAACAGAGTATTTGGGGCAACCTGGGTCCGCGTTCCTGGGCCATGGCCGTTCATGTTTGGCTCCAGGAGAAACCGTCTTCTTCCTTTTGTGGTCAGAGCTGTGCCAACAAACATCACTCACTGAGCACCTGGAGAACGGCGCTGGGTTTTTATCTGTCCCTTCCAGTTCTCATGCCAACTCCCAGAGGGAGGTGCTCTCGGTGTTATTTTATATTTAAGGAGAATTCCCAGGGTCACACAGACAGCAAGCAGAGACCAGGTCCAGAGACTGAATCCTGAGCCTGGTGGTTTCCAGGGCGCAGTGAAGCAGCTGGCCCGGAACCTTTCACCCTGCCACCGCAAACAGACTCACTGCGCTTTCTGAGCAGGACAAGCGTGCATGGATTCTAGAAAGCCATGCCCCAGAAGCAAGTTGGGGAAGAAATGTTTTAAACAAATAAAGTCTAACACACTCTACATCATCGTCCACTGAGGGACGCCAAGGCAGGAACTCAAGCAGAGCAGGAACCTGGAGGCAGGAGCTGATGCAGAGGCCATGGAGGGGTGATGCTAACTGGCTTGCTCCCCATGACTTGCTCAGCCTGCTTTCTTACAGAACCCAGGACCACCACATCTGGGGTAGCCCCATCCACAATGGGCAGGGCCCTCCCACGTCAATTACTAAGAAAATGCCCTGCAGACCTGCCTACAGCCAGATCTTATGGAGGCATTTTCCCTATTGGGGTTCCCTCCTCTCAGATGACTCTAGCTCATGTCAAGTTGACAGAAACTAGCCAGCACAGCTCATATCTTTCAGCAGTGTCAGTCTGGCAGCAAACATCCAGCCAGGATGATAAACAGGCTTAGCAAGAAGCACAAGTGTCCACCTAGCTTCTGGGGCTACAGCAGGGAGAGCCTGCAGCCTGGCTGGAGGCAGTGCTCTCCCTGAAGAGGGTGTTTCTACGGTGCTGATGGCATCAGAGGCCCCCAAGCCCAAGGCAGCATCTACTTTGCTGTCCTGGTCACCTGATGGATGTCCGGAGGAGCCACAGTTCTAAACACAGCTGTTCTCCTCAACCAAACTTTCCTCCAGACATGCATGCACCGTCAGACAAACCACTGCAGTATAAACTCCTCTGTAAGTGTCTCTCCTTGAACGTTTCCTCAGGAAAGGGCCTGACACTTGAATGTTGAGTGGACTAAGAGGATTTGGGAAGAAAACAATTTGAGACTCTCTGGGGATGAAGAAAATACCTGAGATGCGCTTCCTCAGCATCGAGAACTCAGCACTGCATTGTGGGTAAGCCTACCTCAGAGCTAAACACAGCAGAGAGGAGGAGGCACACGGTGAGTGTCCTGGGATACAGAAGAACCAACCAACCCCACAGACGGGGAAGGGTGGAGGTAACCTTGGCTAACGCTGACTCCCTTCCGGCCACTAGTCCACCCAGACGTCTTACAGAGGACATCATTCCACTCGTCCTCACAACCTCCTGGAGGAATGTGTTGATGGGACCGGGGCTGATGCAGTCAGCGTAGCTCTCCCAAGACCACACAGCTGATTTGTTAATAAACTAGAGACGCGGTGTGGCCCCTGCTGGCCAACACCTGGGGTTCATGTGATTTTTACCGCCCTAGACACAAACTCCTGGAGCAAAGAAATTCTTCCTGTTGCAGAAAGCATCTGATCTGTGCTTCTCTTCTAGAACACGGGACAGCAGCAATGCCTGCACCCAGGGCTGCAACACAGGCAGAAAGAACTAAAAGACAGAAGGACTTGGTGCTGGGCACGGCCACCTGAGGGCTCAGTCATTATCTTAGCACCCAGACACGTCTTTAAAGGGGTCAGAGTGTAGCAGGCCTTACATTTGTTCAGGTTCGAAAGGATTCATGTTTTACCAGAAGGGCACAGTACCTTCTCTTCTGAAGAGACAGTCAGCTTGTCACTGGATATCAAGCTGCACACCTGGTCCAGACTTAAGCTCAGAAACTCTTCCCCCAGCATCACCTCCGGGAAGTGCTGCTCTGCTCCAAGACAAGAAGT
>NC_022018.1:58889318-58891767 GCF_000317375.1 Microtus ochrogaster
AGAAAGCTAGAAGATGGGGAAGAACAGAGAAAAAGACAGCATCCCGGCTGTGGGGGGAAACTGGACATTTAACTCAGAAGTGAAGGCATGGATCGTCCTGTGTTATCCTGGACAACAGGCGAAAGTGGGGCAGAGCCATCTGAGTTTGTATTTCATCCACGCTCTGGAGGCTGACAGCCTCGCAACAAAGCCTCACTGGGACCTGCTTACATAACGGAGCTCATTCGCTGTCCGGGCACAGCGCAGTGCCCCCTGCAGCTCAACCACATAAAAGTGGTTCTCACAGGACATCAGCATTAGGAAGTCAGGAGGCAGCATGGCTCTTTCCAAACCTAGCCTGCTCTATCTAGTGAGTCTCTGTTTGACAGGGATGTCCGGTTTAGTGTTCACCCAGGTAACAACAAGTTGGCTGCACAAACACGGGGAACTGTCCATCGCAGCCAGCCTGCACAGCTGTTAAGAGAAGGACAATCTTGAAACAGCTAAAGCAAGACAAATTCCACAGGCCTGGGGTCCACAGAAGAAAAGAAAAAGAGATAGTTTTGGGCCGTCAATCCAGAGCGCTGTGTTCACTGAAAGGCTACCCACTTCGGAAAGAAGGACCTAGGTGCAGGCCTGGCTTCGCCGTTTATGAGTTGTATTCTTGGGCCAACGGCATCGTTTCTGTGGGTTTCATGATAAGAGCCCATGTGGAAGTGTTGTGCCAGCATTTCCCATGTCAGCTTACCCAGACGGCATTTTCCAGTTCAGGCAGCTCTGAGGCCCACGAGACCCTCCCGTTAGCCCTAGGTCTCCTTTCCCTCACCACCCCCTCACCCCGTTCCCCCAGACTGACAGTCTCTTCGATAACTCTAACAGGATGCACCCCCAGTTTCCCACTAGAGTTGCCCTGCCCAGTCTGGCAGATCTCTCAAATGAGATTCAGCATCCTCCAGACCTAGAAGGGTTCTAAAAGACTGGTAAAGCCCTGTAATGCAAAAGAAAATTCGAGCATATTAAATCCCTCTCACGTCTGTTGCCTTCTAAAGAGTTGAAAAGGAACTTAATCGTTAGTATTTTTAATGTGTGTGTGTGTGTGCTTATGTGTATGTGTGCTTGTGTGTGTGTTTGTATGTGTGCTTATGTGTGTGCGCGTGTGTGTACCTAAATGTACGTATGTGTACCATATGTATGCAGAAGACCATAAAGGTCAGAAGAGGGCATCAGATCCCTGGGACTAGACAGACTGTCAATCAGTTGTGAGCTGCCATGTGGGTGCTGACAACCCCCACCCAGGTCCTCCGCCAGAACAGTAAGTGCTCTTAACCACTGAGCTACCAAGCCCCTGCTCAAATCATTTCTTACAAAACTTATTTCTAATTTTAGATTGAGAAAATGTCAGGCCTAGCAAGCTCCTAGCGAATTCCTCCCTTCGTCTGGGTTACCCAAAGGTTAATATTTTACTCTTAAATGGGGATTTATGAGCTTTTTCTTTTTTTCCTCCTGGGTAGAAGGTAGCGCTGGTCAGCCTGATGACATCACTGTGGGTGTGACTACCTACCATGGCGCTCAGCGACCGTTACCCAGGACAAACCTGGACGTCAGGCTCTTGGCGAAGGGGGCAGCTGTCGGTCTTGTTCCTCTGAGCCTTTGGCTCTTAGGTTTCAGGGAAGACTTAGAAGCCCACACACCTAGCCTCTGGCCATCCAAGTTTAGCTCGGTTGCCAAAACATGACGGATGGAAAACAAAAAGCCTGAAGAGGACAGGAGGCAAAGAAGCAAATGTGTGCTGAGAAGAACTCCCTGCGGAACCTGGGCTTGGGGGCGGTTCCCACTGCGTGTTCTTCATGGCCGGGGAGACAAGACAGAAGGCCCCGAGATCAATGACGGCAGAAAACAGCCCTGAGGACCGCTGTGGGTTGTCAGCCTAGGTCCCTCCCTGCTGCAGTGGGCTGCTTCCTACCCTCCGAAAGCCCCCTTAGAAGGCCATGCGCCACGGGGTGTCTGGTGGGGAGGGGCATCAAGGGGAGTGAGGAACAGTGGCTTCCCATCCCAGGCTGGGATTCAGGGACCCAGGAGTAACGCAAAGGATGAGAAAAAGCGTCCAGGATGATGGCTATAACTGCTTGTGGCTACCGCTGAGCCCGAGAGGACTGGACATGATGCCAACGCAAGGCCTTTATACTGGCTCTCAGGAGGCAGGTCAGCACAGACCTCTTCCCGAAGCTGAAGGTGTTTATGCTCAAGATGAAACGGAATTCTCATGGAGCAAGAGATGCACTTGTGTTTACAGACCAGAGAGCAACACGTGATTTCTGGCAGCAAACCAAGAATGCTGGAGAGTTCCAGAGGAAAGTGATCCGTGCCCGCGGTAACAGTACCTCATCTCCCGCCAAGATTGGAAGCAACTTTCTTCTAAGGGCCACAGAGCCTGCATGATGCTGAGCCCCTTGCGGCCTTAAAATAAGAA
>NC_022018.1:58891894-58894394 GCF_000317375.1 Microtus ochrogaster
GAAGGGAAGGGAAGGGAAGGGAAGGGAAGGGAAGGGAAGGGATAGAAGAAGAGAAAAGGTTGGGGAGCAAAGAGGGGGGAGTGGGGAGTACCCTATTTCTCTATGCAGTCTGAGGAGACATTAGCCACAGTCTTCGACCCCGAGTCACCTTCTGTAAGCCACACTTTAGAAACAATGGGCTTAAGAGACATGAGGGCGGTTCAGAGGTTAGAACACTGACTTCTGCAGAGGACCCAGCACCCACAGGGTAGCTCACAACCATCTGCACCTCCAGTTCCAGGGGCCCTGACGCCCTCTTCTGGCCGCTGTGGGCACTGCATGTGCTGCACAGATGGACATGCAGGCAAAGAGAGTCACAATCTGTTTTAATTTTTTTAAAAAAACAAGATTTTTTAAAAAATCAAGAACGATTTGTGGCACCAAACTGAGCTTCCTGGGAAGAAGGGCGTCCCCAAAAGACTGTGGACCCGAGTTAACCCCTCTGCATGCCCCCCAGAAGCACTCACTCTGCCTTCTACAGGTGTTTAACAGCTGCTCAATTTTTCTTTGTTTTGTTTTGAATTAGGTGTATTTTATGTTTTTTTTTTATTTTGGTACTTTGTATATTGTAGATTTCATTGTTGTTGCTGCTGCTGGTTGTTTTCTGATGTCATTTTGACACAGGTCCTGCTATATTTCCCAGGTTGGCCATTCTCTCAATCCTCCTGTCTCAGGTTCCCAAGGGCAGGCATGCACAGCTACACCAGCCCCTTTAATGTATTGATGCAGGATGTAGCAAAGAGCCTTGGCTAAGAGAAGGCGTCATGGTCACTTTTTCCAGACTTTGAGCTCATCGTTGAAAAAATATAACCAAAACATTTGAACTAGGTCTTACTTGAGGCTCAAAAACAGTAGTGAATATTAGTCTATGCTGGAGTCCCTAAGGAGCTCATTAGAAATGAAGTCTGTCTGCCTGTTCCCGACCACAGAGTCTGGCTGCGGACAGCCAGGCTCTGACAGGGATGCCTGTCCACAGCTGTGGGGCACCCTCTGAGATGGTGGGGTGGTGGTCCTAAAAGATCTCAGACATCAAATTTAATTCCACTGAATTCAGCAAACTCTATAGTCATGCGAGCATTCAGTCTTCCGTGGCTACTGTTTTCTCAGCTCTTAATAGAATTGCTCATAAAAGAGTTGTGAGCCTTAAAAGAAGCGAATATCCGAAACTTGCATTTGCTGAGAGTCTAGCACTAGGTCAGCATATGATGTTCCAAACGTGGTTTCTTCAAACATCAAGCAAACCAAGGCGATGCCTACAAACAGGCTTGCTGGCCCCAAACAATCCCAGCCTGAAGCTGATGGCCTGACTGTTAGGTTTGCTTGATCTCTCCAGCTCCCTTCTCCTGTTGATTCTAACGTGCTGATTACAGAGGACCATAGGCTGAGGACTGGGGCTGAATGTTCCCTCTCGAAGAGGCACCTCACGTATAGAAACAGCAGAATCATGGGGAAAAAAATAGAGAATTGTGCAGAGAACACTGAGCACAGCCTAGTGGAGCTCCGGGCTCTGCTTCATTCATCGGGGCCCCATGTCATCCGAGGGAGATGCCAGAGAGAGCTAGGTCTTGGAGAGGTACTCATACAAAGACAGTGTCCTGTGACCATGGCCCAGCCCAGAGAGGGAGACCCTCCAATAATACATTACAACCTTTATTGTCATTTGTTTCCTATTTCCCTAGAAGGAATAACAGGAAGGAATTAACATAATCAAGGGTCCTAGCCATCATTATAACGAACCAGCCCTTACTACCAATAACAAACACTGTTTGAATCCCAAGTGCTGGTGATGAAACCATTTGTGTGTGTGTCTGTCCATTTGCATGAGAATTTGTGGACAATAGAGAGTCTGCATGTAACTTGCAGACTCCCCCATGCTAAGCAACACAAGGCGTTTACCTCAGGGTCGACAGGGCTTTCTCTGGGGGCATGGTTGGCCAGAGAAGGTTGAGTGAGGTGTTTCCTAATTCTAGCTAACACTGCACTGGGAAAATATATATATTATTATATCATATTATGTGCAATATTGCAATAGATAGATAGATAGATAGATAGATAGATAGATAGATAGATAGATAGATAGATGATAGAGTGTGTAATTTAATTTTCTCCAAAGCCCTAACAAAGTGAATACCAATCTCTCCACATCAGAGACAGAAGGAACAGAAGAATAAAGCCTGTGTCTCCTACTCAAGTTCACACAACAGTAAACATAAATCCAGACTTTGAAAGCAAGACTGTCTGATTACAGGAAAACACACTCTGGGAGTGCCTTGGCCTGGAGAGATGGCACGGAGGCGGAGAACACTGGCTGCTCTTCCAGAAGGCCTGGTTCAGTTCCCAGCCCCGGCATGGCAGCTCACAACTGTTGGTAACTCCAGTTCCTGGGATCTGATGCCCTCTTCTGGCCCCCATGGGCACTGCTTTATCGTATGCGGTCTTTCCACAGTGCGTGGTCTGGGGA
>NC_022018.1:58896465-58899943 GCF_000317375.1 Microtus ochrogaster
ATGCACACTAGGCCAGCACCACTATGCTCAGGGCCCATGCACACTAGGCCAGCACCACTATGCTCAGGGCCCATGCACACTAGGTCAGCACCGCCATGCTCAATGCCCACGCACATTAGGCCAGCATTTACCGCTGTGCTCAGGGCCCATGCCCACTAGGCCAGCACCGCTGTGCTCTACCTCCAGCCACACCAGTTTAAATGTACATTTTCTCTGATCCCATTATGCTGCCAAGATTATATCCTTCCAAGTGCACTCCAAAAGACTAGGCATAAGAAATGCAGATAAGGCTGCAACCTGGGTTCAATCACAAGACCACGCAGGGTCACAGAAGAAAACTGACTCCCACGACTTGCCCTCTAACCTCTGCATGACCTTGGATCCAGAAACCCCCACCCAAAATAAAATAATTGCAAAAAGATTTAATGCTCCCTGAAGTATATTCTATAAAAGTAAAACTGGAAGCATTAATATCCATCAACAGAATACTAGTCAAGTATGGTATACCCATATCACACACACACATACATACATACATACATACATACATACATACATACACATACATACAAACATACACACACATCATACACACACACATACACATTAAAATGAACAGCCTTAATAATCTAGACATGATTCTAAGTTTTTCTATTAGGTCAAATAAAAGTATAATAGGTAGGGGCTGGCATGGTGATTCATGAGTCAAGAGCACCGGATGCTCTTCCAGAGGACTTAGGTCAGTACCCGGTACCCACCCGGTGGCTCACAATTGCCTGTAACTCCAGTTTCAGACCTAATGTCCTCTTCTGGCCTCCACTGGCACCAAGCACACACATGGTACACAGACATACATCCAAACACATAAGAAATAAGATGTTAAAAATTAAAGCACAGTGTGTGCAGAATGCATCTGTGTCCATTAAAACACATATTCTTACGTCCTATAGTAATACCCAATATTCTCCTCTGACCCCTTCAGAGAAGGCAGGAGACTGGCGAGCTTTCATACCTTCACTTCTGGGCAGACAGGAAGATAACCTGATCATATAGTAGTATATATCTTAACAAGTTTAGTGCAATGGTATGGAAATACAACTGTGGATACGGGAAGCTGCCAGAACCTACTAAGAAGGTTTATAACCTTGGGAATATTTTTTATGTGCATGAGTGTTTGCCAGCATGTATGTCAATGCACCACGTGACTGCCTCGTACCCCTAAAAGTCAAAGAGAAGGCGGCATCAGAACCCCGGAACCGGAGTTAGAGGTGGCTGAGAGCCGCCATGTGGGTGCCGGTAACAGAACCTGGGTCCTCTGGAAGGGCAGCCAGTGCTCTTTAATCACTGAGCCCTCTCTCCAGCCCGTGAAACATATATGTCCAAAGAAAGAGATCCTGCTGGATCCAAGAGGAGCCCACGAAGGCCCTGCCTGGGCCTCCCTCTGATGGAACCATTCGTCCTCATGGTTTTTCAACCAGTCTGTTTTCCCAGAACGATCGGCGATGGGTTTTGTATTAAAGTTGAAATAGGAACAAAGTGTTGGGGGAAAAAACAGCATTTGTTGTAAAAGCAAGAGTTTAGGGACAAACAGACAAATGAATGCAGAGCCCAGCTGGCTAAAGACTGGAGAGGGAGAAGAGGAACCTCAGACCCCCTGCCTGTGCTTCCAAATTTTAAAAACCCAAACTCAGGAGCCTTCAACTGCTCCCCTTCCCCAGCATGCATACGGTTTGAAAACCAGCAGTCAGAAGCCATGGTTCTAGTGTTCACAGCCTGACTCTGGGGCTCCCCCAGGGCAGCAGATGGGTCTGTCATGGGGGACCCAGAGCACAGACTCAGGGGTATCAGCTACAGGACATCTCCTCCTGCCCCTCATCCCCCACGATCCTGAAAACAGTACAGTGTATCATCCCCTCCACAGAGGAGACAGGCCAGAGTCGCTCAGCCCCGAGCGTTGACTCCTGGATCTGACCCAAAGGGTTTCCTAGAAATGTTGGCTTGGAAATATCTCGTAATGCAAGGCAGATTCCCTTCTAGAAGGCACATGACCGTAAGCCTGACACAGTTCCTTGTATGTGACCCTAGGAGTCACCATGCATCCAAATTCACGGTGGAACAAAGAGAAGCGAAAGGTCTGGCTGGAGAAGCAGGGATAGCTGAGCGTACCAAGCCCCACCTGAGGCCAGAGGTAAAAGATCAATGAGATGAAGCAAGCCCACACCAGTCGAAGAGGACAGACACAGCCATGCTTCTCACCCCTCTCTAAGCTCGGCAGCCTCCCTGCCCTTCTGTCTTTCCGTTGTGCTTTTGACAGCTGCATTATCTGCACCTGGAAAACGTCACCTCCCTGTTGTAAGAAGCTACAGCTGCTCAGAAGGCCATCTGGAAGACAGTCACAGGCCTGAACCCCAGAAAGGAGATCCCGTGTCTGTCATCATGCTAACTGAGCAGCGGAACATAGGAATGGTTGCTTGTGCCGTGAGGGGACAATCTCTGTGTGGCTGGGAGGATATGGAGCAGCCAGAAAGAGAAGAAGACATTCATACTGCATTTCCCCAAGCCCAAGATGGCTGTAAGTCTGTACTAGTATCAGCTGTCTGTCTGTCTGCCTGTCGCTCTGTCTGCCTGTCTGTCTACATTGTCTGATGCTGGAATTTGGTGACTCCAAGACACGGGCTACCAAGCACCATTTCGACAGAATAGGCCCACTCCAGCTACCTGCATTCCTCCCTGGTGGCTCACGGAGCTACCCTGATCTGCAAACTGGAAGCTGTGGACAGCAAGAGTTACAAACACCAGCTCTGGGTTTGAATTCTGCCGCTGCCCTCACTAGCCACATGCCCTCAAACCATCTCACCTCTTGGGGCTTTAGTTTCCTCAACTGCTGGAGACCTTCCCCCAGGATGCTCATGGAGTGCTTAGCGTAGGAGGGGACCAAAGCAAAAGTCCAATAAATACTAGCAACGGAAGTTCCCTAGGCTACTTACGGACAGACACGCATGCGCCAGGCAATCACTTTGACAGCATCAGGACCAGGGAGCACCAGCACGATGGATGCATCGTCTCCATCCTCCCACAGATCTGGCTTCCCATCAGACAGGGAAAAGGGGGATGAAGAAAACACGGGGCTTGTATTCATGTGCATGCTAGGTGGGCTAGCAGAAGATGGCGAAAGAGACAAGGAAGAGGGAAAGAGATGCCCAAGCAGCTCAGCGTCACACCCTCGCCACACTGACGAGTGGGATAGTGAGATCCCATGCACGCACATGCCTGTCCTGGCCCGGCTCCTGCTAAGCAAAACCTGAACAACATCATTCTGGAAGGTGGCCTCTTCCACTCAGGGACCCTTGCTAGGAGAGAAAAGGCATCCTGAACAAAGGCAGAGAAAGGAGAGCACAGGCAAACAGATGGCAAGCAGGGGTGTTCGGGCTCACAGACATCATGGGCCAACAGGAGTGATAACTGGGGCTACTAGAGA
>NC_022018.1:58909584-58915008 GCF_000317375.1 Microtus ochrogaster
AGGACACAGAACCTCTAGGATGGGCACCCTATACCTCCGTTCTGTGGAGGAGACGACCTGTAGAATGGGTGCCTCACACCTCCACTCTGTGGCGGGGACTGAACTTGACTCCAGGGTGTCAGGGCCGGGGACTGATAAGGCTCTGGGAAGTGGCTGGGAAGCAAAGGGCAGGCACACAGACACTCATTCCACGGCCTCAACTTGAAACTTAACCCTAAAAAAGACCCTGTCCAAATCCCTTCCTTCATCCAGTGTCCCTTAGCATCCCCTCGCTGCAAGGGACTGTGCACAGATGTGGCTTGTGTGTTTGCCTAAGGGATGTCTGTCCTTACCCCTACCCTGCAGACACCACGGGACCATTGCTGTTTCATCTACAGTGCCCAACAAGGGGTGTGGCAGGCAATAGAAACATTGGGGCTGAGATGAAAGAACAAGCAATTACCCATCCAGTCTCTCAGACAGAGCCAGCCTGGAAGCGTGGTGTCTTTAAGAAGGGAAATAGGCCCCTTGCTCACTAAAGAGGTGTGAGCCTCAAGTACATAAAGTGGCTGTGCAAAAACAAAACAACAACCAAAAACTAAAACTAAATAACAACAACAAGAAAAATCTTCGAATCACACATACGCCATTGCTCTTGTTAAACAGTAAAAGCAGGAGAATGTATCCTTGTCTGTTTAGCCTCGTGATCTGTGGAGGTCAAGAGTGCCTCCCAGTTAGCTCCCCAACTGGAGCACAATATGGATGTCCTCTCTTGGGTCCTCTTTGTCTTCATTGACTCCCAGGCTTCAGATGCCAGGCAGGGCTGAGAAAGGGGGAAAGGCACACACAGTATGCCATAACCACACTACCTGAGACTCCATCCTCTGCTCAGGGCCTTCACGTGACCAAAGCTAAAAGATAAGAAACATTAACAGCCTCACACCCCGCTGGGACGAAAGAACAACCTGGAGAGAAGAAGGGGTCACCAAGCTTCTGGCTCCCCCTTCATAAGCTAAACACAACATGAGCTAAAAACTCCTGACTCCCTGGCTGGGCTCATGCAAAGGTGTTTATTATGTGACCCAGTGCTGAAAAGCATAGCTACTTACGCTAAACATAGGTATTTAGGGCCAGCTGGCCCACGGGTTGGCCATGTGACCCAGGTAAAGTGGCTTAATTCTCTGCAGCTTGGTTTCCGCTGTAGTGACCTCTGAGGAGCCGTGAGGGTTAAATGGCAGGGACAGAGTGTGTGGCACATGGGCCAGCGGCAGAGATTACCTGCACGTTCTCTTCGGTCACCTCAATTTCTGCCGTGTAGATGTAATCAATCAGCTTGCTGAGAGTCTGCCCATCCACGTCCTTGATTTCAATCTTCTTGGCTTTACTCTCAGACATGTCACCTAGAGTTCACAGCAACACAGAAAGGACACAAATTGGATGCCTGTGGCCAATTGGCTTCCCATGTTGTCCTGGAAACCACCGGAGAGAGTCAGGCACAGAGACATCCAGGTCATAATGACCGTGGGTCTCGGACCACTCATAACCAAGCGTAGACATTCTGTGTTCTGCTGCCTGTTTCTGTAGACGAGGCCTGGGCAACACTTCCTGACAGCTGCATTCAGGACCAGATAGGAGAGCAAACTCTTCACAGGCCCTGAAGGTGGGTGGGTCTTGGAAGAGGAATTTGCAAATGCCCAAACCACCGTGACAATGTGAAAAAACTAGAACTTGCCGTGTGCTAACTATGGCCAAATGCTGAAGGAAGCACTTCAAATTCTTCTTGCCTCTTCCAAACATCACAGAAATGTGTAGTGTTTGCAATATCAGCCTCATCTTCTAGAGAGGAAAACAAGGCCCAGAAAGGCAGCTCCTTCCTCCTGTGCTCCTTCATCTGAAGGGCGAGGGTGAGTTGAAAGGGAGTCTGACTTGAGAATCCACAGCTTTAAACACCGTGCGATCCTAAGTTCCAGAAACACAGAGAAGAAACAACAGATCATTCCTGGGAGCTATAACAAGGCCTCCCAGGAGAGAGCACATTTATCTGGGGGTGACAGGATGAAGAAATATTCCTGAGACAGCAAAGGTGGGAAGGGGGGGAGGATGTGGGCTAAGTGGACAGGAGAAAAGACCCAAGAGGATTCTGTATCCGAGGGACGGCGAGAGGCTGATGAAGGACGCTAAAAAGAAATCCCACACTAGCTCAGAACTGAGTATGATAAAGGGCTATTTATTTAGGGGTAGACTCATAGATCACAATCTTCTGCATGAATGGGGAACAGGAACTGAATCACGCCGCCCGGAAGAGAGGTCAGATGCGCTCTTTACATTGGCATAGATAGTATAAGAGGCCATGCCAAGTGGGCTGGTAACTTAAAGGCTACTGGTTGAAGGAATCCCTACAGCAGGCTGGTGTGGCTGGGCACAGGGTTCAGGGTGAAGAAGGTAGCTAGAGAGGCACACATGGCGGCCATAAATAATAGAGCCCTATACAGCACACCAGAGAGATCTGCATGGCCATAGCGGGTAGAATCTTATACATGATACAAAGGGGCTTCATCCAAAGGGTGATGTCACTGAGAAGTTCTAAACAGGGAGTTACAAGAACAGATGGAATGTTTTCCTTGAGAATTTCATACATGCGTACTGGCAGCTCCTGAGTCCAGTGAGTGCCGGTCATACGTCTGTGTGCTCAGAGCTGACCATTCAGGATTTGATAACCTCTCAGGGGGCCTCTCTCCGGAGAAGACTGATTCTCTCTCATCAGTCACTAGCTGCCTGTAGCTCTTCACCTAGGGGTGGGGCCCTGAGAGATGGCATGCCAACTGGTGTTGTCATTTGGAGGTCTTGCTTCGGTGACTGCAGCGTTACAATGTTGTGGGTGCAGCTCCCTGTCCTAGCAGAAGGCACTGCCTGTCTGAAGACTTGTCCTGGTCCTCTAACTCTTACAATCCTGCTTCCTCCAGCCTGATGCTCCCTCGGGAGTAGCAGCTGTGTTCTAGATGGGTAGTCTACGGTCACTTGTTACCTGCATTTAGACCAGTTGTGGGTTTCTCTGATGGGCTCCACATGCAAATTTCTGAGTGAAATTCCGGATACAGGGGTGGGAGAGAGCCGCCATGAAGGCAGAAAGAACAGCCGGGAGGCCCTGATAATAACCTAGGAAGAGTATGTAGCCAGGAAGCAAGAGCAATGTGGGTACCACATTCTCAGTCACAAGAGCAGACAAATGCCCGTGTTGGCCTGAACCAGTCTCTTCAGCAAGGGTTGGGGACTTCAGGCAACAGAGACAGCAGAAGACCAAAACAGAGGTCAATCTGACCACAGGGAAAACACAGCCAGAAGCTGGTGTGAGTATACACAGAGCCTGGTGATCGTTCTCTCTCAAATCCATGCCAGAGCCAAGAAAATCCAGTACAGAGCAGCAGGCAGGTTTCTGCCGCCCACCTCCAGCTACGGAAACACGCCACCAGCCTACGGTACCCCATCCCGCCACAGCTCCAGGGCTGAGTGGCTCAGGGGAACGGATGTGTTGGGGTTGTCAAATCCTCCTGCCAGTCTCCTTGTCTGACCAGCTCCGCCAGGAGCCCCTTTCCGACTTTCCCCTCTCTGGGTACCGGGAAGGCCAATGGCTAGAACATACTGAGTCCTGGCTGGGGCAGAGGTGAGAAGAAGCAGGGGAAGGTGGCTGACTTCTGCCCCAAAGATGGGGGCCCTGATCCTCCCGAGTTTATGCTAAGTCACACAAACAAAACCAAGCTCAGGCAAAGAAATCAGAAGTTAATGTTTCTTCTTCCAAATGGCTTAGAAGATCACTAATTAGGGACAAACTGTGAACTGCATCACAAAAGATGCTGGGTTTAAGAACTTAGGCCTTAGAAATAGGATTCTGAAAGCGGAGCTGGCTGCAAGAACTCAGAAGCACGCAGTCAGGTCTGGGCTGACCGCCCTCCCTCTGGAATCTACATGTGGGAGTCAAGTCAGGGTTTTCGAACTTTAGATAAACAAATCGAAACTATTGAAATTGTATGAAAACCTCTGTGTGTGTGTTAACACATCCCTGGGCACAGGGTGGAGTGGAATTCCACTTTCTGGAACGATAACAGTTTTAGCAGACTCTTTCAGGTTTCTGTGGCCCACAGAAGACAAGCAGGCCACTCTAGACGGGGCTTCCTGGGCTGTGGATCATCCTGCATGGCGCTCAGAATCAAGCACACGGAGAATCCGCATTGTCTCTGGCAGTGCTCGCTGGCGTGTGGCCATTCAGCTTTGCTGCAGCCTGAACACCTGTATGCACTGGACCCTGCACTAGCCACCACTGCCACGCCAAGAAACTGCCTGAAGCACACTGGCTCAGAGAATATGATATTTTATGGGCCGCGTTGTCTTTATTGTCATATAAGCTATTCTGCACCTATGGAAACATAACCATTCAAAGCTGGAAAACACAGAATTGTAAGTATTTCCCAGCTGTCATTCCCCAGCATACATCGAAGTAGTGTATCTCTGCACTATGTTGTGTTAGAATATTTAGTTTTAAAAACTGCTGTCTGGAGCAAAGGAAACTCTAGCAGAGGAAAACACGGAATGGGAGAGAGTTGCCTAGCCGTGCTCTAGACACGGGGTTAATACCTAGAACACAGTACAAGAACTAAAGGTCGGGGAGATGGCTCAGCGAGTGACGCACTTCCGACACGAGGCAGATGGCCTGAGCCTGGAACCGCAGAACCCACATCAAAGCTGTCCGCAATCCCAGACACCCCTTCAGGAGATGGGAGTGGGGACGGGGAACTTCGAGAAGCTGAAGGCCAGCCTGAAGGGTTTCTGTCCCAAACAAGGCAAAAGGGAGGAACCAACGCTCAAAGGTCTTCCTAACCACCATACATGTGGGTGCTTACACATACACACACAAAAAAAAAACCCTACAAAAGTAAACATACATATACACGCATACACTGTGAGTCAGTAAATAGGCTAATAGAATATTTATCTAAAGTAGAAACAAAAGTGGCCAATGTTTTTAAACTGTTTGATATCATTAACTATCAGGGAAATATGTATTAAAACTACTTTGAGGAAAACCAGTGACAATAAACGCTTTTGAGGATGTGTAGGAAAAGTGTATCCACAGATGGTAGAAGTGTGAACTGGTGGAGCCGTTTTGGTAATCAGATTCCCAAAAAATTAAAAACAGAACTGCCTGTTGACCCAACTGTATCAGTCTTGAACACATTCATGCTCACTGCTGCTCTGATCACACTGAACACATCCATGTTCACTGCTGCTGTATTCACACAAAACACATCAATGCTCACTGCTGCTCGGTTCACACCGAACACATCCATGTTCACTGCTGCTCTGTTCACACCCAACACATCCATGTTCACCACTACTCTGTTCACACCCAACACATCCATGTTCACCACTGCTCTGTTCACACCCAACACA
>NC_022018.1:58915108-58920618 GCF_000317375.1 Microtus ochrogaster
ACACCCAACACATCCATGTTCACCACTACTCTGTTCACACCCAACACATCCATGTTCACCACTGCTCTGTTCACACCCAACACATCCATGTTCACTGCTGCTGTATTCACACCCAACACATCCAATGTTCACTGCTGCTGTATTCACACCCAACACATCCAATGTTCACTGCTGCTTTACTCAACAATCTAAAGGAAATGGAGTTGGTCCAGATGTCTACCAGCAAACAGACACGTGGAAAATGCAGATGGGGCTCCACATTCACCATAAAATTCTATTTTGATATAAAGCAAAGTGAAGTCTACCAGAAAATACTCTACTATGGAAAGTAACCCAGGTTCAGAAAGACAAATATTGTATATCCTCTCTTAATATGTGTATCTTAGCTTCCCCATTTTTAAAGTTTGTGTGTGTGTTTGTGTATGTTTGTCTGTATGTGTGTTTTTATGTATATGTGTGTTTGTATGTGTATATGTGTGCTTGTATGTGTATGCGTGTATTTGTACGTATGTGTTTGTGTGTGTCTTGTGTGTGTGTGTGTGTGTATGTGTAGAGAGGTTGGGTGTTTGCCCTACAACATAAAGAAGCCACCATAAAATGGGGGTGGGGAGATGCTGAAGACCGAGGTGCGGAAACAGAACTAGGCAACCTGGAGGGAAGGGGCTACTGGGTAAAACATAAAAGCCTGGGGCAGGAGGACGGGAGTGGGCAGAAGAAACAAGAACTATTTTGTTTGAAATGCCATAATACTTTGTATACTGGTTAAAAATGTGTATCTTTTTAAAATTCCTGTTTAAGTTTCTGACCTGAATGTTTCCTCAGAATTAACACCACCTCCCAGGAGGGCTGAGATTAAGGGAATGTGTCACCAAATCCTGTTTGAGCTATGCTGGGGTTAAATCCAGGGCTTCCTGCATGCTAGGTAAACACTCTTCCACAAGAGCTACATCCTCAGGCCTATGAAGAAATTTTATCATTTATTAAAGATGAGAACAGATTTTTTACATTAAAGAGATGAATGGGCATACAGTTAAATCTGAGTTTTGCGAGAGAAAAACCAGTTCAACGATTTTGAGCCAATTTGGAGCAAGCTTTAGTTAGATACTGGCAGGAAGCTGCACTCTGACCAAGTCCACTCCTGGGTTCCCAGGAAATGGCTACGAGTCACATTTTGCAGAGACTTAAGGAACAAAACCACAGGACTACTGTGTTTCCCCTCGGATTCAACCAGGGAAAAGTGCACATCCTGATGTACTTCCTGACCACGTGCCTCCCACCTACGTCCAATCAGAGGCAAGCTTACATCCTGACCTATTCCCAGCCCACAACCTCCCACCCACAGGTGATTAAGCACACTCAGTGCAGGTGGGGCAAGCAAACAGGACAAACGGGAAGTTATTCTTACCTGTCCTAACTGCAAAAGGGACTCTTAACCTACAAGGTCTATTTTTCCCAGTTTGGTCTCCGTAAATTTACACCGTACATTGTTCTTGTTCCATTCTGGTCTCACGTTGGAGGCGTGGCATTGAAAGTTCAAAGTCATCCTCGGCTACATAGTGAGTATCTAGGCCAGGCCTCACTGTCTCAAAAAGTAAATAATAGGGGCTAGAGAGATGGCTCAGAGGTTAAGAGCACTGGATGCTCTTTCCAAAGGTCCCGAGTTCAAGTCCCAGCACAACCATCTATAATGAGATCTGGTGCCCCCTTCTGGCAGGCAGGCATCCATGCGAGCAGAACACTGCATAAATCTTTAAAAAAAAATTAAATCTTTAAAAAGATTCTTTAAAGAAACAAATAAATAAACTTTTAAAAAGTAAATTTAATGTCTGTTTTATATAGCTACTTTACATTTTCAAATGATTCATGGTCATGAGCAGAAAAGGTTTAAGGAACCCTATGCCACAAAACTTTGCTTGCTTCTTTGGATAATTGTGAAATTTCAGTAAATAAGAAAAGGACACTGAAAGCAAACGCCGGGCCTCCCAGCAACAGTGCCTTCCTAAGTGCGCTCTGTGGAGGGTCCACAAGGCGGTTCAGGGAACAAAGGCTCCTGACCCCAAGACTGGCCATGGAGCTCAACCTCCAGAGTCTGCGGGTGGAGAACCAACTCTCACAGATTTTCCTCTATTCTCCGCGCACATGCTATGACACACACACACACACACACACACACACACCACACATGCACGCACGCACATAAACACCAAATAAATAAATAAATGTTTAAAAAGAAAGCTCCCTTGTAGTAAACGAAGAGATGTAACTGGACACATAACTAGAAAATACTCCTGCAATTTTCTAAAATTTTCTAAGTTTACTTATCTTGTGTGTGTGTGTGATTCTTGCATCTTCAGGCTCGGCAGCAAGTGCCTTTACCTGCTGAGCCATCCTGTTGGCCCCAACCTTATCATTTTTTATGAAACAGTAGAAATGACTATACCAAATTAAAACTTTAATTTAAATTGGCTCTGAAAAATGGCAGTGATACGAGTCACCACCGTGTACGAGGCCCTCTGCTAAACGATTATCCACAGAACTTCATTTCATCCTTGTGACAGTTTCCAGAGCTGGGCGACATTACTGCCCTTTGGCAAATTACTGAGTTGTCATCTCAAGAGTTGTTTATACACAGATGAAAAAGGCAGGGCTAGGACTTGAAGTTGGACCAACTCTAGACTTAATCTCGACTCATGTCTAATAATAGACTCATAGCTAATAAATCCCTCCATATTTTGAACCTGACTCTACTCAACAGCTTTGACAAACGAGTTGTAAAACTTAAAACTTGGGTTGAAAGTCTAAGGACTTAGCCACCATAATAGTTAGCAAGTGAGGACCAAGAGGGCTGAGATGTTACGCTCGTTCCCCAGCAGCCTCATCACATAACAGAGGAGCTGGCACGGAACAAACACCTCGGAAGTATCCCGCTGAGTGGGAGCTAAAGAAAGAGGTTTTCTCCTGGCAGCTCATGACGTCATGGGCTGCAGTCATTCCTGCGGGAGAGAAGCCACCCAGAGACTTGCTCATTCTTGTTTCATTCTGCTTCTTAAGACAGGGTCTCATTGTGTAGCCCAAGCTGGCCTCAAATTCATAATCCTCCTGCCTCAACCTCCCGGGTACCAAGAGAGCAGAGTGTGCTACCACATCAAGCTAGGAGCTTGGCCATTTGTGGTTCTTCACTTATCTCTAAAAGTTTCACAAAATAGCTCTAGAAAATAGAAATACAAACCCTGTAGCTCTTTCCATCTCTGAGTGCAACCCCAAAAGAGCCTTCTCTGCTGGCTTCTCCCAGAGGGGCTCTGCCAGACACCCAGAGAAACTCACTTTACATATCTTTTTGGCTCTATCTCTGATGTCGTATGTTGACACTCGTGTCCCATGAGGGACAGATGTTTCCTCATTCAGCTAGCACATAGCGAAAGCACATGCTTGACCTACAGGACATGTGGTGACCAAGTCATCCCTCTGTCCTGGAGTGAACTTAGGGAAGACGGGACAGACCATCAACCCCACAATCACAAAGGGTAGTAAAGGCTAGAAGAAGGGACTGTGCTTAGAAAACCTTTGGCGGCCAGGGATCCCTGCACTGGACACTCTACCCACATGACGGACACACGAGAGCACACGTTTGCTTCCCTGGTCATGGAGTCCACGGTTCCTATTGGATTGGCCTACTTTTAAAAGCCACTGATCCGGAGGCATCATGGCTACTCAGAAGGGAAGTGAGAAAAAGGGGGAAAGTATTCCAGGAAGAGAGAATAGTCAAAAAAAAAAAAAAAAGTCCAGAAGTGAGGAAGAAAGCAGCCTTGACAGAACCACAAGAAGTTCAGTCTAGGACTAGTGAGGTGGATCAGCAGAAAAAGCGTTGACAATACCGGCCTGGTAGCCTGGTTCTACCCTGCTACCCATGATGGAAGGAGAGAATCAACTTCCAAAACTGTCCTCCCTGCATGTTCTGTGGCGTGCACACGCACACACACACACACACACACACACACACACACACACACACACACACACTCAAACAAGAACAATAATGATAAAAACATTGAAATACACAGGGAATACTCAGAGAGCTAGAGAGGCGGATAGGAGCCAGGCTGCCTGAGTGCTCACAGACAGCGTTGAGGCATTCCGCCCTCGTGTGGAGGGAGCAGAAAGCCACCCTCGCAGGCTTGAAGTAGCTGAGGGATGCTCCATATGTTTGTTTGGAGTGGGTCACTGTAGCTACACCAGGTCAAGTGGTTTGAAGATGAAGAAAGAGCCTGGAAGAGGGTTATCAATGAGAAAGTCCCAAGTCTGGTGTCCCGCACTAAAGGGTTTGACCTTGAAGTCTTCAGGATCCAAAATGGACTTTGAACTCAGCCCTCTCTCAGAACCATAGAACAGTTTCACAGCCCATTAGACATGAGCCCACATTCCAGATTCTACAAGCAAACTAAATTGTATACGTGTCCTGTTTGGCAGGTGAAAGACTGCCCAGCAGGACCAGGTGGGCAGAGACTCAACCAAGCAAGGAAGAGAAAAATCTTTAATTATTATATGAGATTCAAGAAGTCTAGAAAAATCACTGGCCCATCTTCCAGACAAGTCCAATCCTATTATTAAGCAGATAAAGGTTTGATGATGAGAAAGAAATGGTAGATTCGCAGCAGGTCTCTGAAAAGCACGCTCTTAGAGGGAAAGAAGGGCTACTACATTCAAGGGTCCTTACACTGTAGAATTCCTCTTTCTCCTGTCTTGAGTGATCTCTGCTGTAGTTTAGCCCTGTGCCCTAGGCAGAAAGAAAACAGGAAAACACTTACCCCTTACTCAATGATCCCTCACAAGAGTTAAGATGGTGTTTTTAACCCTCACCCAAGTTCTAAGACCTGCCTTGCCAACTCAGTGAACTAGACCTCAGGTCTAAGGCTCACTTCAGTTGTTAGTTTAACATGGCAAAAAGAAATATCCTATCTGCTCCTTGAATCCTAGCTAGTCCTCCAGCAGTTGGTGGCCTGAGCCATTTTACTGCCAAGGTCCAATTTCTGACTCCTGGGAAATAAGGTTATTTCCTGGTCTGCCTTTATCCCTAGGCTGGGTAAGAATCAAAGGAGGTGATCGCAGTGTGGAGGCTGAGACTCGGGATTTAGCAATGCCACAGAGAGGAAGATCACCCCAACAACCAGATTCCGTGGAACCCCATCCCTCCTCTAGCTGTTTAGTTAATAACAGATGGAAATCCCTGGGTAACCATAGTGATCCTCACATTCTCCCTCACCACCCTCAGAATGGCACACACTACTACAGTGACTGCTACTGCTGCAGCTGCCACCACCACCATCAGCACCCCTGCCATCATCATTACCATTATCACCATCATCACCACCACCATTAGCACTCCTGCCAACATCATTACCATTATCACCGCCACCATCACCACCACCATCAGCACCCCTGCCATCATCATTACCATTATCACTACCACCATCACCACCACCATCAGCACCCCTGCCATCATCATTACCATT
>NC_022018.1:58920900-58921670 GCF_000317375.1 Microtus ochrogaster
CCACCCCTGCCATCATCATTACCATCATCACCACCACCACCACCACCATCACCACCACCACCGTTAATGACTATAACACACTAGGATCTAAAGAATGGAACCAGGTTATTCCAAAGGTTTTATTTGAGTTAAAACCCCAAATATGTTTTGTTTTAGCCATTATGGTAGGACTAAGACCCTGAGCTCACACAGTCCTTAGGCCACAGTCCCTTTAATACCATAATATAAGGTGTTGGGCACTGAAGACACTCCACTTGGAGCTTGTTTCCTTCTTGGCAAAACTGGTCTTTGGGCAAGGAACTACCCATGCCTCGACCACTGACAAAATGCATGGTGTCAGGACTAACAAGCAGGATACAAGAAAAAGGACTGCCAAACCTTGCCAAGACAGGGTAAGACAGTTTTGAAATGTTTCCTACCTCTGAAAATGGTCTGTCAGTTGCTCTAGGCCTTAGCCAGCGTTGGCTGCTTCAACAGTGCGATGAGACTCTGGGTGGTCGCCCAGGCAGGCAGTTGTCTGCCATTCCTTGCACATTTTGGGAGTCGCTTGATTGCACTTCCTGTTTACTCAAGTAATATTATTTCCCTTCTCAGGTCTTTGATGGGGTTGAAGACTAGATAGTCATAGTTACTTTCCTCTTATGACTTAGCCAAGCCATTTCTAACATAAGACTTAGATTCTTTGGGATAGGATAGCTAGTTAAACACCTAGCATATATTTCTTGTTTGATATTGTTTGTGCTGGTTGTAATTCTAATTTTTTTTTTTTT
>NC_022018.1:58921890-58925129 GCF_000317375.1 Microtus ochrogaster
TTTGGAGCCTATCCTGGAACTAGCTCTGTAGACCAGGCTGGTCTCGAACTCATAGAGATCCGCCTGCCTCTGCCTCCCGAGTGCTGGGATTAAAGGCGTGCGCCACCATCACCCGGCCTGTATATAGTTTTGTATTAGACTAAGAACTCTTCTATTTTAGACAAAAAGGGGAGGTACTATGGGAGCTCCTTCAGCCAATAGCCTTTAAGACCCTGGCCACACGTACTCTATATACAGATGTAAAACATGCACGCCCCCTTGACTGCTGGATTCGGTTCCTGTTCCTCACTTGTGCATAGGACTGCTGATCTGTGAGTCTGCCTCTAAATAAAGAGACTTTTATTATACTCCATTCTGAGCTCGTGTGGGACTACTTTATTGTAATCAAGAACAATAAGGCTTGTTTTTAATATATCTAGATGACATGTACAACAAAGACCTCTGGATAAAAACAACAGAACACAGGTTAAAGGGCATAACAAAAAGAGAACAGGGGACTAGAGAGGTGGCTTGGTGGTTAAAAATGCATATTGCTCCTGCAAAGAACCCAAGTTCACTTCCCATATCCACACTGTGCAGCTTACAACTGCCTGTAGCTCAAACTCCAGGGATGCTCTCCTACGCTCTCTGTGGGCACCTGAATTCATGTGTGCATATCACACACAGACACATCATTTGAAAAATAATAACGAATAAATTTCTTTTTAAAGAGAGAAAAAAAAGTTGGCTGGTCTGCCAGTTGTCATAAGAACTTTGTGGCCCCTGAAGTAGGTGGAATGCACGAGAACGTCTTACTCATCTCATATGCACAACCAAAGAATGGGCAACACATAGTCCTGCGGCCTCGCCACTCACTTTATGCTAAAAGCAGTAGAAGCAATTAAGTTACTTGCCTGTTCCAGACCTTTCTGCAGGCAGGAGGAATGCAGATACTCTAGCAAGCACTCAGACCTTTAGTTTACAACATGTCCCCCTTGCTACTGTGGGTAGGACATGGTCAGGGGTGTGGATTCGCATTCGGAGCCACCATGGTCAGGGGTGTGGATTCGCACTCGGAACCACCATGGTCAGGGGTGTGGATTCACATTCAGAGCTACCATGGTCAGGGGTGTAGATTCACATTCGGAGCCACCATGATCAGGAGTGTGAATTCGCATTCGGAGCCACCACGGGATGAAAACCGGCAGCATTCAAGCCTGACTGGAAGGCCTAGGTCCCACTCCTCAGTTAAAAGGAGGCCTCTGGACTTGAACATGCTGAGAGAAACAGACTCCACAGAAGCCACCTGGGCCTTTTCCTGGTGAATTTATACATTTCAAAACCAAATCTGATAAGTAGGAACATTTTGTCATGTGTGGGGATTTTTTTTTAATGTCTACCAGGTTTTAAGCAGAGCCGAGAGGCCTCAAACACACACAAGGCTTATGTGGCGCCAGTAGGAGCGCGGGCCGGGACGAGTGAAGGTCTGAATGACATCTCAACAAAGGCAAAGAGAGGAAACTGAGAAAACCGTGAACGAACAATAGTAAACACTCATATGCAGTAGGGCGTTCAGGGCACGCCCTTCCCAGTTGTTCTCAGAGATATGTGTTTATACAAAACACTTGAGTCTCCTGGGTCTTCAACGTGAGCGTGGCTGGGCTGAAGCGACGGCCCAGCAGCTAAGAGCATCCATTGCCCTTGCAGAAGACCCAGGTGCAGACTCAGGTTCAGTGTCCAGCACCCACGTGGTGGCTCACGACCATCCATAACTCTAGTCCAAGGGTTGTAAAGCCCCCTTCTGCCTCTACGGCCACCAGGCACGCCATACATACATGGCGGTCGAACACCCATTTACATAAAAGAAAACAAACGGATCTAATAGTGGATTTCCTTTGATGCTTCCTGGCACAGGAATCTACTCTAAGAAAATGATTAGTGGTGTAAGGACGGCTAAGATGCAGGTTCCCATGGAAACATTGTTTGTAACCGAAAATGCGGAGAAGAACTATCATCTCTAACAAATAAGGGAATGGATTTTCGGTTAGGACGGAATTTTATGAAGCTATGAAGTCAGGATACAGACATGACTTCACGGGCAGAGGAACACGTGAAGGACGGATGCTAAGTGCCGTTAATGTTTCCTGAGCACCTGTCCACGGCGGGTGGAGCTCGTTAGGCAGACACGGGCTTTTTACCTCAGAAAGCCGATGACTGACAAGCATCGTCAGTGGTTAGGGAAGCGTTGAGGGAAGCCATGATACCAAAGAGAAGCGTAAGGTACCGGGCGTGGGTGGCAAAGGGATCTGAGCGTGGAGGAGCCACGCGAGACTCTGCTAAGGCACTCATGCGTGAGTCATAATGAAGGGTGGAGAGGAGCTGGGCAGAGTGGAAAGGGGAAAGAAAATATTCCAGATTAGCAGCAGTTTTTAAATACATATGTATTAAAGCATGGCTATTCAAGCATATGTGAACCCACTTGTTTTGAAAGCTATGTTGCATGCGTATGTGTCCATCAATAGAACATCTGAAAGAATGGCCACCTAAATGCAGTAGTGCACGGGTTTATTTTAATTTTACTTTATGCTTGCTCCCGTTTTCTGATCTTTATATCTGTAATCAATGTGTGTAGAGGTATTTGGATGGGTAGAAGGAAGGGTGGATAAAAGATGAGGGGATGGACGGTCACCAGGTCATGTGAAGGGCTTGGGCAGGGAGATTTGTTCCTCTTGGTCCTCTCCTCCCTTTGGTTACTGCCAAGATCTGTCCGAGGAGCACACACGCCCACAACTGTGTCTGTTCTCTAAGGCATTTCTGCTACCCACAGGCCTGTTTGTTGGAGCCAACAGTTCAATTCATTATATTTCTGAGCCGATTCCTCTGTCAGTGCTGAACTTACAAAACCATGCACACAAAGCGTGCCTGGCTAAGCTGCATGTTGAAACTGTGGCTGAATAACTATTGGAGAAAGATAAATTCTTCCAAAATGACTAGCTGCAGGTGGAGGAAAGAGGCAGAAGGAAATAAGACCCTTGTGGCTAGAGTTTGAGGCCACTCTAAAGGGAGGACAGTGAGAGCCCCAGGTGGTGAGCACAGCTGCTCTGAAGGGAGGATGGTGAGAGCCCCAGGTGGTGAGCACAGCTGCTCTGAAGGGAGGACGGATGACATCCCCAGGTGGTGAACACAGCTGCTCTGAAGGGAGGACAGTGAGATCCCCAGGTGGTGAACACAGCTGCTCTGAAGGGAGGACAGTGAGATCC
>NC_022018.1:58925229-58926359 GCF_000317375.1 Microtus ochrogaster
ATCCCCAGGTGGTGAACACAGCTGCTCTGAAGGGAGGACAGTGAGATCCCCAGGTGGTGAACACAGCTGCTCTGAAGGGAGGACAGTGAGATCCTCAGGTGGTGAGCACAGCTGCTCTAAGGGGGGGGGGGATGGTGAGAGCCCCAGGTGGTGAGCACAGCTGCTCTGAAGGGAGAACGATGAGAGCCCCAGGTGGTGAGCACAGCTGCTCTAAAGGGAGGACAGTGAGATCCTCAGGTGGTGAGCACAGCTGCTCTAAGGGAGGACAGTGAGAGCCCCAGGTGGTGAACACAGCTGCTCTGAAGGGAGGACAGTGAGAGCCCCAGGTGGTGAGCACAGCTGCTCTAAGGGGTGGGGGGATGGTGAGAGCCCCAGGTGGTGAGCACAGCTGCTCTGAAGGGAGGTTGGTGAGAGCCCCAAGTGGTGAGCACAGCTGCTTTGAAGGGAGGATGGCTGACATCCCCAGGGGATGATCACAGCTGCTCTGAAGGGAGGATGGTGAGAGCCCCAGGTGGTGAGCACAGTTGATTTCCCAGACTATATGGTAAAAAAACCTTCCCTGACTCAAGTGACACAGGACACCTGGCCAACTTCAGCAGGTACACAACTCCAAACTGAGACGGACCCCTTCGTGTGATGAGCCAGGGGATGCACGCACAGGGGATTCTTACAGAACAACACCAAGGCCCTGCCAACAACCCTGTCACTCCTACCTAGCTATGCACCACAGTAGGAAAACGAGATGCGACAGAGGGAAAGGGCTTGTGTCCACTGCTCTGCAAGCTCAGGCTCTTTCCTCCCTGCACTCGTCCACTGTCTTCTGTAGAGGGCAGGGTGGACCCAACGCTGACAAGACGGGTCTCCCGAGCACCTAAAGCTCACAATTAAGCAGGTGACACTTCAGTCACACATTAACAAAATACTTGTGCCCTGCTATGAGCATTTAAGATAGGGTGACAAACAGGTCAAACAAGAGTCCCATCTTCACAAGAAATGAGGAGACAGGTTTAAAAAAATGGCTATAACTCAGGAGGCAGAGGCAGGCGAATCTCTGTGAGTTCGAGACCAGCCTGGTCTACAGAGCTAGTTCCAGGACAGGCTCCAAAGCCACAGAGAAACCCTGTCTCGAA
>NC_022018.1:58926459-58929727 GCF_000317375.1 Microtus ochrogaster
AGGATGGAAAGAGCCTCATTGCAGAGCTAAGACAACAACAAGAAGGGCCTTTTCTGAGGGGATACGTGTACAGGATGAGAAGCGCCGGTTACACGAGGGCACAAGTGTCGCGGACACCAGGGCACAGGCGCCACACTCAGAGCAAGCCCAGGCCACTTAGGAAGCATGTGGCAGGGACACCTGAGCAGGCTGGGTGTCTCACAAGCCCAGATGGCACCCTCCGACAGCAGTCATACGGTACAAGGGGGCATCGCAGACGGGCAGCTCAGCCTATGGGATTCAGGGACTCAGCCCAGGCGTAACTATGGGAGATCCTTAGGCAGGCCGACCTGTTCCCTGCAAACTTGGCAAAGGTGCTGGAGTGGTGGCAGACCCTGGTTGTTCCTCTACCACCACCAGATGTCCACACCTTCAGAGAGATTACACAAGACCCCTGATTCACGCCTGGGAGAAATGACCAGAACAGTCCCTGGGGGCAAGCACGGGGCCAGGTGTGAAGAAGCCACTCCCTTCTCACCAGATGATCTCTGCCTTGGCCCTCGGCAGGCGCAGCAGACAGCCAGAGGTCTACACTGTGGACAACATTCCCCCACGGCTGTGATGCTGACGCTCGAGACTCATGAGCCCTTTGATTCTATCTTTGTTCCCGGTGGGGGCCCGAAGATTACATGTCCCCCTGACCTGGCTGAGGCTGAGGCCCCCTCAGGTTCTCCATGTACAAAGCTCAGAACACAGATGCTCTTCATGCCTCTCCTCCCTCCCCTCGTCCTGCTCCCCCACCTCCTGCAGCCACCCTCAGCGTCCTCCTTAGGTTGCTGCACGCCCTGGCCATACCTGTGAACATCGCACAGAAGTAAGGGCTGCAGGCCGCCAGGACCACTCGGTGGGCTTCTATCTCCACGTCTTCTGCCACAATCATCACGTCACACAGCAGCTGCTTACTGTAAGACACCAGTGAGGTGACAGGAAAGGTCACAGCACGGACGCCCACCCCTGTCCCACCCAGTTCACACGCTGTCCGTATAGAGGGCAGGCACAGAGACTGTCTCTTTCTTGACACAGGCAGGGAGGAGGGCTCAATGATGTTGTCTCAGTGAGATGCCCAACACTGACCTCTTGACCTCCACACATGTGCACACACGTGAACACACACACCAGAATCTTGCAACTATCTTCTTACATGGCTGTCACCAACGTGCCACCATGAACTTGTAAACGGGCTTCGCATATTTCATCTTGGACCCTGGACACTAGGCTGCATACCTGCCACATAATAGATCCTACACTGTTTCAAACAAACAAATATATGGAAATCATCAATACGCATTCATCGACAGGATGGGTAATTGAGAACTGGGCTTGGTGGCACAAGCCTGTAATCCTGGCTACTCAGGAGACTGAGGCAGGAGGATCTCATGTTCAAGGCTACGGAGTAAGTTCAAGGCTCACCTAGGCAATTTAATAAGACCCTGTCTCAAAACAAAAGGTAAAATAGGCCTTGGGGTATAGGCAGTGGAGGAGAACCTGCCTAGTACATGTAAGATTCTGGGTTCAGTGGAGCTGGATCCCCAACACTTCAAAAAAGACCAAAGAAAGGATATTTGAGCACCTTAGGGTGCCACAGGACCTAGGCAATCCCAGACCTTCTCCATCAGCCTTCCAGGTCCTTACCTCACCTTTCACTATTGTCACGACAGCATTTGCTGGGTGAGGGATTGCCAACCACTTGTCTAAGTGCTCCCTGCAGCCTAACACCATGTCATTTAATCCTCTCTACAACGAACTCACTGAAGTGAGGCTAATTGTTATGCCTGCATCCTGCAACGAGGGAACAGAGGCCCAGAGAAACCAATAAGTTCCTCAAAGGCCCACAAGAAAGTAGAGATGGGATTCGAAGGCACGTAACTGAATCCCCAAGCTCCTTCTGTGGCACCCTGATCACCACTAGCCTCTTCTTTAAAATGCTAGCAACAGGTGAGAGGCAAGGAAGACAAGGGCATCTCAGCTTGCTCACGGGCAAGGAAGGCAAGCTCGTCTCAGCTTGCTCGTGTCCGGCTTTTGTCTGAGGATGCTGGATCAATGAGTCTGTTGTGGCTGACGGTGGAAGAGAAGTTGAGCACCTGCTATCTCTGGAGCGGCACACCAATGCACTGTTGAAGTTTCTCTCGGAGAAACAGAACCATAAAGCCTGAGCCCACAAGACCTGTAGACACTCTCCCTGGCCTTGGATAGCATCTGGCCTCTGAAACTCAAAGAAGGGAAGAGATGCCCAAATCAGAAGGCTGAACCCTGAATACAGTTCTCTAGACTAAATACAGTACCTTCTCCGAAGTATCGCCAGGCTTCATCACTGGCTGGCACTTAGGGCCAGAAAAGACAAGGAATGGAGGGCCGGTGGTGGGGCTTCTGGGATGGGTCAGACCTTTGGGAACTAAGAAGCCAAGACCATTGGACCTCATTCTGCAGCAGGCAGCACCAACGGGAACAGAACTGACTCTGCCGTAAGTAGCCACAAGAGCACAAGCAAGCAAGCCTGCACCGTTTTCTTGACTGTCTTAGCTGGGAAAAACACTACGCCGCCCAGTTTTGAGACAACTTAGGTAAAACGGTGAGACTCTTGTCTAAAAATACTGAGCAAGAACCAAGCCCCCGAAAGAATACACTAACATAAAAACAGCCACTGTGGTGGTATCTCAATTGTCAAAGGCCCAGGATGACCTGGGACACGGCTGTAGGCACGCCTATGGAGGATGATCTTGGTTAGGTTAACTGAGATGGAAAAACCTGTTCTCTGTGAGCGGCACCATTCCCTAGGCTGGGATTCTGGCCTACATATACAGGAGGAAACGAGCTGAGGGCCACCATCCATGGTTCCCCATTCTTGACGGAGAATGCAATGTAACCATCTGCCCTAAGTTCCTGGGGCTGCGGCACGCCCCCCCCCCCACTGATGGGCATAGCCTCAGACTGAACCCAAAAAGACCTGCTGTCCTTTTGTTGCCCTTGCCAGGCATTTTATCACAACACAGAAACCGTAGCTCAGGCAGCAGATCCACAGAAAAGAGTTAGAAGGCCATAAAAATGGGCTTTTGCTACTGTTTAATGTATTTTATGACATTTATGGTCAATGAACCTATGAGAGGGTGCATGTTTGTATATGTGTACACGCGTGTACAGGTGCACACACGTGTGCACATGCGTGTGGAGGCCTGAGGTCGATGTCAGGTGTCTTCTTCATTTTCCATCTCATTTTTCAAGTTTGTTACAT
>NC_022018.1:58930067-58935533 GCF_000317375.1 Microtus ochrogaster
GTCTAGCCTCGGCTACAAAAGTCAAAAACCCAAAAATAGAACTGGAAGATGGCTTAGTGGGCAAAGTGTTTATCTTACAAGCAGGTCCTCAGTCCCCCAAACCCACATCACAAAATTAAAAAAGCAAAAAGCTAGGTGTGGGGGACACACATTTGTAATCCCAAGCAAATCTCTCTGGAGCCCGCTGGTCAGCTAGCCTGGTCTACTAGGTGAATTCCGGGTCACTGGGACCCTATCTTTAAAAGAGCTGAGTGGCTCCTGAGGAAGGACAGCCTGAAGTTGTCTTCTGGCCTCTAAATGCACATACACACATATGCATGTGCACCTTACATGCTTGCACCCACACACACATGCACACACGCAAGTAATAGTCATTTTTCAAGAGGGCATAGAACAATCTGTAGCCATGCAGAGGGTGGTGAAAAGCACCGAGGCGCCGGGTACCGCTCACTGAAAGGCGCAACCCTTAGCAAGGCCAACCAACCTTCAGCAGAGAGAGAGAATTCTAAACACAGGCTGGAGCCTCCACGCTTCCCGCTCCCCTCTCTCAGGCCTGGTCAGGATGTGCATCTCCAGAAAGGACTAGTCTCCACTACCTGCTCTAGCTCAGGAGCCAGAGTCCCCCACGGGAGCTCTGCCACCCAAAAGCACCACAATCAGAACCACGCACTGAAATGGAAAGGAGGGGCAAGGCTGAGTGGTTGCCACGGCAACAGCTCCTTCTCTACCACAGAAGTAAAAAGAATAGGAAACTCGGGAGTTGTGTGATTCATAAATTGCAAAGAGCATGTGTGCTTGAACTAAAATAGTTCAAAAGTGAGGGAGGGGAACGTGCAGACAATGGGAGCTGCAAGCCCAGGCCCCTGGGTACTCCAGAGCAGTCATTGGTGCCGCCTCAGCAGAGTGAAGTCTGCCTATCAGCTCGCCACTAAAGTCCCATTAAAGTCACCCGCATCAATAGCACGGGATGCAGGCCCCATCTATAACATAGTGATGCAGGTCCTTCTGCCTGCCTTACCCATCGGCCCTACTTTTTAAAGACGGTCTTCGAATACCTTGGGGCTTGATATTGCCTTTCAGTACCGTAAGAACAGAAGCCTCCCTGAGGGCCAGGGCTTTGATTCTCTTACCCACTGCCCAACATCTGCAACCCAACACAGAGGCTGCTGTTTTCAAGCTAACCGTGACAGAACGGTGATGAGCCAGACCTCAGCACTAACTAAGGCCTAGTCGCCATGGTCTTCCAGGCTGTTGAATCGACTCTCTTTCCAGGAGTTGATCCTATAGAAGTAATTGCCACGGTGCACGAGTATTTAACAACCACAAGACGTGTGCTAGTACTATTCTGAGCACGTCACTTACTAACCCTTAGCAATCCAGCAAGAGTGAGCGGGTCACTCACCCACCATTAACAATGTAGCAAGAGTGGTGTTATTAGCCGCCCTTCATGGCTGACAAAAGGGAGATCAGGGAGAGTAAATTGCCCAAGGCCACGTGGTTAGTATGAGCTAAAACCAGTACGGAAACCAAGTCTGTGCTCGTGAGAGGGACACGCCAATGGAAAGCCAACCACTGAGAGTGCGTTTTCCCATGCGGCATGAGGAATGGTGACATCCATCAGCAGGGGACTGACTTTTACTATAATATGCCAAAAGCGGGATGCCGTCTATCCGTGTGATTCATGTTAGAGACAGTGACGTAGGAAAAAATGGTTCAGTGATAGGACTATGAGAGAAGCCAAAGAAGAGAAAGCGATTCCCCAAAGCTCTACCGATAGGTCATTAACAAAATTCTATGTGACTTTTTAAAACATTTAAACTTTATTCTTATTTTATGTATTCTCAAGGCCAATCGAGTTCAAGGACAAGACTCCGTTTTTCCACAGTGTCTAGAAGGAGCTAGTGTTCCTGGGACGTCAGCAGTGCCAAGCCCTAAAAGGCGAAGGAACAGTACGACTCCTGGGCAAAGGCAGACCCAAGCCAAGCAGACGCTCTTGGAGAAAGACGTGAAATCCAGGAACCAACAGGTACACCAGGGTGACTTCTAAATCTAAAAGGAAGGGGTGTCATAGCCGGGGGTGAGGAGGGAGAATCTGCACAGGCAAACTCAGGCCTGGGGAGAAAACTCACTCTCGGACAACTGACTTAATCTGTGCCCTGAGGGGCTAAACGTGGAGCTCCAACAGTGTCTAGGAAAGACCACAAACATTCTTCAGGGATGGAAGATCTGGGTCCGTGTGCATGGCCTCCATCCTAGCGCCTATGTTCCCAGACTTTCCAGGGAATCTGGTGGGAGGCCTAAACAAATTGAACAATATGCCATGTGTTGCTTAATTTAATTTTGTGGGTCTGAGTGTGTGTGTGTGTGTGTGTGTGTGTGTGTGTGTGTGTGTGTGCGCGCGCATGCACTAAATACTGGCCATGCAGAAAGGAGAACCGAGAAAACAGAGTGAGGACTTCAGGACTGGCGAGGTGGCTCACTGGGTACGGAGCTTGCCGTGTAACCCTGACAACCTGAGTTCAATCCCCGAGCCCAGCTAAAGGGGAAAGGAGAGAACTGGCTGAGATTTGTCCTCTGCCTCCCAAATACACACTGTGACACCCTCACACCCACACACAGACACACATATACACACAGATGCACACTGTAGTACAAACACGTTCCTGCACACAGGCACATACAGACGCGTGATGTGACACACACACACGTGTGTCCACACACATACAATGATAGTAAAGTTCAAAAGATTTCCTAAAGGAATGAAACAGAGCGTCTGTTTAAATATGGTCCGTCCCCCACGCGGCACACACTTCTCAGCCACGTGCTGCTCTCTCTGCCCAGAGGTCTCCTCCCTACCCCACCACCCTTTGTGTCTTTAACTCTTCCTTGGCCTTCAACACTCAGCTCAAGTGTCTCCTGCATGCCCAAAGTTCATTTTCATGCTTGTTTCTGTTCCACCCTTTAGAAAACAAATATAAGTGTGCACCTGCAGCTGTCAGGCCTGGTACATCCTACATCCGAGCACACTTGCTCTAAGAGGCTCTTTTCAATAACTCTTCACACTCCTGACCTCGTGGCTCCTACCCGCTCCTCCCAGGGCCTGGGCAGTAGCTGAGAAAGGAGGAAATGCTCCCAACTGGCTTTGTACCAGAGAACATGTTCAGTGCCCAGAACCCATCTCGCACCATGCTTGCCAAACATGTACACTGGCCTTACAAATAGCCCTCCTGCCCTCACCACCCAACTTGAAGGGATTAGATGCACTTTCACCTCACGTCTTTACAGAGTAGACATACGTTTCAGGAGAGGCGCATTCTGCCACTTGTGTGGCGGCCTTCCCAAGCCGAACTCCGTCCGAGAGACGAGAGGGAGGGAGCTAAACAGTGTGTGCCATCTGCTATCTCATCTGCCCTGTGTGTAGTGCACAGTCACCTCAATGTTGGCTCCCAGGCTTAGCCACAGACCTGCTCTACCCACAAATGAACGCCCCCTGTGATTAATCACTGAAATGTAGGTATTGAATAATTATAAAGGGGAAGCTTCAGTCTCGGAATCTGAAGCGGAAGCAGAGCGAGAGTGGGCCATGAAGCTGGAACCCAGTAGGTGGTGTGCCTCAACGTCTGTTCTCAGCCCCTAGTGGAGCTCACCCTTTGGGTTCCATCTCAAAGGGCACAGGGAGGGTAGGAAAGTACCTTCGAAGCTCATTCATGACCTTGAAGGCCTTTCCCATGTGGGCAGGGTTGACAGTGACCGTCCTCCGGCTCTCCTCATCATCCTGGGCCTGCACCGTGGACTGAGGGCTCAGCTTGACGCTGTGAGCGGAAGATGGAGGGAAAGAGAGGTCACGTATTAGCAAGCACAATTATACATCCCCACGAGTCGACGGACGTCAGCCACCCACGAGGGGCGACTCCCAAGACAGCAGTGGAGGAAATACTGCCCCATTTCTGCAGGACCTTCCAGGGCACAGCACTTTTCTCTGGAGGAAGCCGGGCTCCTGCTCAGATTCTCCCACCAGGCACTGCGACTTTGTGAGAAGTCTTTTCCCTCCACTCTGACCTCCCTCCCTCCCCTCCCAGAAAAGGAGCCAGCGTAAGCATTCTAACACTCTCTATGGAGACGTGGATCCACTTAGCAGTTAATGGGGGCTAATATATGATAGGAATTATATTTCAGTTTGTGGGAAATACGATGGTAAACAAAGGCCCGTCCCTCCCAACACAAAATTCTGAGTTCAGTGAGGGGGAAAACCAAGATTTATTTATTCATGTATTTTAAGTATATGAGTACTCTGTCTTCATGCACACAAGAAGAAGGAATCTGATCCCATTACAGATAGCTGTGAACCACCATGTGGGTACTGGGAATTGAACTCAGGACCTCTGGAAGAGCAACCAGTGCTCTTAGCTGCTGAGCCATCTCTCCAGCCCGCAAACATCACATTTTGAGCATTACAGTTCCATAGGAACTACAGAAGCACAAGGGACCGATTCAGTGATGCCAGGGTAGAAAATACCTCCCAAAAGTAAAGGCATGGCAGCGGAACTTAAGGAAGCCAGGAACTTAAAAAGGCAGACAGCATCCCAGACAATGGGAACAGCGGGCAAGACCAAAGGGGAAAAGATCAAGTGTGTTCAAAATGTCCATGGTTCAGGGAAACGAGGTCACAGGAGGCAATGTTAGTTGGGGGAATTGTGCTCCTGGACCGGAGGAGGGCAGGAATGGGTTAAACTGGAAGCAAATGATCACACCTATAATCTAGAAAACCCACAATGGCTCAAGTTTAGAAAACAGGGACTCACAAGTGAAAACTTTTGAGAAACCACCATTCTACTGAAGGATAGGCAGCGTGGCTGGAGAGATGGCTCAGCCGTTAAGAGCACTGGCTGCTCTTCCGGAGGACTTGAGTTCGATTCCCAGCACCCCATGGTAGCTCACAACTGCGTGTAACTGCAGTTCTAAAGGATCAGAGCCCTCTTCTGGCCTCCGCAAGCACGCACAGTACACAGACATGCATGCAGGCAAAATACCCATCTGCATAAAGCAAAGTAAAGTAAGAATTCTAAAAGGAGAAATAGGAGCCTGAAGTTGTTGTGGGAAGCACAGACAGTAAGGCCTATGGGAACAGGCACAACCTCATAACCCATTGTCTCAACACTGCTTGCACGAAAATCAAGGTATAGAACTTTTGAATATGTTGCAGTGTCCTGGGAGTAGAAAGGGGGACTCGCAAGATGACTAAGGGAAGGCTCTCTCCTCAGACAGGAGCTCCAGAACTTTGGAGAGAACCGCTTAGGCCAGACTCCACTCTGGGAAAACAGAAACGCCCCCTTTGTGCAGAGTTGGGAGCCTACAGTTTATCCAGCCCCCAGACCTTGAAGGTGGTCCTTAGAGGTGACCTTGAAGGTGGTCCTTAGAGGTGACCTTGAAGGTGGTCCTTAGGATGTGACCTTGAAGGTGGTCCTT
>NC_022018.1:58935648-58939647 GCF_000317375.1 Microtus ochrogaster
GTGACCTTGAAGGTGGTCCTTAGGACGTGACCTTGAAGGTGGTCCTTAGGACATCCCCATCAAGCGTCCTCCATCTGCCACTGCCACCCTCACTTTGCAAACTGCTGAAGACAGAGATGTTTTATATGAGGGTTACCAAAGTCCTGGGAGTCTTAGAGTTCATGTTAGTACTCGTCACTACCTGAAATCCCAGACCCATGGCTTGTCTGATCCCCCTGCCTTTGGCTCCTACCTTCCTGGCTTTCCTGACCTCTCCTCCCTTCACTTGAACCTGACCATGAGCTCCACAAGGAAATCAACTCAACGGAGGAAGATAAATATGGAGAAACACAAAGACTATTATAAATATATATTCAAGCAGGTTAAAAAGACTGGAGAAATGGCTCTATGGTTAAGGCTGCTCCTTCAGAGCCACCTATAACTTCAGTCCCAGGAGATCTGACACTGTCTTCTGGCCTCTGCCAGTATCAGGCACACATGTGGTACAGGGACGCACACAAATGATGTGGGAGGTCCTTCTGTATATGTGTTGCTTTTATTGGTTAATGAATAAAGCTGTTTCAGCCAATGGCTTAGCAGAGTAAAGTCAGGTGGGAAATTTGAACAGAGATATATAGAGAGTAGGTGGAGTCAAGGAGATGCCATGTAGCTGCCAAAGGAGAGAGACATGAGGGAAACTTACCGGTAGGCCACAGCATCATGGCAGTACACAGATTAATAGAAATGGGTTGATTTAAGATGTAACAGTTAGTTAATAAAAAGCCTGAGCTACTAGACCAAATAATGTTGTAATTAATATAGTTTCAGTGTGATTATTCAGGTCTGAGTAGTCGGGAAATGAATGAGCAGTCTCTTTTTACACACGCCCACACACACATATATTAAAATATGTATAATTATAATTATATAATCTAATATATAATATATATATATTAGAATATCAAGCCAGAAAATGTGGCCAGAGAGAGGAAGCATCCACAAAGATAAAAAGTTTGCATCCCAAGGTAGGAAGGTAAAATTGCAATCTTTTACTTTTGATATGTAAGCTCTTTGTCTATTAACTACTGAGTTTTATAACACAATGTCAAAAGGAAATTCAAATTTTCCAATGAGTTCTACTTACTGATCCTTATTTTTCCCATTCCCTGTCATGCCACCATAGTTCACAAGACTTCACATACACAGTGATCTATTTCTGTCAGTTGACACAAATATATTATTTCTGTAGCTTCATGATGTCTGATTTCTGACAGGCTAAGTCCTCAAGCCTTTGGCTGTTCTTGAGAAATCACCTTGTATGTCCCATCTAGTCCTTTATTCTTTCTACAAACCAGCTTCTTGAGTTCCAGGGGACACCCCGGCAGGCCTTTGATAGAGACCTCATTATAGGTCAATTTAGGTTGAACCAACATTTCTTTTAAGTTATTTTGAATGTACATATGTGCACTACATGCATGCAGGAGCCAACAGAGGCCAGAAGCGAATTTCAGTCCCCAGAACTAGAAATACACAGGTGCATGAGTGACACTAAAAAAGGACCAATGAGCTGGAGAGATGGCTCAGTGGTTAAGAGTGTTTACTGCTCTTGCAGAGGCCTGGAATTCAGTCCCCAGCACTCACATAGCCTCTCATAACCAACTGCAAGACAATCTGAAGATCTTATACACACATCATGCTCGATTTTGTCCTAAGTATATTACAGTTTTTCTTATTATTTTATGATAGAAATTGTCTTTATAGCTGGGTAGTGGTGACTCACATCTTTAGTCCTGGTACTCAGGAGGCAGAAACAGGTGAATCTCAGAATTCAAGGCCAGCCTGGTCTACAGAGTGAGCTGCAGGATAGCCAGGGCTATACAGAGAAACCTTGTCTCAGAAAGAAGGAAGGAAGGAAGGACAGAGAAAGACAGAGAGAATGTTCTTTTTAGAGTATATTTGCTGATTGTTGCAATTTATGAAATATAATTACATTTACAAATTGATTTTCTAGCCAGCATCCATACCAAACGATCTCATTGTATCAAATTATTTGCCATTGATTCAATTAAATGTTATTTATAGATAAACTTTATATTATTAGTGTATAATGCCAGAGATGATATTTCCACTCTCTCTCTCTGTCTTTCTATGTATTGTGGGAACTCCTTCAGCCAAAAGCCTTTAAGATACCAGCCCACTTGGGCGTGGTCTCTTATAAATGCAGATGTACACGACCTCTCTTGGCTGCTGGATTTGGGTCCTATTCCTGGCTCGTGCAGAGGACTGCTGATCTGAGTCTACCCCTAAATAAAGAACCCTTTATTATCCTCCATTCTGAGCTAGTGTGGGACTATTTTATTATAATCATCTACATCTCTATGTGTGCATGCATGCATGTGTGTGTATGTGTGTGTGTGTGTGTGTGTGTGTGTGTGTGTGTATTTGTGTGTGTTTGTATGTATGATTCTCCTGCCTCGACTTCCTGAGTAGCTGGGAGAATGGGCCTGTGCCACTAAGCCAAGTGTCTACTTTTTAAAATTATTTTAGGCTTATGGGTAGGGCATTTTGTCTGCATGTACATCTGTGTACTGCAAGCTTGTACCTGGTGCCTGTCGAGGCCAGAAGAGGGTATCTCATCCCCCAGAATTGGACTCACATGTTTGCAAACCAACACACAGGGTGTTGAAATCAAAACCCAGATTCTCCAGAAAAGCAGCCAGGGCTTTTAATTACTGAGCCGTCTCTCCAGCCCCTTGAGTTTTTTTTTAACCAGGTTGAATACATAATTCTAATCATCTTTGTGCATATCCTTACGGAAAGAAATTTTGTGCTGGCTAAGATGATAAACTAATGCCAAAGAGAGAGCAATCATGAATTCCTGCTATGGTCCTGATTTCAAAGGTGTCCTAATGTTTCCCATTGCATATGCTTACTATGGGATTTTACTACATGCATTTTATGGAGTTAAGGAAACTCCCAGATTGGGTGTGGTGGCAATTATCCATAATCCCCTCACGTACGGAAGCAAGAAGATTGTGAGTTCAAGGTCAGCCTGGGCCACACAGTGAGTTCCAAGCCAGCCTGGAGTAGATAGGGAGACCCTGTGTCAAAAGTGGAAGGGAAGAGGAGAGGACAGTGATGAGGTGGGGAGAAGAACAGGGGGTGGGAGCAGAGGGAAAGGAGTAGAGGAGGGAGGAGGATTCTCTTCTGGTTTTATTTAGTCTTTTAAATCATATTTATATCGCATTTTACCAAATAACCTTTCATATATAATAAAATGATGATATATAGATTTTCAGTGTGGAAAAGCCAGGATCAGAAGAGCTAATATGGAACAAATCCAGGAACCGCTGAAGGCCCTAGGCAGGGAACTCATACGTTAGAGCTCAGGACAGCCGCTAGCTCCACTTCACAAGTGTGCAAAAGGTATAAACCAAACGGGCGGGTTGGGGGACCCGACACACCCTCTACGGTGACTCTGCCACTGTATTTTTGTTTTCCAGCCTTCCAGAATGGTCCAGTAATAATCCACGTACCTGCTAACGCCACACTGTTTACAAAGGGGTCTCCAATATGAAGTGCCCATGAAGTCCAACACAGCATTAACTATCACGAGGCCTCCCTGAAAAGACAATGACCTGCAAATGTGCCCTGCCCACCCCCGGGTGAGTCTGCTTCTTTGTGTTCTAGAGCTTTCATGTATGCTGTTAAGTCACTAGTGTGAGATTTCTCCATAATCAGTTTGAGGGCTGAAATCAATAAAATAGGAACAAAGAAAACGACACAGAAGAAACATTGCCAAACTCTTTTTGTAGGCTACAGTTACCCTTACACCCAAACCACACAAAGTCTCATCTAAGAAAGAGAATTAAAGACCAATCTCCCTCATGAACATTGATGCTAAAATACTGGCAAACCAAATCCAAGAATGCATCAAAAAAAAAAATCATCCACCATGATCAAGTGGGCTTCATCCCAGAGATGCAAGGATGGTTCAATATACAAAAATTTGTCAATATA
>NC_022018.1:58942072-58955402 GCF_000317375.1 Microtus ochrogaster
AGAAGCTTCTGTGAGGCAAAGGACATGGTCAACAAGACAAAACAGCAGCCTACAGAATGGGTAAAGATCTTTATCAAGCCCACATCTGACAGAGGACTGATCTCCAAATATATAAAGAACTCAAGAAACTAGACATTAAAATACAAATAATCCAATTTAAAAATGGACTACAGATCTAAACAGAGAATTCTCAACAGGAGAATCTCAATGGCCAAAAGACACTTAAGGAATTGCTCAACATCCATAGCCATCAGGGAAATGCCAATCAAAAGGACTCTAAGATACCATCTTACACCTGTCAGAATAACTAAGATCAAAAACACCAATGATAGCTTATGCTAGAGAGGGTATTGATTAAGGGGAACACGCCTCCATTGCTGGTGGGAGTGCAAATTTGTATGGTCACTTTGGAAATCAGTATGGTGATTTCTCAGAAAATTGGGAATCAATCTACCTCAAGACCCAGCAATACCACTCTTGGGCAGATACCCAAAGGATGCACACTCATACCACAAGGACATTTACTCAGTCTTGTTCAGAGCAGCATTATTTCTAATAGCCAGAACCTGGAAACAACCTAGAAGCCCCTCAACCGAGGAGTGGATAAAAAAAAATGTGGTACATTTACACAATGGAGTATTACTCAGTGGTAAAAAACAATGACATCTTGAAATTTGCGGGCAAATGGAAGGAACTAGAAAACAGCATCCTGAGTGAGGTAACCCAGACCCAGAAAGACAAACATGGTATATACTCACTCATAAGTAGATTTTAGACATAAAGCCAAGAATAACCAGCCTATAATACATGATCTATGGGGGAGGGGGAGGGAAATAGGAGGCGGTGGCGGGGAAGAGACAGAAATCTTTAATAAATAGATAAATTTAAAAAAAAAATACGTGATCTCAGGGAGGATAGTAACAAGGAAAACCCTAAGAGAGACATATATGGATCACCCTGGGAAGAGGAGAGAGACAAGATCTCCTGAAAAAATTGGGGTTGTGGGGTGGGGGGAGAAGGGAGGGCAGAAGGGAGGTGAGAAGGGGAGGGAGGAGGAGAACATGAGGGAACAGGATGGTTGAGATGGGGAAAGGACAGAGAGGGAGAGCAAGAAGAGATATCTTGATTGAGAGAGCCATTGTGGAGCTAGTGTGAAACCTGGCACCAGGGAAATTCCCAGGAATCCACAAGTATGACCCCAGCTAAGACCCTAAGCAATAGTGGAGAGGGTGCCTGAACTCATCTTCTCCCCGTAATCAAATTGATGACTACCTTGCTTATTATCATAGAACCTTCATCCAGGAACTGCCAAAGCGAAAACAAAGGCCTAATCCATCAAAGCCCATAGCTGTGGAAAGTCTCTAAATGCACTAACTTTGTTTTTTGGCTTCTGTAGTTAGTTCTGCTTCTGGCTAACTGCTCTCGTTAACTGAAGTATTGACAACCCATGCTTTAAAGCTCACCCTGAGAAAGGCTCAGGGTTACACTGGGATCCCAAATGGCCAGTGTAGTCACCAGCTGGTTAATAAAGGCTTCCTATTGGCTGAAATTCATGTCTGAGCAGTCTTCTCTGGTGGGTCCCCACAACACTGTACGACTGGCAACTCAGCGCACCCAGCACGGGATCGTGATGCACCAGGCCCTCGTTGCATGTCATGGATGGTTCTGAGCTGAAAACCTTCATCTGTCTTTGCAAGGGCTGGACAGTACATCAGATGGGACTCTATCAGGTCTGACTCTATCTCTGCCAACTGCAGATACCGACAGCAGAGTAGGCCTCAGGGCTGAACTAGGAACGAATACACCGAAGCCATCATTAAAATGTACATAGACACACACTCACCAGACAGTGGTGGTGCACGCCTTTAACCCCAGCACTCGGGAGGCAGAGACAGGCAGATCTCCATAGGTTTGAGGCCAGCCTGATCTATAGAGTGAGTTCAGTACACCTAAGGCTGTTACACAGAAAAACCCTGTCTTGAAAAAACAAACAAATTAAAAAAGATACGCTCTCACTCTGCCTCTCTGAAGTCCGCCACTTCCCCTGCCCGCTAAATCCCAAATCCCACAGCAATGTCTTACCTTCTCCCCTACTGAAATTTCACATAAGTGAATCCACACATATCCCAAATTGCCTCTCTCAAGCTAGTTCTTTCTGTATTCTCTACCTCACAAGACATAGCCAGCAGGAACACTGCAAGCCCCTTGAGGACCCCCAGCCACCAAGTTCCGCCCACAGAACACTCTAACTGCCTTAACTGCTTGGCACAGACCCAGCCCTACAGAGAAGAAAGCCCGAGCTCTGGACCTGAAATCTTACCAATCCCTACCCTGGGAAGTTCTGCCCCCAAGAAACTCTACATAAAATCTGTCTGCTGCTCAGTCCCCTGTTGCTTCTCACCTGAGCAGAGGCGGCCACCCACCTGGGGTTTTCCCTGCCAATACATCACTCGTGTGACATTTGCTGTATAGTGTGACTTTGAGGTATCCCTTGCTTCCTGACTGCAAGGATACCTTCCCTTCAGAACTGTATACCAGGGAAGCCTCCCTACACACACACACACACACACACACACACACACACACCTGAGCAGAGCTATAACACTTAAGGTGGGGAAACCTTTCCCCTCAGAGCTGTAACACTTACAAACACGCCGAGACAGAAACGGGGGCATTGTCCTTGAAGGCTTGCTTCAGGACACCCTCGTCACACACATCCGCAAGCCTATTCCCTGTCCTGCATGTCTGCCAGCCATCTTCCCCTGGCTGCTACGACCACAACCTCCCTTCTGCCTCGCTTATCACATCACCTCCTCCACAACGTCAGCGTGGCCAAGGCATTTCAGCATGAAGCCTCTTCCTGAGTCCTCACAGGATTCAGCACGAACCTCAGAGAACCATCACGGTCTCTCATAACCCCATCGTTGCCCTGGAGACTCTTTTTTTATCATAGAACTAACATACTTGCAACAACCTAAATACTCAATGCTCTTTGGTTTGGTGAAGTGTGTCTACACCACCATCTTTTCTTGCCCAGGTGTAGCTCAGCCCCAGGTCCTTACGTGTCTACCCAGAAGCCTCTCCTACTGCCCTCCATCATCCGCTTACCCGTTCTCTCCCATACTCCGAGCATCATACTCCGACCTTCTCTATGCTGTCCTCTGAAGAGCTCTTGTCTGTCCCCCACACACAGTGCTGCTCAGTGGCTACAGCGTGACCAGGGGAAGGCGCCTGGACTAATTACGACTATTTATTCTCCCCTGTGTTATAAACTGTCGCTCCACGAGAGATCTTGTCTCCCGGGATTTGGAGAGAGGTATGTGCTCCTAGTGCACAGGTGTGGAGCCGTCTCCTGAGAGACACAGCAGACCTAAACGCAAAGGCTTCAGTGAGAGTGATACTGGAGAGCTTGAGTTCTGAACATTTTCATATGATTTATTTATGTTATCTGATTTTCCTAATAGCTAAATTGAATAACTGAGCCACAAAGTTCCTAAGAGTTTAGAAAAAGTGGCTTTGGCAAGTTTGACTCTGTGAGACTTTCAGCTCCATGTGAACCAAGATGTCACCTCAGTTCCATCTTCTTAGCATGCAGCACATGACAGGTACTCAACAGCGAGCCTTGGACAGGTGTTCAACAGAGAGCCTTGGACAGGCACTCAACAGTGAGCCTTGGACGGGTGCTCAACAGTGTGCCTTGGACAGGTGCTCAACAGTGTGCCTTGGACGGGCGCTCAACAGCGAGCCTTGGACAGGTGTTCAACAGTGAGCCTTGGACAGGCACTCAACAGTGAGCCTTGGACAGGTGTTCAACAGTGACCCTTGGACAAGCACTCAACAGTGAGCCTTGGAAGGGTGCTCAACAAGCCTTGGGCAAATGAAGGCTCTGTGGGCTGAAACTGCCGACAGCTGTGTTCTTCCTGACTCCCCCTGTCTAAAACTAAGCCTGGCTTTATGTCCTTTCATTTGATGCTCTCCCGTCACTTTGGGGAGGAGGCACAACCCAGACCCCTGCATATAATGCAAATGCAGGAAGACTGGGGGAGAGAAAAAGCCAGCAAAAGAGGGACAAGCAGATAAGTCAGCACTTACCTTGTGAGTCCTTGGTTCCCTTGTGGGGAAAAGCCAGGCCATGAGCCCAAAGGAAAGCTAGGAGGCAGGTAGCCCCTCCAAGCAAACTACCAAGCAGGGGATTAGGGCCCTAGACCTCCAAAACATGAATAGTGTGGAGGGTCTCCAGGGGATAAGGAGTCCGAGACGAGGCAGCCAAAGCTTGTAGATTAATGATTCCCCTCCACAAATATTCCCACAACAGAGCTCAAAAGCCTTGCCTCATGCCAGGCCTCATACGTGGGGCCCAAGAATGTTCTAGTCAAGCTAGCAAGGCAATAAAGACAGACAAAGTCGCCTAGGGAAGGCAGAGCTATGCTAAGAAAGGCCAGCAGGACCAGACTCAATTCACTATATTCTCTCAGCAAAGAAAGGTCCTTTGGAAGGAAAAAATCAAAACTAGAAATTAGCAATAGGTCCACCTCATCTCACACTATATAGAAAAGAAAGGGTTTAATTATCCCATGATATCACTTGGTTAAGCCATGAGACCTTGGATAAACTACATATCTAAAAAGTAACCCAATCCTAAAGTTTAAGATAAAAATTACCAATTTTTGGTATGGGATATTTTGATCACACTCTGACACTTCTGAGATTGCCAGTAAAGTTTACTTTGAATCAGAGAATGGAGCTAGATACAAGCTGACCAAAATTAGTCATAGAGGTTTCAGAAGACAGAAGCCATACAGAAAGACACAGGAAGTAATAGGGTGGAGCTTAGAAAGATTCTCCACCCTTTTGGATTGAGGAAGGAGAGAAAGAAGAGGTCACTGGTCATTTCTCCGCCACTTCTATAGTCATTCAGGTTCTTACCCTGAGTTTTTATTGATAAAGGATAATTAGATAAACACTTCAAAATTTAGATGTGTACTTCTTGGTTGGTGAAGAACTCGGCACTTGAGTATGTCCAGCCACCAGAATCTAGACTTTACTAAACCCTGCCGTCCAGTAACAGCATTTACACATAAGCTACATGCTCTTCCAGCAGGGCCACCTTGAACGCTAGCATCAGATGCTGCTAGGGAACAGCCCACAGAGTCACACACTAGATGCCTCAGAAAGCCCCGAGTCCCGGGGACAGTCAATCAAGGTCAGCGTTTACTGGAGGTTGCCTACGCTAAAGGGTCTTACATCCATTATCTAGTTTCATCTTCAGAACAAAAGTACAAAGCAGGAACTACCATCTCCTGACGCGGTGAGACAGAATTTGTCCAGACAGTCCTACGTCATACTAATTTTTCTTAACTTAGCAGCCCTTCACGCCAGCCAGCCACGATTCATGAACACTGTTCGTAGCTGCTGCCACTTGTACAACACCCTCCTCCCTGGCCAACTTCAAGAACAGGTGTTACTAATCACATTCCTGAAGGCCTAATTCACGACTTGCCTTAAAAATCTGGATGAAAAACGAGTTATATCAAGATAGAAAACACTTGAGTTCATACCGGTAGAATTAGCCAAGGAAAGCTCCCTGCCATGTGGTTTTCTGAAAGCCAAGCTTGTATGAGGTTGGAACGGGAGAGCTGAACTCATGGTGTATGCCAGCATGACAGAGGCCCTGGTGCGAATTCACACATAAAAGGTAAAGTAGGGAGCTGGAGAGATGGCTCAGTGGTTAAGAGCACTGGTTACTCTTCCAGAGGACCCAGGTTCCATTCCCAGCACCCACATGGTGGCTCACGATCTCGATAATGCCAGTTGCAGGAGGAGATGTGATGGCCTCTCTGACCTCCAAAGGCAACAGGGACATACTTGGAAGCAAAGACATGCAAGCAAATCTTCACACACACGCACACTGAAAATAAGCAAGGAAAGACAGCCTAAGATCTTCACAAATCATAGGAAGTCACCTTCTAGCCTGAGATTCACTGAACTTACATAACAAGAAAAAAAATCTTAGAACAAAGCATGTTCAAACTATTTTTACATAGCTTCTCGCTGGTCTGTTCAATCTAACCTACTTTTGGGTTCATCTAGACATTTAAAAAAAAATAGGTCATTTCCATAGTGGGATAGTATCAAATAAAACAGTTGATTTGGAACACACACGGAAAAATTGTTCTTGCCTGAATATGCCTCAACAATCTATCAAAGAAACTCTAAAAGGCCAAATCTTGATCTGGAAAAAAATAATAATAAAATGTCCGCCTTTACTGATTTTGTTCCCTTTCCACTTTAAAGAAATAAAAGTTCCATCTCCAGAGGGAACTTGACTTCCATTATTACCATCGTGATGATGGGCAGGGTTTCAGAGGGTGTGGGAAGACAAACATTTCTGCACAAGGGTCTACTCGTGACTCTTAGGGCCAGAGAGAGGACGAAGGGCCTGGCCAGCAGGAACTGGAGTAGAAAACAAGGTTCTGTTGCTGGACATGCGCCTTGCGCTGTCTCACCAATGGTGACCTGTTGATGCAACCTTCAGCCTTTGGAAGCGCGGCTATCCAGGCTGTCTCCACAGTGTTACTCTATCACTGTCAAGAGCAAACGCCCAATAAACACCTCCATCTCAGGAGCTCCCTAAGGCACAACAGCAGGCTCCTGTCAATAAGAGCCAGCCAAGAACCATCCCCTAAGGACACCTCACAGGTAGTCACAGCAGAGCTGGACCTGAAAGCCTTCTCAGGCAGGAGCACCCTACCCTCTTGATGACAAAAATCATACAGCTTTAAGAAAAATGAGCAACTAGCTTCTCCTTGTGATGACTTCTCTACTAAAGAATGCTTTTCTCTGCAACCACTGAAGATCTGTCAGTTTGGGCCTTCAGGATGTGTGTGTGTGTGCGCGAGTGCGTGCACGCACGTGCCTGTCTGTCTGTCTGTCTATGCCTGTGTGTATATGTCTCTGTGTGTCTGTGTGTCTGTGTGTCTGTCTGTCTCTCTCTCTCTCTCTCTATGTGTGTGTCTGTGTATGTCTATGTCTGTGTATGTCTGGTCTGTCTGTTTCTCTGTCTGTGTGTCTGTATATGTCTGTGTCTGTGTGTGGTGTCTGTATGTTTGCATGTGTGTCTGTCTCTTTTTCTCTGTGTGTCTGAGGGTCTGTCTGTCTGTACCTATATATGTATATGTCTATGTATGTGTGTGTCTGGTCTGTCTGTCTGTCTGTGTGTCTGTATATGTCTGTGTGTATGATGTCTGTCTGTGTGTATTTGTGTGTATCTATGTGTGTATGTGTTTGTCGGTGTGTCTATGTATTTGTGTGTCTGTCTATATCTGTGTGTGTGTAACATACACAACAAAACTTATGCTTTATCGTGGAGCCCATGGCATTGCTGCACAGGCGTGAGCACTACCCATCTCTACCGCTCACCTCCCCATTCGAAATCCCACACCTGCGAGGCAATCCCTACTCCCCTTCCTCTACCCCCTGGCAACCACTTTACTTTCTGTTGCTATGAACTGAGTTTATCTTGGAAGTGGAAAATTTAATTCATTAATAAGGTTGGTTTTCAAATCTAAAATAAAAGCCCAACAGCAAGGGCAACTACCATTTTCGTGTCTGAGAGGAGTGGGAGAGGAAGGAAGGAGGGAGAGGACAAGTCACAAAGAGCTGGAACCTCCAATCACCTTTCTCCACTCACCAAGCCTTGGTGACACCCGGAGAGGAGGATTTAGCACCAGCAGACCTAGCAGGGGGCTGACGAGCTCGGGATGTAGCAAAGAAAGTGCGATTCCACAGGCTCTTCTTGAGGTCTCAGCCTGAACGAGGATGCCCAGCTCATGCCCACTGGGGCATCTTTGTGCCACATGGCAACTGTAAAGGGAGGTAAAAACAGATCTTGGCGAAACCTTAAGACATAAAACACAAGCGGTGTGAGGCCTGTGAGGCACCTCACTGTGGAGAGATCGCTTAAGTAAGGAAACACTTACTACACTTGCTACACTTTCCCTCTGTGCTCCTGAGGGAATGGTCCCACATAATCTGTTCTGGATAACTGATACAGGAAAATTCTAACGGCTTTGTTAGCATCGCAGGGCGCAGCAAGCAACAGAGGGTCCAGGGACAACAGTAGCTGCCATACTCTAAATGCTTACTCCATGCCAGAAAAAACAAAAGACAGAGCTCAATAGTGTCCACAAGCTGCCTCGTTTAATCTTCACAACAGCCCACGAAGAACGGTGTTATTGTTCCCTTACATATAGAAAACAGCTCAGTAAAAACACAATGCGCACAAGGTCGTATGGCTTGTGAAACACTTCACTTGGAATCTGTGTTGTTCCCAAGCCCACACTTTCAATTAATAACGTTTCAAGGTAAAAAGTATTTTTGTACCCTCATAGCAAGGAAAGAAAATTATTCATAGAAATCTTTTGGCTGAAATGTTTTAATGCTTAAAAATAGCCCCAATTACGTTCGAGCAGGTTAAATGTGGAACAAGCATGAGACACGGAATGCCTCCAGCCCCTGAGGTCGGACTTGTGACCTGGGCCAATTACTCAGCTTCCACCCTTGGCTTCCAGGAAACTTATAAACCCAAGCTGCCTCCACCTCTTCTTTCGTGTCAGGGCATTACGAGTGGAGCTGGGCCAATCAGCCTGATAGCCAAGGAAGTTCAGTCTTTTCTCCCACCTCTTCAGTTACCAGAGTTCCTCACAAAAGTCACCAGCTAAGGTCAAGATGCAGAGACTGAGAGAAAAAGGGATGTCTACATGGTAACCCCTCCACCCCCAGGCCCGTGGGTCTTTGTGGAAGAGTCGGGAGGAAAGGTGCAGTCAGTCAATGATGGTGGAGGGCCTCAAGGAAACTGTTTTACAAGGCATCAGGGCAACTGCACACGGGAGCTCACGGCAGTTATGACAGCATACACAAGATCCATGTAAGCTCAAGACATACAAACTCCCAATGGGGGGTGCACAAAGCCCCACCCGTAGCTGAGCAGACGCCAGCATCTGATGGCTGCTGGGACTGAGAGAGTCGGGCATCCTTAGTGCTGTAATACCTGGTATACCGACCACACTCCAGGGCTGGCCTCACAACCAGTAGTGATCAAACCAGACTGAGAAGGGCTGGGGAGTGGGGGTGGTGAAGGAGAGGAGGGGAGTGGGGTGGGGGTCCGGGGGGGCTGTAATAGGAGAGAGGGAGAAGCAAGAACATGAAGGCTGGACGGGTTAAGAAGGTGGAGATGGATCGAGGAGGAGTTGGGGAAAGGGAGAGTGTAATCAAAAACACTGTATGAAATCCTCAAAGAATGACTAAGACTTGTTATATTATCAGTTAGAAACTGACTACCCAGCACCTGCCACGGGCAGAGCTGTGTCAGTGAGAACTGTAAGGAGGATGTACAAAGACACCATCCTTAGACGTGAGGACATGGCTCCAAGTTTGAGGACTTGTCATTTATATGAAGCAGAAGCACAAAGGGACATGCAGGGCCTCTCATCCAGGTCTAAGATACAAGCAAGAAGTGTGGCCAGGTAAAGTGTTACACGCCTTTAATCCCAGAACTTTGGGGTGGACATCAGCAGGTGGCTCTCTGTGAGTTCAAGGCCACCCCGATCTACAGAATGAGTTCTAAGACAGCCAGGGATGCGTAGAGAGACCCTGTCTCAACCTCTCACCCCACCCACAGAAAAAGAGGTTTGTAGGTTTGTCTGTAAGAATGTCTGTGAGGACTAAGACGGGAGGAGAAGGAGAGGAGAAGAGTTATCAATAAGAGCTCTGGGAACGGGGCTCTGTGGCTGGGGAGCAGAGGGGAGTGGCCGGGAAAGACTCTAACAGAACTCTTGGTGGGAAATGGGTATGCTTTGCAAAGAGACAGGACACAAATCGAAGAAGACTTATTTGTTCGGCAGGTAGGTTGTCCCCACAAGAGAGACAAAAAGTAATGACCTGGGCAGCCTGGCGAATGTTGGAAATTCTCAGCTGGGATTTCTTGCCTATGTGCAGCCTCCGAAAGACTAAAGCGAATGAGCACTCAGCCATAGGATCCGCTCCCCTCACTGATCAGCTGAAGTGTTCTGCGCTGCAAGGACTCGCGAGCACGAACTGGGGACGTGATCGCTGTCCCCAAATGCTCAGTGGGCAGCAATCTCGCGCCCACCTCAGCCCAGATATGCTATGGATCATGCAAGCAGACACAGTTCAGAACCTCACACCTCCGACACATGACTCCTTCCTCTGCTAGCCACAGACGGATGAGAGAGGGCAAGGACTCTGTCCACCTCTGCCCCGAGGCCTCTGGATGTCCCACTGTTGTGAAGGGAGCCCCGAAAGTGGCTATGAGGCAGCAAAGTCTCAAAAGTCCTAGGCTCGTGGTTCTCAACCTGAGGGTCACGACACTCTGGGAGATCAAACGGCCCTTTCACAGGGGTTAAATATCAGACATCCTGCAAATCAGATGTTTACAGTACGATTCATACCAGTAGCGAAATTACAGTTATGAAGTAGCAATGGAAATCATTTTCAGTTGGAGGTCACTACACCATGAGGAACTGTTAACGGGTCACCGCGTTAGGAAGGCTGAGAGCCACTGGCCCAGACTTCCTGTGAGTGTGGACGAAGAGGCGCTGGTCTCTACGGCAGGAACAACAGCTGCTCTCACTGGGCCGAGTCAGGACTTGCTGAGCTCTCACCAAAGGGCTCTCCAAAGGGACTCCAGGGGTGTCAGCACTGATTGAGTGGTTCCCAGGGGACCAGCAACTCACAACTTGGAGGAAAAGTCTTCCGGCTCTCCCTGTGGTCTTCTCTCCTCAAGGAAAATGGCAAAGCCTGTTTTCTGCACCAACCCACGGATGAGGAGGTGGCGGAGCTCAGACTTCTGATCCGAACTCTGCCAGATCCGGCCCTGCACTGTGGGAGGCTCAGCTCCTCAAAGTAAAAACTGTACAAGCTCCTGCTGGCCAGGAGAGGAACCCTGGTCAGCCTGTTCCTGCTCAATACCAGCACCTGAATGCCTCCTGTCGGTTCCTACTTTGTGGAAAGTCTGTGGGCTCCTCTAAGACAGACCTCACAGCATCTCTCAAACTTTTAGACACAGACAAAACCGGTTATGAGCAAATGTCACTTGTCTGGGTTTTCCTCCACCCCTCCGGGCACACAAGCCAGCGTCCATGAACATACATTCCCAGACTCGTTTTTTGAGGAAAGCCGTCCACTTGGCATCGTTCCTGAAGATTCAACCACCTCTGTGTTACCGAAGCAAGTGTCCCGCTCCAAGACCAGCCCTGCAGTGACATCAAAACACCCCACCGAAGAAAGACACCTCGGGGAGAGGGAACGCCTCCCCAGGGCAGCCTGAAAAGGGCAATCCTGATTCCAGCCGCGCTGAAACTATTCCCAACGCCAGCCAGGAAGTTCCTTCTTTCGGCGTGCTTTGCCGCTCAGCAAACCCAGACTTGCCTTGGCAGACGCCGGGTCCCTCTGTATCTCTGAGCCCTGGAGGAGGTAGGTTTCCAAAGGGACTTTCCTGTCCTCACTCTGTTTTGGGATCCCGCAGAGGCCAGGATTGGCAACCCTGCCTGGCTGATGCAAAAATGCCCGTGGTGACACCGTAGGCTCCCGTTTGCGTACACATGCATACTACACACACCACGCTTACACGTACGTACCTTTCGCCCTCCATTGTGGGAGGCCCAGCGGGGTTAGTAGCCGCCAAACTGTGCATGCACCCAGGAGCGAGCGCTGCTCTCGGGGTTCTCCCAGCAGCCCGGTGAGGGATTCTGGTCAGCAACAGTGATTCAGCATGGCTGCAACTGAGACCTCCTCCCTCCCGGTCCTCCTTCCTCTGACTTACTCGCGGCAGCTTCTACCGCAGAAGCGACAGAGGTAGAAAATGTCTTACCCAGAGCTCCCTGCAGCCCTTTCAGCTGCTAAAAGCAGCAACCCACTCGCTCCCCCTCCCCCGCAGGCTGGCTTCTCCTCTGTCTCCTAGGAACAGCCACAGCTTCGGCGGCAGCTACCCAAGGGCTATGCCACCTTTCCAACTGCTTCCTCATCTGCTCAGGCATCCCCAGCCCTAGCGCCTAGCCCACCCCACGGTCTCCTGCCTCCTCTGCTGTCGCAAAGTACCGGAGGAATTCTCACTAACAGAGAAAAGCTGACCCCTCCTTCTCTCCTCCTCCTAGGCTGTGTGAGTCTGTGGGCCTGGCCGCATGGCTGGAATGAGGAGGCCCCTCTGTGGCCTGCTGTGGAGTTGACCCACCTGGGGAAATTCACTTGTAACATCGGCTCCGCCTAATTTCCCTCACCAAATCCACAGTAGTTCCGAGAGGCGACAATGAGACACGTGGGATTGGGGCGGGTGGGTGTCACAGAACTGATGCGATTAAGAAGAATTGGACAAGGGAACTGGAGCAAGATGTGCATTGTTGCGGGGGGCGGGGTTACAACTGAAACAAGCCCCTTGTACTACAAAAAAAAAAACCCAAAGATCATTGCGGTGGTCAGTCGCCACAAGAACACTGCCACGCTGTCGTCCTGGGCCACGCTGAAAGGTCACCATAACAGAACAGCGGTCTAAGGTCTGCCAAGCTGAAACACGGCAAGCTGTAGCTCCAGCTCACGTCTACTACCGAGCCCCATGTCCAGCCCAAGTCCCTGTTCTCTCTGGCTGTTGGCCCTACCTGGAGTGGCTCCTCCAGCCTCGGTCCTTGAATCTTTATAGAACGGCAATAGATCACAGGTCTTCTAAAACCTTCCCTACGTGACACCAATGACGGCAGTGACCTCCAAAATAACTCCGGCTGTTCATCTCCCCTAATGAACGTCTCGGGAGCTCGTGTTGGCATGCCTAGTTTCTCAGACAATCTTCTGGAAAGCCGGAAGCTAGCTGTGTCTCCCAGACATAACCAACAGGCTCAGAGATAATTGGGTCAATTAGTGATGGAAATCGGCTCAGCGGCTTCCCCGACGGTGCAGAGAACACAGACATGTGTGTCCCTGCTCTAGGACTGCTCACCTGGCATCTCTGAGCCTCTCAAGCACAGGCCGAGTGTGTAGAGTGTGTAGCCTTCAGCTCAGTAGTCTTCCCCTGCTCCTGATGGATCCTCAACCCCTCATTCACGAGACAATCCCTCCTGACTTCCGGAGTGTCCCGCTTCCTTCTCGGTATGCCCTGGACATCTGCTTAAAAGGGAACTTTTCCTGGGCTCTGATGTTTGTGTGGAACTTCTAGGGGGATACATGGTGCGTGTGAAAATATAAGAGATGCTCACATGTGTTACCATTATAGTTCTGACCTGAGACGCTCATGTGTGTTACTGTTCTAGTTCTGACCTGAGAC
>NC_022018.1:58955877-58958051 GCF_000317375.1 Microtus ochrogaster
TAGTTCTGACCTGAGACACTCATGTGTGTTACTGTTCTAGTTCTGACCTGAGACGCTCATGCGTGTAACTGTTCTAGTTCTGACCTGAGACACTCATGCGTGTTACTGTTCTAGTTCTGACCTGAGACACTCACGTGTGTAACTGTTCTAGTTCCCATCTGTTCAGTTTCTTCAGTGTTGCAGAGACCTCAAGTCATCCCACAAAGCGGGAACACAGGTACAGATACTATATAGAAACTAGATGTATTAATGACTTGAACTTGACCTCACGTTCTGACCTCAAACTGCCTAAGGCGTAAGGCTCAAAGTTTATCTCCCCGACCTCCCCGTGTCCTCTTAGCTGGGACCACTACCCAAAGTCATTTTCCCTCAGATGAGAGGAGCCCCGAGTGACAGCTCACACCCAGCGGCCCTGTATCTCCATTTTTTCACAGCCAAACCCCTGCCTTTCTCCCACCACTTCCCTTCCTCCTCTAATCAGCTCTGTGCTTCTGTTCCAGATATTTCCTCTGGCCGTCAATCACGGGGACCACGGAAGCTGAGCATCACAAATAAGGAAGTGGGATCCCAGAATCCGTGCCAGAGCGCAGGCACGTAACTAGCATAGGAAGTCAACTGGGTGAGCCACAAGAGGGATGCAAAGCTGACTTCCCTTTGTGCATGCCTTCATTCATGTCTTTACCACGCAGGAAAGAGGAAGGGGAAACCAGTCTGAAAAGGAAATACGGTTTAAACTTATTCACGTCCAAAATGAATTATTAGAGCCAATATAAAGCCCCAAGTGGTTTCCTTGCAAGCTGCTCTTGCCACACTAGCCAGTGTCACTGGGTGTATCAGAGCCAGACCACGCCTGTACTTTCCCACCACCCATTACCCAGGAGCCAGGGTGGAGAAGGCTGTCCAGGAAAGCCATCTACCAATGCTGGGGACAGAGCTGAGCCAAGAGCCTTCATCTGGGCCACAGCCTGACCTCCTCGGGCTAGGCTAATGCTCCTGACAGAACTCTGCTTCAGACTAGCAGGAGAAGCAAAAGAACCCGAGCGGTGCCTTCCTGGAGGAAAATCCCGGTTGTGAATTGTCCCGAAGTATAGAAATAGAAGAGATACTCACCACGTTAATGTTATAGTTTTGACCTGTTAAATGTCTTCACTGTTGCACAGACCTCAAGCAAAGACGGAACATGCTGTTCCTCCCCATGCCTCAGGCTACCTCCCCAGTCAGCCAAGCACACCTGGCAACCCCAGGCCTCCCTCCACCCCAAAGCAATTTATGCAGTCAGCATTTCCAGCCACGATGCTGTCCGTCAGCTTCATCCAGAATCCTCCAGCTCCCAGCTGGCTTGAGGAGAATCAGTGTTGAAAGAAAAACTTCCTTTTTAGGTCTTTTTTTTTTTAATATTTATTTATTATGTATACAATATTCTGTGTGTATGCCTTAAGGCCAGAAGAGGGCACCAAACCTCTTTACAGATGGTTGTGAGCCACCATGTGGTTGCTGGGAATTGAACTCAGGACCTTTGGAAGAGCAGGCAATGCTCTTAACCACTGAGCCATCTCTCCAGCCCCCTTTTTAGGTCTTGATTGGTCTAGAAAGTTCTCTCTCCTGAGCTCTCCCTCAGCACAGGAAGCCAGGATGTCGTCTGGAGACCTTGCCTTCCCATAAGGCCCCTTTCTCTCTTTTCTGGCTCCCACAGTGCTTTGCTCTCTTACTCGGCAGGTGCCTAGCACAGCACCGTCTCAAGTCAAACTGTGCATCTGAACCATCTACTAACTCATTAAGGCGTAAGCACAGGGGGATCAAAGGCACAAAGGGACTTTTAGGGTGAAGAAAATGTTCCTTGTCTTGACGGCTTAGGGGGGTGCCAGAGAAATGGCTCTGCGGTTAAAATCATGTATTGCTCTTGCCGAGGACCTGAATTCGGTCCCCAACAACCACCTGGGGCTCCAGCTCCAAGGGTGCTTGCATTCACCCATGCACATATGCAAACACGGCCCTACACATATTTATATAACTAAATCTTGTTTGAAAGAGAGACTACTGCATTTTTTAAAAATATTTTCTATGGTTTATTTAACTTTATTTATGTGCATTGGTGTGAAGGTGTCAGATCCCCTGCAACTGGATCTTCAGACAGTTGTGAGCTGCCATGTGGGTGCTGGGAATTGAACCCGGAT
>NC_022018.1:58958264-58968155 GCF_000317375.1 Microtus ochrogaster
CCCTCTTCTGGCCTGTGGGCATATGCACAGACAGAATATTGTATACATAATAAATAAATATTTTAAAAAAATAAAAATAAAAATTATAATTTAGCCGGGCGGTGGTGGCACACGCCTTTAATTCCAGCACTCGGGAGGCAGAGGCAGGCAGATTTCTGTGAGTTCGAGACCAGCCTGGTCTACAAGAGCTAGTTCCAGGACAGGCTCCAAAAACCACAGAGAAACCCTGTCTCCAAAAACCAAAAATAAAAAAAAATTATAATTTAATTTTTATTAATTATTTAATTAGAAAGGGGACGTCTACCTAAGTCTGTATATTACAAAAAGAACACTGGACTATTAGGCTCTACCTCACACCTGTGACAGAGCTCGGCATGAGGAATTCACGAACCCTGTAGGTGACTGAATGCACAGCTAGAGAGAAGATCGCCAGACGTTGATATACGAACAGGGCACAGTGCAAATGTGCTCACCAGACAGACGACCCCGTGAACGTTGCTTTAGAAGCATCGTTTTTCCCTTCTAAAACAAGAGGCTAGGGGGGCTGGAGAGATGGCTCAGTGGTTAAGAGCATTGCCTGCTCTTCCAAAGGTCCTGAGTTCAATTCCCAGCAACCACATGGTGGCTCACAACCATCTGTAATGAGGTCTGGTGCCCTCTTCTGGCCTGCAGACATACACACAGACAGAACATTGTATACATAATAAATAAATAAATAAATAAATAAATAAATAAATATTTTTAAAAAAGAGGGTTTAAAAAAAATAAAATAAAACAAGAGGCTAATATCACTAGCTATGTCCGAGAGTTCTTAGTTTAACTACAGACGTGAGCAGACAGCAGAAACCTGGCCTATGACAAGTATCTAAAAGCCACCAGTGGCACCCAGTCCCATGGTCTTCCTCAAGGTTATTAAACAGCCTTGACCCCCTGATCTTGGAGCCAAGGAAAAAGTTAGGTTGAGAGGGCCTTTGTGGAGTTAGCGTCCGCTCCCAGTGGCCACAGCTGCTAACAGGTCAGCAAGGAGCGGCCAAGATTGGGGCTGGGGTAGAGCCCACCTGCCTGTCTGCCTCCCAAAGTCCTGGCAGACTCTGGGCCACTTGCTGAATGAACTCAAACTAAAGTGCCCTGGAAAAGCAGGAGGAAACTGCGAAAGAACCGAGGGCCCCCAACAGGTCAGCAGATCACTACCTGGTCCAGGGGGACACTTGCCTTCCTTCCCTTCTGCTCTGAGGACAGAGAACGCGTGTCCTGGGTCAGCCTTCTAAGGATGACCGCCCATAGATCATTCCTGAGATCTGTGCTCCACCTTCACGATGCTCGCACCTCCTCTGCCTCCAATTCACATCGCGGTGAGCAACCACGACAGCTCCCGCTCCCTCCAAGGCAGTGGCTGTCAACCCGTGGGGGAGAGGACACATATCAGATATCTGTATATCAGATATTTGCATTGCAATTCGTAAGAGTATCAAAGTTATAGAAGTAGCAACAAAATAATTTTATGGTTGGAGGCCACCACAGCATGAGGAACTGGACTGAAGCATTAGAACGTGGAGAACCTCTGAGCTAAGGGTTATGAACATGAGAGGACTGAGGTTCTGAGGTAAATAACTTGACCAAGGCCTGACCAAGAGTGCCTGGCCCAGACAACTTTCAACCTCACCCCTAAATCAGAGCTGGCACCCAAAGCTTCCAAAGCCCTCTTTTAGGAATGACCTCTGGTCCCCAAGCAAGGTAGCCAGTGTGGAAAGCAGCTGCGCAGCATCCCCGGGAAGGGAAGCAGCTGCGCAGCATCCCCGGGAAGGGAAGCAGCCTTCACACACCTAAGGGATTTACAATGCTCAAGTTTTTCCCAGGAACTCTCTCCTTTCCCAGGTCTGCAGCCCACAACTGGCGCCCTCTGCTGGTCAACCTGTGTATCTCTCCTAGCAAAAGTGAAACCGCTTTTCACCTCAGCCTGACGTCTAGAAAAAGGAAAAGCCTGCTTCAGTCACAGACAGATTCGAGGATGAGCATGGTTCAGCTTTGATGGTGTTGGCCCTTTATCTACTGCTCCCGCCTCAGCTTTCAGTTCTTTTCTGGATACAAAGAAAGCCTAACTGTTTTGCATAAGGAGGTTAACTACAAACGACACATCTTTCCCCACCAATCTAGTGTACCGCGATATGTGTGTGTGCTAAGGTAGGGTGCGCACACCCAGGAGCTAGAGACTGTTTTTCTATAGCGCTAACGGTGAACCCCATGACCTTGCACAGGGTGGGTGGACACCAACCAGAGGTCTACATGGGCCTCCAGAGCACGGGATGGCAGGTGTATGCCACTTGCCCAGCTAGGCACCAAGGGTGCACACATGTGAAATAATGTAAAACCCCACATGCAGCTGAGCATGGTAACAGAGGGCTATACTCTCAGGTACTGCCTGCCTCAACCAGAGTTCGAGGTCAACCTGAATAACTCAGTAAAACTGTCTCAGAAAGGAAAGTAAAAAAGCAAGTCTTGGGATGTGTAACTCAGCGGATGAGCGCTTGCCTGGCGTGCGGGAGACCCTTGGTTCAACCCCCAGTGTGGAGGACTGGGGAGCTGGAGAATGTCTCTGGTCACTTGATAGCTTATACTTCAGCCAAGGTCCACTGAACTCTGCAATGGGCTACAACGGGGCTATGGCATAAAGTTCTGTAAACCGGGCATGACTAGAAAAACAAGCGTTCACAGGCTGGCAGACAGGGTTACACACATAATGGCAGGCAGTACCTGAGGCACTCAAGAGACGTGCCCGTCAGAAGTCAGTTTGGAGAAAGTGGAAACCAGAAGTAGAAAGTTATGAGCACTGGCTACTTTTTTTAAAAAATATTTATTTATTTATGTATACAGTATTCTGTCTGCGTGTATGCCTGCAGGCCAGAAGAGGGCACTAGACCCCTCTACAGATGGTTGTGAGCCACCATATGGTTGCTGGGAATTGAACTCAGGACCTTTGGAAGAGCAGGCAATGCTCTTAACCTCTGAGCCATCTCCCCAGCCCCTAGCACTGGCTACTTTTACAGAGGACCAGAGTCCAATTCCCAGCAGCCAGATGGTGGCTCACACCCATCTATAATGAGATCTGGTGCCCTCTTATGGCATGTAGGCATACATGCAGGCAGAATAGTGTATGCATGATAAATAATAAATATTTTTTTAAAAATTACTTTATTTTGCTTTTTATTTTGACTTTTTGTTTTATTTACTCATATATATGATCTCTATGCACATGTGAATGCAGATCTGTTCTGACCACAGAGGTCAGAAAATCAGATCCCCTGGAGCTGGAGTTATAACAAACTCTCTGGTTCTCTACAAGAGCAATATGTACTCTTTACTACTGAGCTGTCTCTCGGGCTCCAATCTTGTTTCTTTAAAGCAGATCTCCATACGTGCGGCCCAGGTAACTCTCTGATGCACAATATTCTTGCTTCCAGATTCTGGCTCTGTGACATTTCCAAACACCCCAGAGAGTGTTTGGAGAAAGATCTCCCTGGGGCACGGGTGGCTGACTTATGAGCACTTGCCCCACAGTGTCAATTACACACACACACACACACACACCCCTACCTGTGTCGGGGAGCCCCAAGCCCAACTTTTACCTGCTGAACTCATAGCTGAAGTTCACTGTAATGACACGGTTAAGTATATGCCCCCAAAAGCGGGGGGGGGGGGTCCTGGTACAGTAAACACCTTTGTAAGTTAGAGAATGGGGAGACAACTCCCTAAGTTCAAGTGCCTGGATAAAAGTCAAAATGACAAATAGGCCATCTGAAAGGATGGCACCATCAGGTGAGATACGCTGTTTCCTTGGCTGAAAACCATATAGCTATGGAAGAGACAGTCTGTTACACATTAATCCAACTAGTTCCAAATGCTAGCCTCATGAACTATCACCAAAAACAGCTATACCAAAAGAATAGAAATTCTGTCAAAGTCAAAAAGCAGCTTTTAAAATTCAGACCATGCCATTCCTCTACTCAAAACCCTCAAATTGCTAGGCAGCACGCCTGTAATCTCAGTCCTCAGGAGGCAGAGGAAGGAGACCTATCTTAAATTCAGAGCCGCCTAGGCTAATCAGCTAGTACACCACCTGCCAGGCAACGCACCAGACCCTGTCTCAAAAACAAAACAAAAAAACCTCGAGTGGCTTTCTACTCGTTTGCTCAGAGGTGTTTTAGGTTGCTTCGCTGTTGCTGTGATAAATTTAAAAAGCCAAAAAAAAAAAACCAAAAAAAAAACACCCCAACTTGGGGGAATAAAGAGCTTACTTGGCCTACAGGTTACTTCAGACAGGAACTGGAGCCATGGAGGAACACTGCTTACTGGCTAGCTTCCCATTCAGGGTGTTCTCGATCTGTCCAGGCCACCAGCGACAGTGGGCTGGACCTTTTTCATATCAACATCAATCAAGACAGCCACACAGATTTACAGGCTGATCTAATGGAGGCAGTTCCTTCAACTGAGGCACCCTGTCCCAGGACAACCAAATTAACCACCACAGAGGCCGACAGTGGCCTACAAAAACAGGATCTGGTGCTCTCACACCTCAATGGGCTCTTGTTTGCTCTTTTTCCTCAACTGCAGCCACCCTCGTAAATCTCCAGATTTAAATCTTCCTTAATTATATTTAGTAAGAAACTGAATGTAAAAATCAACAGCAGCATGGTACACCAGACTCCAGCTGACGCTACTAATCCCAGCCCATCCACTACTTTCCGAACTATTTTGCTGCTTCCAAAGTCACATAACTTTCTCTTACAAAAGAAATTCCACACATATACAGCAAGTTGACTTTCCTTTTCATCAGGAACTGGTGAAACAACTGGAAAACCTCTTCCTAGTAAAACGAGTCAAAATGAGAGCCAGAACAAGCTGTGGCTCAGAGACTGCAGCTTCACAGGGTACCTCAAACTATGAATTACACTGTGGAATGCTTTCTTAATCTATGATGATTGTCATTTTTTTAGGCTTATTTTGTATGTCTGAGTATTTTGCCGGAGTACACGTGTGTGTACACGTGTGTGCACCGTGTGCAGGTCTGTGCCCTTCAGAGGTCAGAAGAGGGCTAGGACTAGAATTACAGCTATGAGCTGCCCTGTGGGTGCTGGGAACCTCGGCACCAAGTGCTCTCAGCTGTTGAGCCCATTCTCCAGGCCCTACGTCACTTTTTCACTAAAAATCTCAGGTGTCTGGTATTTCCAAAACTGAATGTGTGCTACAGCTGGTTTTGCTATTATTAGTGCTTGGCAAAAATAATAAAATTTAAATGGCTCTGACATAAGGAACCCAATACACGATGCTTTGCATTTCAGCTAAGCAGTTGGAATGCCCTCTGTGGCTTTTCTTCCCAATCCAAATGCTGACTAGTTCAAACACCTGTCACGTTTTCCTGTGACAGTCGCTACTGCTTACAGTTCCAACTCAAATGCTGGTACTGTCATAATTGTTTAAATTATCATCATCCTGACAAAATTGTGGGTACCTTAGGAGAAAAGGCTGGCCCCTAATCAGCTTAGAACTCATGAATTTTTCTGGTGAGTGTATCATAAAAATGAATCCCAGGGTTTCTCAAAGACTTATTACCAAGAATGATTTGAAAGCCGTATTAAATCATATGGGACCTAAACAACTGCACAGTCTAGAAAATAAACTGACTTTCCAGGCTAAATAGCAAACTGAAGTTCTATCTCAATCTAGAAATTCATTTTTGCAGATATTCACCTCTGACCCAGAGCAAACCTCACCCAGCACTTCCCAATTCCTTATTTTCTCCAACTTCTTGAAAATGCTTCATTCATGATAAAAGTATTCGGTAAATCATTTACAATTTGAGCAAAAGCGACTGCAATGCTATGCCCTCAACTTTAAGTAGGATGATACAGAAGCTGCTACGTTCACTGCTATGAGCTCGGAACTCACTGTGCAACCCTCAGAAGAGGAGCTGAGCTCTAGGTCTACGTAAGTAGAGCCTGTCCCTACCAAAAAATAATTTTTTTTAAAGCTGCAAGATTCCTGATTATTTTCAATCCTTCATATTAAGCAAACTGCTTACGAGCTTGCAGCCAGCAGTAAACAGCATCTCTTCATGGAGTGACTGAGGACAGAAATGAACACTCATCAACACTTACCTACTTTTTAGGCTCTCTGGAAACTTTCTATGGCGGGAGGGGGGGGATGACGACAACAGCTTATCTCATTTTTAAGAGAGCAAGAAAAAGGCATGCCTCAAGTTCGTGTGCATCAGACGAGGAAAACTGTCCCACTAAGCTCCTTAGTCTTGGCTGCTCCTTCCAGAAAGGGGGAAGAACACATGTCCACAATCCTAGCACTAGGGGGGCAGGAGGACGCCTGAAACAATCAAGGCCAGCCTGGAATACTTCGCCAATTTCAAGCCAGCTAGGGACACACAGCAGAAGGTGGAGGGAGGGGGAAGATGAGGAGGCCAAAATGAGGCTGGTGGAGCTCTTCCCTTCACTGACTGCAGCAGGGCAACGTCCCACAGGTAACACCTACACACTAGCTAAAGACAGGTAATGCACAGACCAACTCACAACCACCAGAAACGTCCAAATCCACCTAAAATGCACATGATCCAATTTAGGGTGTGAACAACCAAGAGACAAATCAACTCTCACTTGTGGTCCTGAGCAAGGAATCCTCAATTCCAAACTCTCAGGCATCCTTCATCCTTTAATCTCGTTCCTAAAACTAAGATCCCGTACTAGGGTGTAACAACCATGAGTACATTTCACACTCGCAGCACTCTGTGAACCTAAATCACTTTTAGGCTTTTAAAGATTTGAAACTCTGGGGTCTGGAGAGCTGTTTTCGAAGAGGACCCACATCTGGCAACTTCCGGAGCTGCAGGAACCTGCACCACCGACCTACACCCACATACATGGGCCTTCTAAAAACAGACCCCAAAAAAAAAAGGCTTTAAACTGTTAGCATCCTTAAAGATCTTCCAAGTCCATCAAGATGGCTCAGATGGTAAAAGCACTCACAGCCAGTTTGATCCCCAACTCACCCATTCGGTAGGAGCAGACCTGCACAAAACGTCCTAACCTCCACAGGTAGCGCTCTGTGAAAGGCAGACTTACACACACACACACACACACAAAATAAACGTAAAGATCTCCCAAACTGTCTTTTAACTAATGACCACTTTAGAATTTACAGATTCTGAAATGCAAGGAATTGGGGCAATTTCATCTTTAAAGTTAGATTCTATTCAAACATGAAACATAACCACCACCTCCTGTCAACTAGCTTCAAGTACTCCCTTCAGATTCTCACAGGTGACTCCAACAGCTGTCCACCCATTCCAGAGCTCCCCCTGCAGCCAGGGAAACACAGGAAGTGCTTAAAAATGTTTCCCTTTTCCTGGCAACTAGATGTCATGGCGAGCTGTTAGTGTAGCATGAGTCGTGGGTTCTTTTCCAACAGCAAATTTGTCCTCCACTACTTTTCAAGTCACCTTTTCCAAGGTAAAAAATGACAATCTTGTGTGACAATCTTCCACAGTTCCTACCAGCTAACTCAGAATCTTCTCACCAAAAATAAGCAAACGTAGAGATAGCACATTATCGATAGCTTTAAATCATTTCCTGTAACTTCGAGGCACCCCCCCAAAAAAACTGCATTAAATCTTCCAAGTAGTCTTGTGAGTGAAAAGTTCAAGCAGAAATTTATGAAAGAATTTCATCCCATTTTTTTACTTCCATGTGCAGACCCTTAGCCATTAGAGGTGCTAAATATCTGAACCAAGCATTGGCCACCATCCATTAGAGTAACTGAGCAAACTAATCTAACATCCACGTCCCTTTTTTTACTTAAGAGCCTTGGTAGTTACAGATCTTAGAAATTACACCATGACAAAATGTAGGGAGGGCTCTCAACGTTGAAATATTACCACCATACATAAGGCTTTGGGCTTTCAAATTCCGAGTCACAAAAGCTTACCATAGATAGCATTTAACCCAGAAAGTTAACTGGTACTGAACCCACCCACCAGATTATACATACTCTCACTCAATCATGTAAAGAATTGAATTCTTTATTTGTGATATCCATAAACGTTGCTATTCTATGTTTCTATTCAGGAAGGCAATTTTCTCCTATTATCAGGTTTTTTTTTGGTTTTTTCTTGTTTATAAACAACAACTTGAACTCTATTGCATGAAGGGCTACAAATACACGTTAACCAAGCAGAATACATATATTTTGTTTTACAACTTGCACCTAAAACCCCAGTACACATAGCTGCTTCAATAGCTGTCAGAGCAGTTTGGGGCTACTGCCCGAGCTATGCATAGCAGTTTACATTTTCAAATCTCCTGTAGAAAGAGACTGATCAGGGCTGTTGACCACATTCCTGTGCAGCCCGTCTCAGTCACACGGAAATGTGGAACTTTCAAGTCTGCACATTTCTGATGGCAAACTGCTAAATCTGATGAAATTGTCCTCAACAAATCATCTTTAACCAACTGTCTTGCAGCTATACTGCCACTCAACCAGTAGATGGCGCTACACAGGCTGGACTTAAAAGGACAAAGTTCAGATCTAGGAAAAAAAACATTTTTAAACCTGCTCCGGAAAAAAAAAAAATCACCTAGTGTTCGGGTAAACATAACCCTTATTCATTACAGACAAACCAATAAGGATGAAACTAGGCCATCTAAAATAGTTTTAAACAGTTTTATATGAATGAGAACACATGCTTAAACACAAACTATTTCCTTTAAAACTACACAGTACATATTCTGAAGTAAATTCTCATAGAAGTGACCAACCATGTCAAGATGATTAGCTTACTCGCTTATTACAAGGCGATGGATGGATGCACAGAAACTTTAAACAGCCACATCCACCACTTCAAAAAGTTTTGACTCTAAGGGGTAAAGTCAACACATCACTAGCTGGGCAACGGGAAGAAAAAATAACCCACAAGACCTCCTTTTAAGTTTCTCAAAGTACACATCAAAAACTAACAAAAATATCCTTGAAAACGGTAAGGGGTGGATCCTAGGAAAAAAAAATGTTAGACATGTACGGTCAAACACAATGATTTATTAAAAATAAAACGTAAAAATGATTTTTTACATATGCTTCCAAATTCCAGGCATGGGATCCAAGTAGGTTTCATAGAAAACGCTGTAGCCAGGTATCAAGTCCTTACAACAAAGTAAACTACCCCCCGCCCAACCCCCGCCCAGGTTTTGCTACAGAATCAGCAAGTTCAATCCCTCCCACCCCCACCCCCCAAAAAAACACAAATTAAAACAAGACATTTTTGCTAGTATAAAAACGACCAAGGTCCAAGTAATAATAAAAAAATAGAGTCCATCAATGACTGTAACACAAAAATGTGTGTGTGGGGCCGAGTCCACCTTCAGGGGGAGACAGGCAGGCAGGGGGGGGTGTTCCCCCCCGGGTAAGCGGCTCCCCCGAGGGCACCTGGGGCGGGCGCGGAGGGGAGAAGCGCCGCCGCCGCCGCCCGGCATCCGCAAGCCGGCTTCTAGAACGAGCCTCCGCCGTAGCCGCCGCCGCCGTAGCCGCCTCTGTACGGTCCACTGTTGCTGCGGCCGCCCCAGCTGCCGCCGCCGCCGCCCTTCATCGGCCCGTACGAGGACTGGTGCTGGCTGTAGCTGCCGAAGCCGCCGAAGCCGTTGCCGTAGTCGCTGCCGCCGTACGAGCCGCCGCCGCCGCCGCCCCCGTAGGCGCCGTAGCCCCCGTAACCGCCGTAGCTGTTGTAGCCGCCGCCGCCCTTGGCCAGCCCGTTCTGGTCTCGGCCGCCGCCACCGCCGCCGCCGCGGACAGGAATCTGAGCCCCGCCCCCTCGTGAGGCACTGCGCTTGCGCGGAGGGG
>NC_022018.1:58968255-58968915 GCF_000317375.1 Microtus ochrogaster
CCGCCCGCGCGCCCCCGCCGCCCGCGTGGATATCCTCCTTGGGCACCGCCTTCTTCACCTCCACGCGGTGGCCCTGGATCGGGTGGAACTTGACCACCGCCGCCTTGTCGGCCGCGTCGTGGCTCTGGAAGTAGACGAAGCCGAAGCCGCGCTTCTTGCCCGACTGCTTGTCGGCGATGATCTCCGCCTTCTCCACGGCGCCGAACTGCGAGAAGTGCTCGATCAGGTCGCCCTCCGCCACGTCGCCCTTGAGGCCGCCCACGAACAGCTTCTTCACCTTGGCGTGCGCGCCGGGCCGCGCCGAATCCTCCCGCGACACGGCGCGCTTCAGCTCCACCGTGTTGCCGTCCACCGCGTGCGGCGACGCGGCCATGGCGGCGTCCGCCTCCTCCACGTTCGAGTAGGTGACGAAGCCGAAGCAGCGGGAGCGCTTCGTCTGGGGGTTCACCACCACCACGCAGTCCGTCAGCGTCCCGAAGGCCTCGAAGTGGCCGCGCAGCCCCGACTCGCTCGTCTGCACGTTCAGGCCGCCGATGAAGAGCTTACAGAGCTGCGAGTTCTCCATGTCGGCCACCCGGGCCCTGCCCCCGCCCTGCGCGCTCCGCGGCGTCGCCGTCGCCGTTAGCGGTCGCCGAGGCCTCTGCCGTCAGAGCCCGGGCC
>NC_022018.1:58969265-58971731 GCF_000317375.1 Microtus ochrogaster
GCCTCCGCGCTCGCGGTCGGCGCGAAGCCGCACGGCCCCGGGGCAGGCCCGTCCGAACCCTCGGCGCGCAGCCGCCGATCGTTTCCTCTCGGCCGCGCGGGTGTTCCCGCAGCCTCGCCTTCCCCCCCCTCGCCGGAAACCCCGGCCCGACTCCGCAGTGGCCTTCGCGCCAGCCCCTTGAGGGACGTGTCCGGACAGCCAATCACCGCCGGGCTCTCGGACCCGCTTCCGTCTGCCGCGGGACGGGCGCGCTCCTCTTACGCGCTGGCCCGGCGCCGCCTGTGCAAAGCCGGCTGCCGCCGCCCGCACGCCTCGTCCTCGCGCGCCCTCGCGGCGCTGCTGGCCGTTCCCAACGGATCTGCCCCGGGTCCCCGCGCGGGCTTTTTGAAACCTTGACTGTTGGGACGGGCCCGCGCCTGGCGTCGGCTCCCCTCCCGGGGCGCAAAGATGGAGAGCCGAGGCCTGCCTCGAGGGCGGTTACTGGCCGTTTAGGTGGGCTGGTGGCCCGGATAAGCTAGCGTGGCTCAGGCCCCGTGCCAGAAGCGAGCCTGAGTGAAGTGACAACTCCAAAAGCCCTTCGGACGGGACAGGGCCCGAGCCCCGGCCCGCGGTGGCCTTAGCGATGCTCTCTGCCCTGTCCCCTGCTGCAGGCTCCTGCAGACATGCTCCGTACACGCCAGCCAGAGCTCGTTTGTTTAATCTGCCCCATCTATGCGCTGCTCGTCCAAATTTTTGAGCCGGGCTTTATCTAGCCCCTGCTGGCCTCGAACTCGCGGGACATTAGCCTCCCAAGCGAAGAAGTTGAACATTTTTTGCTCCATGCCCACCGCCAACCCCGTTTGGGAATTAAACCCAATTTCACTGTGCCCCCAACGCTCACTTTCCTCCCCTTCGCCCCTATTTCTATGCGCCCTGCCTCTAATGGACAGCTTCTAGCACATATTACCCTTGTAACTAGATAATCCGTCACTGTACTAGGTGTCCACAGATAAGCGCTACCTACAACAAGGAAAATGTGTTTTGCTTAAGTAGTGAAATATTTTAAAGATACTGCCCAAAATTTGCATGCCAGGGTTTGATAGAAATGGGGGAGTGGGCTTGACAGCGTTTGGAAACAGGAAGGCTAAAACATGGACATAACAGAAGCAGGAAACTCAAGGGAAGGAGCTGTTTTGGTGCCCAGATCCCTGTAACTGGAGTTAGAGGATTGTGTCACGTGGGTCCTGGGACTCAAACCCAGGGCCTCTGCTGCCAGTACTCTTCTGAGGTCTCTGTTTTTATGACATTTCTGATGACTTTCTCCCTTCCCTGCCAAGCCATCTCCCATCTCTTCCTTATTCTCCCCCCACCCCAGTTTTTTTTTTTTTTCGAGACAGGGTTTCTCAGTGTAGCCCTGGCTGTCTTGTAACTCACTCTGTAAACCAGGCAGACTCACAGAGATCCGCCTGCCTCTGCCTCCCAAGTGCTGGCTTAAAGGCGTGCGCCACCACCAGGTTGATCTTTTGACTATTGGATTGGAACTATCCATTGGAGCCTGGTGGGGTCACCAGGGGCACACAAGGCAACAGTTCTCTCTTCTTGAATCTGTTCGTAGCAAATAGGTCAAAGTGAGACCAGGAACCCGCGAGCTCCTGTGCCATCCACACCTGGCTGATGACGGGCCCCTTCTTGTACAGACCTCTTAGAGGCCTCCATAGGTGTGTCGGTGTGTAGCTGTGGTGGCTGTGTAGGAAGATGACATTCCCTTCTGTCTTCTGGCTCTTAGGTCCCCACACAGTGTTCCCTGAGCCTTAGAGGGCATTATGCCAGACTTTATTACAGGTCTCGGTGAACTCTAGAAGACCCGCGACTATTTCCTCTAGACCAGAAGGACAGTACTAGCCATTGTAAGCGGGATGCTCAGGCTCACATGGTGTGTCAGCTAAGAGACACCCCCATATGTCACCCCAGTAAAGTTTCTCTCCTGATCTTTCCTTACTCTGTTCTAGTGGTGGCCGACCTGGTAACAGGATGAAGGGGGCAGCAGGCAGCAGCGACCCCTGAGCAGTTAGCGGGCTGGTCTTTGAGAGCAAGCCTGCCAGCTGCTTGCAGCTGAAGCCTCAGATACTGGGCCTGCAGGGGGACGGACGCTAGAGGGCGCCACCCACTGAGGCTCCCACCTGCGTGCTGCCCAGGCTTCTCAGCGACCCACAATTCCTGTACTGTGTGGTGCCAAAGGAGCCTCCAGCCGGCTAACTGGCCACAGGTGGTAGAGATGTCGACCAGCAACAATCCTTATGTGAAAGCTTCACACCCCAGTAACCAAAGCTAGGAGACAAACTCAGAGTATCAAGGAGCTCCCTGGGCTCTGCTTGTCTCGAAGATGTCCACTGGAGTCTTAACGCCTTAGACCAGTGGTTCTCAACTCGTGGGTCATAACCCCTTTAGGGTTGCCTAAGACCATCAGAAAACAGATTTTACATTACA
>NC_022018.1:58971951-58974069 GCF_000317375.1 Microtus ochrogaster
GGAAGACAGTCTCCAGAACTGCCTGCACCTGCACGTTATGTGATGCGCTCCGGTCTCCTGGCTTCCCTGAGCTGTCTCCCGTTCTGGGGTGGCCATTCGGTGATGCAGATGTCAAGGCACGTCTGCTTCTATCAGTAACCCCAATAAAACTTACCGGTTCACTAAGTCGGACCCCGATAATATCTTGAATTTGGTTTGTTGTTGGTTCCTTGTGCAGGGTGTGGAGATGTCTTCTCGGGTAGCATCATGTGACACATATCATATGCCAGTCTTTCCACTGAAGAAACCAAGGCTACCACCACATTAAGTTGGCCAAACTCCATCATCATCTGTACCATCTGCTTTCTTATACAAAAAAGGTTAAGCCAAAGAATTACAATACTGGAAGTGGAATCAACCATGCCCACATCTTCATGAATTCCTTTGCTTTAAATATTTAAGAATCCAAGGAAGAGGCTGTCACTCTGATATCATTAATGTGCCTAGCTAACTGCATCTGAGGATAATCGTAGTGTTTCTGTCAATCATTAGCATAAACAAGAGCAGTCCCATAAGGTTTTACCCCCTAGCGATTCTGGAGCTGTCAAGTGTTAATTAGTGTGAGTAATCCCGTGGTGTTTGCACACTGACATCACCTAATGAAGCGCTTCTTGGAAAGTTACACATCCCTGTGGCTTAGCAATGTGTGACTGTAGATGCAGAGGAAACACCTAGTGCTTGACCCCAGTTTGAATCTTTGTATTTGATAAAGGAAAAATCAAAACACGGAGTATCAACCTCGGTGTCTCGTTTGTGAGTGGCAGAAGCCCTCACCTCTATCTCTAGATTCCCAAGCTCATGTCACGCCCTGCACAGTTTGCTTCTGCCACCCCTGTTGTTCATGGTGTCCCCCGAATCAGATGGTGTCCCATAAATGGACAGCTTTGCCCAAAGGACATAAAGAGATTGTGAGATCACCTGCTATGATGGTTAATCTTATTTTTCAGACAGGGTCTCTTTACACAGCCCAGCTTCCCTAGATCTGCTAGGGTTTAAGGTGTGCACCACCACACCCAGCTATAGTGGTTAATCTTTATCATGAACTTGACTGGATTTAGAATGACCTAGGTAAGACTAGGTCATCTAGTCTGTGAAGATGTTTCTAGAAAAAAAAGCTAACCAAGGAGTGAACTAACACCTTATTAGAGGGCAGCACCCACTCAGGGACTGGGAACTTGGATTGAATGATCCAGGCTAGCACCAGCTAAGCCCAGCTTTCATCCCGACTCTGTCCTTCCTGACTGCAGAGGCCCTGTTGCCAGCTGCCTCTCGTTCTCCCTCCTGCCATGACGGACTAATCCCCTCAAACCGTGAGCCAAAATGAACTCTTCTCTCATTGCATAGGTCCTGTGTTCTGTCACAGGCACAATTAACTAACACAGCTCTTCCAGCCTGAGAACCGCTTTACAGCAAGCACTGTGGACGTAAAACTGAACCACTGCTTCGTTTGGTGAATGGACCACGCTGATGTAGTTGGGGATTTTTGCTCTTGATTCTCATGTCAGCTTCAAGAGGCAAAACCCTAAGTATGGGGCATGGAAATGCAGGAAATGTTCAAGGTGTTGGAGGGAATCAGAACCCAGTGAAAAGCTTTGCCTCTCTCCTGGCCCCTCTAGGCTGAGTCCAGTTTGAGCCAGTTGTGGGGAAAGATACATGAGGTCATCATTGGGACTATAACCTGATAGGGCTAGAACATCCTTATGAAAGGAGAGATGTTGAGATCTCTGCACTGGCAAGAAAAGAGGCCATGTGAGAGCCCAGGGAAAGGTGGCCGTCTACAAGCTCAGAAGAGGATTCACCAGAACCCACTTTCAGCACTGTCTCCATCTGTGAGAAAATTAATTTCTGTGTAAGTCCCATTCTGCAGGACTCATGCAGTGTGTGAGCCGGGTGGCGGTGGGCACGCCTTTAATCCCAGCACGCGGGAGGCAGAGGCAGGTGGATCTCTGAGTTTCGAGGTCAGCCTGGGCTACAGAAGCGAGTTCCGGGTTCCTTTTGTTGGTGGTCCCCTATTCTTCTACCCTGAGGCTTCCCTTCTTTTTGTTTTGTTTTCCTGTAGTTTGGTTTTTCGAGACAGGG
>NC_022018.1:58974574-58975158 GCF_000317375.1 Microtus ochrogaster
CAGCAAGACGGCTCAGAGAGTAAAGGTGCTTGCTTCCAAGCCTGACAACCATAGTTCAATTCTCAGGACCCACAGATGGAAGGAAAGAACCGGCACCCACAAGCTGTCCTCAGACTGTGACATGTGCAAACTCCCATCCCCAAATAAATGTTCTAAACAATAAAAACCTGAAAGCAAATCAGTAGGAAGAAAAAGAGAGGGAGAGAGGAAGGGAAGGATAGAGAAGGGGAGAATGAGAGAGACAAAAAAGAGACAGACAATTGGGAGACAGAAGGGGAATAGACAGCAGATTTAAGGGGGACCCTGAGATAATAACATCAGAACTCTGAAACCAAACAGACAGAGAGGAGACAACAGCAAGTGGAAATTCCTGGGATGGAGCTGAGGGAAGGTCACAGGCTGAGCCCAGGTCCGCATGGAACGGAGCACCTCGTGAGGTCACAGCATAAGGGCATTTTACAGGGTCCACAACACGCCTCTGCAAGGCAGGTGTTGTCGTACGCAGAATCAATAAGAAACCTGAGGCACAAAAAGACATTCACCGTACAGCTTCAGAGTGGTTGGTGTAGCTGGGCGATGGTGGC
>NC_022018.1:58975291-58979494 GCF_000317375.1 Microtus ochrogaster
GAAAATCCAAAAACAAAACAAAACAGAGTGGTCGGTGACATCCAGAGCAGAGCTGGGTGTCCAGACTCTGGCCCTTGAGCACCTCCTGCTGCCTCCTGAGCAGGAGGTGGGAGCCAGGGAGCTAGCCACAGCCAGGTTTGACTGGTGGATGAGGAAGCTGATAAGGCACAGTGACCATAGAATGAGCAGGGGAGATTCTGGGACTGCCCAAGACAGACAAGGAAATGAACTGAATTCAATCAAGACAAGAAAAAACTTAAGCCATGAGGTGAAAGGGGCATCTAACTTCCTGAAATAAAACCTGACTTTGCATTTTGACTCTGATTGTCTGATTTCCCCTCTGCCTCCTCCTTTTGCACTTTATTTATTTTACATGTTTGTATGTGTGCGTGTGCACACTCACTCATTCACATATACATTTGCACGTGGAGTCCAGAGGGTGTCTGGGTATTTTTTGAGGCAGGGTCTCTCACTGGCCTGAAGCTGGCCAGGGGGGTTAGATCGGATGGCAGGCATGCCCAAGGACCCACGTGTCTCTGCTTCTCGAACACCAGGATTACAAGCACACACCATCCCACCTGGCTTTTTGTAAACGTAGGTTCTGGGGGTTGAACTCGGGTCCTGGACTTACAAGGCATGCGCTTTACTGACGGAGCCGTCTCCCTGTCCTGCAATGGAGTCTTTAAAGAGGCAACTGAAGTAGAATAAGGCCATTCGGATGGGCCTACTTCAGTATTGCTCGTGTCCACGCAAGAAGGGGGACACTGGAATCCACGTGCTCGTACTGGCGAGACTGCGGGGAGGCATCAGGAGAAGGCAGCCATCTACAAGCCAAGGACGGCGAGGAGGATGACACCAACCACGCTGACAGCTGGATCTCAGACTTCTGAGATCCAAACTGGTGAGAAAATACAATTCTACTGTCGAGGCCCCCAAGCCTGTGAGACCATGCTCCCACAGAAGAGCTCCCACAGTGGCCACGGCCAGGGGCTCTGACCTTGTTCATGGACACCTGTCCATACAGCTTGTGTGGATTTCCCAGGCCCATTGACTGAGGTAAATCATGACACTTCTTGATTTACCTGTAAATTCTGGTTCTTAATTGGTTTAATTCATTTTATATGTGTGTGGGGGTTGCCTGTACATTTTGCCAGAAGAGGGTTCCGATCCCCTGGAACTGGAGTTTTTGCTGGTTGTGAACCACTGTGTGGGTTCCCTGGTCCTCTGGAAGAGCGTCCATTGCTCTTAACTGCTGAGTCACCTCTCCAGGCAGTACCTGTGATTTTTTTTTTTTTTTTGGTCAGGAGTTGGTTTTTTGAGACAGGGTTTCTCTGTGCAGCCCTGGCCATCTGGGAACTTGCTCTGTAGCCCAGGCTGGTCTTGAACTCAGATATTTTTTTTTTTGCAGGGTGAGGTTGAATGTTTATTCAGGGGGTTATGGAGGAGGAAGGGTGAAGGGGGGGACAGAGAGAGAGGGGGGGGAGAGAGAGAGACAGAGAGAGAGAAGAGGAGAAAGAGACAGAGAAGGGGGGAAGCAGAGAAGTGGGGAGAGAGGCAGAAGCGAAGCTGCCTCTCCGAGAGGAAGATGGAAAAGAGGTTGAACTCAGAGATTTGCCTGCCTCTGCCTCCCAAGTATTGGGATTAAAGGTGTGCATTAACATTGCCCAGCTACCTGTGAATTCTTTAAAGAGTTATAGATTACATATATCCCTTAAAATTATATAAATCACTTAACATTGGGCTTTGAATTTTATTGCTTTTATTTATACTTACATATTTACATTATCCCAAAACTATCATTTTAATAATGCAGTGGCATAATCAGTAAAAACATGGAGCTGTCTTGAGTACCTCTTCCAACAAACTTTATGCTGAATAGTTCATCTGCCAGAAAGGTGAAAATAAAGTTTGTAATTTTTTTTTAAGATTTATTTATTTATTATGTACACAACTTTCTGCCTCCATGTATGCCCGCATGTCAGAGGAGGGCGCCAGATCTCATTACAGATGGTTGTGAGCCACCATGTGGTTGCTAGGAATTGAACTCAGGACCTCTGGAAGAGCAGCCAGTGCTCTTAACCACTGAGCCATCTCTCCGGCCCTAAAGTTTGTAGTCTTACCCATTCCTCCTGTCCAGCTTCTGGCTTCAGCATGGAGGATAACCGGGGGCTCACCAAGCTCATCTTTCTCTGTGAGACAGACAACAGAGATACCCCATCTTGATCTGACTCCTGTCAACCTGACAAGAGTTGTGTCTCCTTCACCACACACATTGGAGCCCTGTAGAATCTGTTCTTCCTCGTTTCCAGGCACACACTGGAGGGGGCGGGGTGGCTCGGGCTGGCCAGGGCACCCTTCTACCACAGGAATAAAGGAATACACGCTGAACAGAAAGCAAGGCCTGCCTGTGGAGCTGACCCGGTTCCTCACTTACAGTCAGACCTCACGGATAATAAGCCTTTCCAGGACACTCAGGAGCTAAACTGTTTTTAGTTAAATGGTTTTTATTATCACACTTCCAGTACATTATTAATATTAGAGAAACAGAAAAGCCCAACACCCTGTTCAACTCAAAGTAGAGCAGTGGAGGAAATGAAAATAGCAACACTTGGAGAGCAGCAATATCCTGGTGTGGCCTCACTCATGACACACGCTCTCCGAAGACACCTGCCACACCCCCAAACAGTGGGCAGCTGACTCACCTGAAATCCATGTTTCCCTTCTGCCCTGGATTCTAATTTATGTCCCCTGTCTTCTGACACAGAGCAGAAAGCATTTTCGTTTATCAGTGTTAACAACTGGATCCTCTGTCAATGACTAAAATTACACCAAATTCACTTCCATCTCTAACAATTTGCTCACGTCTACCATTTGTTGCTCATTCAATGACCTTTGGCACTCAATCAAAATTTGCAGTAGCGCAGCTACATTTTACCTCAAGGCTCTGCTGGAGCAATCTCACCTGCCGCCAGGTCCCACTCGGTACCGGTGGCCCCCCTGCACCTCTCACATCCCCCCCTTCTCTAAACTTCTCCAGCCCAGGGGCTTCCCCTCCCCTCCCCCAGCTTCTCTTCCCTGCATGGCCCAGTCATTTGGCTACTGCTCTCTTGGGTCCCACGACCCTCGTGTCCTCCTCTTCTCTTCCTGGCTGGCTGTCCCCTCCAATGTCTCCTCTCATACCCGGTCAGTTCTGCTGGCCATGTTCAGCTTGGGCTCTTCCTGAAGCCTCTGCTCTCTCCCTCCTATCTACAATGAAACCCTTCTTCTCAGCCATATCTAGGAGCAGGCATGACCTCATTTTCTTTCTTTTGTTTTTGTTTTTTGAGACAGGGCTTCTCTGTGTAGCCCTGGCTGTCCTGGAACTCAGAGATCGGCCTGCCTCTGCCTCCCAAGTGCTGGACTCAGCACGTTCTCATTTTCATTCAACAGCAACATTCACGTTTTCTATTAAACATAATCCTTCGTGCTCCAAAAGCTGCAGAGAAACCCTGTCTCGAAAAATAATCCTACATCTAGTCACTGTGTGACCGTCCCTCCTGTCACTTTATGTTGATCTTCGCTCTAAAATGTGACGGATGGAGCAGGAGGCGGCTATGGTCACCCCGTCCACATCACCTGCGGTGCACGCAGCAATCCACGGTCACCGCTTTTCACGCGCAGCCAAGTCTCTCATCCTCTCACTCCGTGTTTCCTGTGTCCTCTTTCAATGACTAAAATTACATCTAATAAAATATTAGAAATATTTATTTCTAATAATTTCTTAATTTCCGTCCGTCATTTGTTGTTCATTCAACAACCTCTGATATCTTGGGCACTCGAAGATTCCTTTATGAATATTCATTGATTTCTTTTTAAGATATAAAATCTAGGGGCCTGGAGAGGTGACTCAGTGGTTAAGAGCACTGACTGCTCTTCCAGAGGTCTTGAGTTCATTTTCCAGAAACCACATGGTGGCTCACAACCATCTGCAATGAGGTCTGGCTCCCTCTTCTGGCCTGCAGGCATACATGCAAGCAGAACACTATGCATAATAAATCTTTTTTTTAAAAGATAGAACATCTATTTTTCTCTCACTATTAACAGTCTTTTCTAAAAATTTAGTTTTTTTAATCTTTTTTTTACATTTTATTTATTTATTATGTATACAATATTCTGTCTGAGTGTATGTCTGCAGGCCAGAAGAGGGCACCAGACCTCATTACA
>NC_022018.1:58980782-58982426 GCF_000317375.1 Microtus ochrogaster
CCCTCTGCCCGCCTCACCCTTCCCCATGGTCTACACTACCCTCTGCCCGCCTAACCCTTCCTCCTGGTCTACACTACCCTCCTTCCCCATGGTCTACACTACCCTCTGTTGGGAAAAATTTTAGACCTAATTTAGAAAACAAAAATATCACTGAAGCACGAATCGAGTCTCTATTGTATCCTCTTTACAGAACAAAATCAAGGGTTAGAGAGATGCCTGGCTGCTTTTCTAGAGGACCCAGGTTCAGATCCCAGCACCCATGTGGCAGCTTACAACTATCTGTGAATCTAGCTCAGGGGATCTGATACCCTCAGACAGACATGCAGACAAAACACCAATGCACATAAAAGTAAAAATAAATCATTTAAAAATTATTTTAAAAAACAAACACGAAAGCAACAACAACAGCAAAAACCCAACAGGGTCTTAGCATATAGCCCAGGCTGGTCTAGAATCTGAAGAGCTCTGCCTGCCTCTGCATCCTGAGTCCTGGGATTGAAGGCATCACTGGGTACATTTGCCCATTGATCCACTTAGATAAAGACCACCATGCCCCCATTCCTCTCTTTTTGCTGTTCTCTGAGCCCAGGCCCTTGTATGTACTAAGTAAATGTTTTACTATGAGCCACACTCCAGCCCTCAGCATGTCCTCGTGGTCACTGTGTAGCCAAAGTCCATCTATCTACAGTCTACAGTGTGCCACAATGGAACAATGGAACTCATGGAACTCTCAAGGCTTATATATATATCAGGGGTAGTGGCGCACACCTTTAATCCCAGCACTTGGGAGGCAGAGGCAGGCGGATCTCTGTGAGTTCAAGGACAGCCTGGTCTACAGAGCTAGTCCCAGAATAGCCAGGAATACATAGTGAGACCCTGTCTCAAAAAAAAAAAAAAGAACAAAAGCATACATAAGGTTAGATACTTGGATGAGATTTTGTCCATGGAGCTAAAGTTGCAAGGCCTAGAAGAGGAGTTGCTGTTGACCTCGTGCCTGCTCAGCTCAGAGAGCCCTGGGGGAAAGAGCCTCTCTCCTCCTGTTGTCACTTCCTTTCCAACACTTTTAGGTTAGAGAAACACTCTAGCTTTTAGGGTAGGGAAAATAAGAAAAACCAGGCCCTTTGAGGCAGTATGAGCTTGCCTGGCGTTGATTTCTGAGTATATAGCAAATCCTCTCTCATTTGTTTTCCTGTGGAAAATACACAATTAAAGACACACTGAATTTGAGCCAGGTGGTGGTGGTACACACCTTTAATCCCAGCACTCAGGAGGCAGAGGCAGGCGGATCTCTGTGAGTTGGAAGTCAGCCTGGTCTACAGAGTGAGTTCCCAGACAGCCAGGGATACACAGGGAAACCCTGCCTCGAAAACCAAACCAAACTGAACCAACCAACCAAGCAAACAAACAAAAATAAAGAGAACACACACTGTATTTTACTGGAAAATGTCTTTTTGTGTGTGTAAGAAATCCCTGACAGACACTGAGAGAGCTAGAAACATGGGGTGATAGAGATCTAAATTATCCCTCTGGTCTCGATGAGGAAAACGGAACACTTGCTGCTCGGCGGTTTTAGGTTTTATATACCTCTGTGATATTAGGTTTTATATACTTCTGTGATCCACTTTTTTTTTTTTTTTTTTTTTT
>NC_022018.1:58982526-58984544 GCF_000317375.1 Microtus ochrogaster
CTCTGTAGACCAGGCTGGTCTCGAACTCACAGAGATCCGCCTGCCTCTGCCTCCCGAGTGCTGGGATTAAAGGCATGCGCCACCATCGCCCGGCACTGTGATCCACTTTGAGTTAGCTTCTGTGTGTGATGTGCAGAAGACATCCACATTTTTCCATACTGAATTGTCTTTAATCCCAGCATTTGGGAGGCAGAAGCAGGAGGATCTCAGTGAGTTCGAGGCCAGCCTGGTCTACAGAGTAAGTTCCAGGACAGCCAGCACTACACAGAGAAACCCTGTCTCAAAGGAAAACAATAAGATAGTTTTGTATTCTCCTATTTCTCCTTAAACCCCCTCTCTCAACGTGACTGGAACTCTAGCATCAGCCAGTCCCCGGGCAGTGTCCATTCCAAGGGCAAGGGTCTCAGGCTTCACACAGTCCAGAGTGCAGCAGCCCCACACCTGAGCACAACTACCCAGTGATGGAGTGCCCATCAGGCCGTAAAATCGACATGTAGACAGCACCATAACCCAAAATGAAGACAAAGACCTCATCCGTCAACGCCCATAGCTCTGGGAACGTCTCTAAAGTACTAGCCTGGCCTTTGGTTTCCATAGTTCTGCTTCTGCCTAACTGTTCTTGTTAACTGAGGTATGTCAACTCAGAACATGGTTTTTGTGTTTAAAAGCTCTCTCTGAGAGAGGCTTGATGCTATGCTGGGATCCGGAACACCTAGTGTAGCTGGCCAGCTAGTAAAGACTTTCTGCTGGCTTAAACCCATGCCATCTTTGTTGGATCCCCCACAACACACATTTAGGAAGAGTCCTCCAAACTTTGGTTCTGAGTGGTTTGACTGGTTACTGCAGATCATTTTGTCCAAAACCTCATGGTCCTTCACCCAGAAGTGGCTATACCGCTTTTCAAACTCCACTCCCTCCTTCTGAGGCCCAGAAACTCTTGGCAAAGGGGCACCTTCCAGCCTGCACCGCAAAGCTACGCCACAGAGGGCCGGCTGCATTTCCGGCCACTCAAAGGGGCCAGTCCTGGTCCGCGCTCCTCAGGGAACCTGCCTTTGTCTAACAAACCAGTCTTCGCAGTAGAGGCTTCACAGGGCCTGGCTTTTATCTCTTTTCCTATTTCTCTGGGGAAATCCTCCATACCCCCACTGTCAACCCCACCCCCACCCAGCACAGTCAATTTAACAAGCTGAAGTTGTCAAAAATCAAAAAACAGATACATGAACTGCTGTCTTTTTGCTCTGGCTCTGCTGATCAATGGCAGTACAAAAGATAGTAGACAGGGCTTTCCCAGAATACCGCAGGGAAATGGTGGGAACAAAAGGCAAATTAAAATTTTCAGAAAATTACTATTTCAGGCAGTAGTGGTCCACACCTTTAATCCCAGAACTCGGGAAGCAGAAGAAAGTGGATCTCTGAGTTCAAGGCCATCCTGGTCGATAGTGGGAATTCCAGGACCACCAGGGCTACACAGAGAAATCCTGTCTATAAAACAATCAGAAAATAATCCCACCATGTGAGTCTTACTAGGAGCCATTTGGCTACGTGGCTCCGTGGTTGGAGAGGCTTTGCTTCCTACGCTTGCCTTGCTGAGACTGCCTCCTAGAGACACACCTCTAGGAAAGTTTGGGGTTGAACTCTGAGGTCAAAAAGCATCTTGGGCAGTGTCAGATGTGTGTGCTAATGCTGTGCCCTTTGTGGTCAGCTTTAGGGTGGAAGTGATCACGGCGGAAGTAAAATTATCAAGTGACTAGTACGTCATTGAAGGCCCCACTGTGGTAGCCGTCTCTCCCCTTGACCATCACCCACCCCACCAACCCTACTCTCTGCCTATCTGGAACTACTTGGTTGTGAACAGCATGCTTGTCCAAGCTCAACAGCTTTATACGGGTGCCTCTCTCGGCTTTAAGTAAAGTTCCATAGCCATTTTAATGTCATGACTCACACAAATAAGGATAATACCCTTGACCTGGTGGTAGCAGTGGTGGCGCACAACTTTAATCCCAGCACTTGGGAGGCAG
>NC_022018.1:58985399-58999079 GCF_000317375.1 Microtus ochrogaster
AAAAAAAAAAAAAAAAAAAAATGAATGGCTTCTATGTGAATCTGGACAGTTGGGCAGATGCAAGAAAATCAGTAGCAGTCTCCTTCAGCAGTGTGGGGAAAAGGGGAGGATGCTGGGAACCAAGCTTGGGGAAGAAGACATAAGAAGTAACGATGAGTTCCAACACACTGGGATGGCAGGGGTAAAGGAATTTGCTGATGGTCTCGATGAGGGTGTAAGATAAAGCATGGTCAAGGCTAGCTCATGCGGTCAGACGACCACCCACGGGGAAAGCAGGTTCGTTGTCTAAAGTGTGGAAGGCTCAGAGAGGAGAGCAGCATACTTATGGATTTTGTTTTGTTAATATTAAGTCTCTAATTAGACAATCTAAGAGTTCAGTAAGCAAATGGATGTACAGAGATCAGGGATAAAGATCTAATTGCACATAGTACTTAAACACACAAGATAACATCACATAGCAAAAGCCTGTAATAGAGAAGCTGTCTCGAGACAAAGCCTGGGGTCATTCCAACATTTAGAACCTGACAAGAAGAAATGGAGGAAGGGGACTGCAGAGATGGCTCAGTGGTTAAGAGCAATGGCAGCTCTTTTTTTTAAAGATTTATTTATTTATTTATCTATCTATTTATTTATTATGTATACACTGTTCTGTCCATATGCATGTCTGCAGACCAGACCAGAAGAGGGCACCAGATTTCATTATGGATGATTATGAGCCACCATGTGGTTGCTGGGAATTGAACTCAGGACCTCTGGAAGAGCAGCCAGTGCTCTTAACCTCTGAGCCATCTCTCAGCCCGCAATGGCAGCTCTTCCAGAGGTTCTGAGTTCAGTTCCCAGCACCCACATAATGACTCACTGCTTCTATAATGGGATCTGATGCCCTCTTCTGGCATGCAGGTGTACCTGCGGCAGAGTACCATAGGCACATCAAAGAAATAAATATTAAAAGAAGAAATGGAGAAAGAATAGGAGGAGAAAAAGGGAAAGGGGGAAGAAGAAGAGGAGGAAGTAAAAACACACACGGGGCTACGGAAGAGCAGCAGTTGAGACAGAAGACACACTCGGAGAGAGTCATGACTTAGAAGTCAGTACGAGGCAGTGTCTCAAGAACAAAGGCTGGAAGTGTGACTGGAGAGATGGCTTGGCAGGTAAGAGCACTGCCTGCTCCTGCAGAAGCCCCAGGTTTGCTTCCCAGTATTAACGTAGCAGCTCATAGCCCTCTGACTCCAGATTTGCTGGATCCAGTGCCCTTGATGACCTCCACGAACACTGCATGCATGTGGTGCACCTGCAGACACGCAGGATAAACACTCACACACATAACCAAGATTGTTAGGGCGAAAACGACAGCAACAAATGTTAGTGGTGCCTTGGAGAAAATAGAAGGCTAATGCATTGTTTGGTGGGCATGTAAGTGGTACAGCCACTTTGTAAGACATTTTGATATTTTTTTTTTCCAAATCTAGAAGTATCCTAAGATCCGGCGCCCTCAGGGGCCAGGGAGATGGCTCAGAGGTGAAGGACACTGGCTGCTCTTCCAGAGGACCTGAGTTCCATTTCCAGCAACCACATGATGGCTCACAACCATCTGTAATGAGATCTGGTGCCTTCTTCTGCCATGCAGGCATACAGGCCAGCAGAACACTGTATGCATAATTAATAAAAAAAAAATCTGGCACCCCTTCTGGCCTCTGAGGGACCCAGGCACACAAGTGGGGAGCACACACTTAGACAACACACACACCACACCACACCGCTTTTAAGAAGAAGTTTGTTCGGAAGACTGATTTTTACCTCTGGGACTCAGTGAAGAAGCTTTGATCCTTGGGGACTCATTCATGTGTCTCCAGCACCTTCTGTTGTCCTTAGAGCGGCTCTGGCTGGCGGTCGCTCTGGGTGAACTCTCTAAGGGAGAGTTCGAAAGTCTTGCTTTCTCAGGAAGAAGTTCACGTGGATGGACGGCAGCTCACGTCCAACTCTCACGCGCACCTGATTTCATTGCCAACATTACTGAGAGCCGCAGCTCCCAGTTATTAGACATTAACACAGCCCTAGCCGGGAAGGACAGCCTCCTGGGTGGGGGTCTTTACTGAGCCTGCCTGGCTGCTTCCCTCTGGGAGAGTCAGCGAGGCACCGGTGTGCGCCGAGCATTGGCCCAGCTGGGCTTAGTGAGAACCCCCCCCTGCAGAGTTGGGGTTCTGTCACTTCCCGCACAAGACAACCACTGACGCAGATTCGCTGTTTGCACTGGTGGAAGGGGTCCAGTGGAACTGGCTTTCAGGAAAGTGGGGACAGAAGAGACCTGCGGCCAGAGAGTGAAATAGAGAGCGGGAGGGAGGGAATGGGGGGAGGGGAGGCAGAGAAGGAGGGGAAGCAGAGAGGGGAGAGAGAGAAAGAGATCTCCCTGGCTCTACGTCCTTGTCTTTCATTGTTGTCTTTGTTAGTAAAATGTTTCTGTCACTGTCCACGGGTCCCCAGTGGTCTTCTGGCTGCAGAGCACCAGCACCTGGAAATGCCAGCATCTGCCCTCTGGCTGCACCACCCAGCGGTCGGCACAGGAGCCAGCGGGGGCGTGGTCGGTGACGTCAGGCGCCGGGCGGGACCCGTCCCGGAAGCGGGTGCCGAGGACCGAAGAACTGGGAGATGGAGGCACCCGCGGTGCTGCTGGTGATGGGTGTGAGCGGCTCCGGGAAGTAGGTCGCGGAGGCCGCAGGCGGGCGGGAACTGGGAGGCGGTTGGGCGCCCTGAGCCCTGGGAGCCATGCCTTTGCCGCCCCTGCCGAAATCCCCTGCTCTCCTGCCTCGCTAGCCGCTCCCCAGGGTCACCCACGGTTGAAAGCCGAGGAATGAAGGTCGGGCGTAGGGAGGCTGCTGGAGTACAGAGCGGAAAGTTGTTATGGGAAAGACGCAGCCCGCCACAGCTTTTAGCTCCAGCCTTACAAACCTGGACCTCAGGCATCTTGCCGAGCAAGTGGGAGGGTGCAAAGTCCCAAACCAAGAGGTGAACCTTGTCCTGGGTCTGTAAAGCTCTATCCGGTTGGGCAGATGGTTCCCCTCCTGGGTGAGTTTCCGGATTTTCCTGAATAGACATTGAAAAGTGAAGATCACCCTGCAAGGTATCGTCTTCCTTGATCGTGTTCCTGTTCATATGGAACGTACCCAGGACTCTTCAAACTATGCAGTTTCTTCCCAGCCCGGTGCAGCCAGCTTAGACGTAAGCCAGAAGTAGGCATTTCGTTTGATAGACACCGCACTGCACCGATATAACCCAAAGACACCAAACTGCAACACGCAACTACAGGCAACAAAATAGATGTTAACTGGTGAACCAGGGGTTCGTAGTCACACGCTGGGGCGCCCTCTGACCTTCAGTCAAGGTGGGGCGACCCACTTCTGTGGGCCCCCACACCAGAGTCTTTTAAGGGTTACTGTGTCCTATCAGGAACTTTCCAAACGGTAAGGTAAAGTAGGTCTTTAAAATGAAAATTTAATTTTTTTTTTGCTTGTATGTGTTTGGGCCCGCACCTGCACACACACGAGTGCAGATGCCCGCAGACGCATCTTATCCTCTGCAGCTGGGCTCCAGGTCGGTCCTGGGAACTGATCTCAAGCGCTCTGCAAGAGCAGGATGCACTCTTAACCAGCGAGACATCTCTCCAGCCCCAGAAGGTAGCTTTAGGCTTCCAAAACTTTTATCCCCACAGCAGGCGTTCTAATTTATTAATTATTTAGCAGTATTTAATTTGAGCTAGGATTTTTGATATGCAACCGAGGCTGGCCTTTCAAAAGCAGCGATCTGCCTCAGTTTTCTAGGTGCTGAGATCACAGGCACAGTCCGCCATTCTCTGCTGTCAAGCCCTGCGTCCAGTCCCAGCAGCCACAAAACAGAATTCACTGAGCCTGAAAAATCCCTGCTGTTGTATAATTGGGAAACCCGTTCTCTCTGTTCATTGCCTCTTCCCCTTTAGAGACCCTTTCTCTCACGCCCAGAACAGCACCTATCCCATAATAAGCGCTGATTGTCCTTGTCATGGAGACTGGAAGGATGAGCCGGAGAACATCAGCGGTGGTTAATTTTAACATTAGCTGTTTTCCTTCATTTTACATTGTAGCAAAGCCATCTCAGCTTCTGCTAGAATAACCTTAAATCCGATTTCTTCAGTCCTTCCCGCTCCCCAACTGTCTTCTAAAGTGACTTTTAGCCCAACCTGCTGGGAGAGAGACATCTGGACACTGAAGTTGGGTTGTAAGCTTAAATCCAGTCATTGCTTATGAGCCCCATGCTGCACCTTGTTCCTGCCGTCGTCCATAGTCCCTTGTGCGTGAACGGGCATCCGGGTCCTCTAGTTTAGATCTGGATGGAGCAGACACGATGGATTTTTCCTTTCATAACTTAGCTCTTCTTTTAGACTAGAGTTGGTGGCTAATGTTTATTCATAGTTAATCTAGGTTGATTGTAAGTATAATTTTTTTTTTTCTGTGCAGAACTCTGGTTTGGCCAGGTGTGGTGGCACTTACCTTTAATCCCAGCACATCAGAGTGGTCTCATCTTTGTCTTTTGGGAACTACTAGGTGACACATTCAATAAAAAAGCTGGAAAGGTAGCTCGGTGGGTGCTTAAGAGGACTGGCTGCTCTTGTAGAAGACCTGGGTTCAATCCCTAGCACTCACATGGTGGCTCACGAGGGTCTGTAACCACGTTCCAGACTCTCTTCTGACCTCCATGGGCACTGCACACATGTGGTGCACTGTAGCATGAATCTAAATGGTCTTAATAGTAAAAACCTGGGGTCAGATATTAGGGGGTAAAGGCTGAAAGATCAGAGAAGCAGAGCAGCCAGCCAGTTCTTACCTCTTCTAAATCTTCAGACCAAATGGGATGTCCTGTCTCTACAAGTCCTCAGACTGGATCCTGAGCTCCTGCCTTCTATTCCTCTCTCTGCCCAGCCATATCCCTTCCTGTCTCCACCTCCTTAGTGCTGGGATTAAAGGTGTGAGCCACCACCACTTGGTTCTGTTTCTCTTTTAGACTACTTCAATCTCATTGTAGCCCAACCTTGAACTCATAGAGATCCATCTGCCTCTGTCTCTGGAGTGCTGGGATTAAAGGAGTGTGCCACTATTGCCTGCGCTCTGTGGCTAACTAGTGTGGCTAGCTCCACACTCTAATCGTCAGGCAGGCTTTATTTGTTAAAGCACAAACAATATCACCATGGTGCACTAACTTAAATGGAAACACAATATCACCACAGCACACTAACTTACATGAAAACACAATATCACCACAGCACACTAACTTACATGAAAACACAATATCACCACAGCACACTAACTTACATGAAAAAACAGTATCACCACAGCACACTAACTTACATGAAAACAAAATACTCCTATGCATAAAGTTCTTTTAATTGGCTGAAGAAACTAGAGGCGAATGGACACCTTGTGTGGTTCCGTTCCCCTGCACAAACTGAGGACTAGAGAAACCCAGTTAGCTATGGGGATAATCATTTAATGACAGAAAGAGGACTGGGGCCCCAGCTCTCCCTCGCATGCTCTGTGGGACACCCTGTCTTAACCATTGGCCTTGACCATTCTTGACCTTGTCTTTTAGGTCTGTCCTTTATGTGTATGGATTGTTGTTTTATTATTATTATTATTTTTTGCCTGCCTGTATGAGTACCACTTGGGTGCAGTGTACGAGGGAGCCAGAAGAGGGCACCAGATCCCCTGCAACTGGAGTTGTAGATGGTGATGAACTGCCATGTGGAGGTGGGAACTGAACCCAGGGCTGCTGGAAGAGCAGCCAGTGCTCTCTCTAACTGATGAGCCACCTCTCCAGCCCCTTCTGTGTATCTAGTAAACTAGCAATGCTTTGATGCATTTATAGGCCCCCAAACGTTACACAGTGCTGCAGGAGATTAAATTTTATTAGACTCCCCGCTCACTCGGTGTATCAAATACACTTCAGGACAGACCCCGAATAGTTGGCCAACACAAAACAAAATAGTATTTTTTTTAAATAAATAAATTAAAAAACTGCCTTGGCCTGTTGATAGGCAGAGGAGAACTAGGCAGGGAGAACTATACTGAAACCTAGAAGAAAGAAGGCGGAGTCAGGAGAAACCACGTGGCTCCGCCAGAGACAGACTCTGGACAGAATCTTGCTGGTTAGCCATAGCCACGTGGACACACACAGATTGATGGAGATGGGTCCATTTAAAATTTAAGAGTTAGCCAGAAATACGCTTAAGCTATTGGCCAAACAGTATTGTAAATAATACAGTTTCTACGTGGTTATTTCGGGGCTGAGCAGCCAGGAACAAACATGCGGCCTCCTACCACAGGGCAGAAATGGAGACGTCTCTGTTCTTTCCACAGATCTACCGTGGGCACACTGCTGGCCTCCAAGGTAACGTATTGTGCTCTTGTCCACTGCTTCCTCCCTTTCTCATGACCTATGGTTTGATGCCTTTGCATGGCAATCCAGGTTTCTTCTTGATAATGGTAAGTGAGAGGGGCAGCCTCAGACCAGTGATTCTTCTTCCCTCCTTCCTTCCTTCAAGATTTATTTAATTTTATGTATATGGGTGCTCTATCTGCATGTACACCTGCACACCAGAAGAGGGCATCCAATCTCACTACAGATGGTTGCGAGCCACCATGCAGTTGCTGGGAACTGGAAGAGCAGCCAGTGCTTGTAACCTCTGAGCCATCTCTCCAGCCCCCAGACCAGTGATTTCTATACCTCCCTGTCAGTACGCTCCTGGTGACTGTCCCATGGGCCTTGCTGATGCTATATATACTTTTTCCTTCCTTCCTAAAGCTGGGATGGAAATTCTATGATGCTGATGATTACCACTCTGAAGAGAATCGGATGAAGATGGGGAGAGGGGTACCGCTGAGCGACCAGGTAACGTTGGCTATGGGCGTCCAGGATCTCTGTATCATGCCTCCTTCTTTATTAGCCCGGAGCCTGGACTTTCCCATGGACTCAGCACCAGGAATGAGCTACCTTCTGCCCTATCTCGTGCACAGCCAGCCACAGTTTGTTGCAGGATTTTAATCTCTAATCCCCGATTGGGCTCCGTTTCAGCACCCACATGGCAGCTCACAGCTGCCTGTATGTAACTCCAGTTCCAGGGGATTCCCCTGCCCTCTTCTAGCTCCTGTGGGCACTGCATGCCCTGAGCACGCTTATATACATACAGGCAAAATACTCACATAAAACAAAATCATACTTGAAGAAATATATCCAAAAGTTAAAATTAAAAAGCCTAATAAGGGGCTGGAGAGATGGCTCAGTGGTTAAGAGCACTGACTTCTCTTCCAGAGGACCCGGGTTCAATTCCCAGCACCCACATGACAGCTCACAACTGTCTGAAGATCCAGTTGCAGGGGATCTGATACCTTCACACCAATGCACATAAAATAAAGTTAAATAAGCAAAAAATTATTTTAAAAAAGCTTAATAATACCATCATCTTGTCCATTCCCATCAGTGCTTGAATGTGGTAGGAAACCCTGGCTAACCAAGGCACTACAAGAGACAAGTTGAAAGACCAAGTTCAAGTGGTACATTAAGAAGTTAACTCAGTGGGGCAGTGGTGGCACACACCTTTAATCCCAGCACTTCAGAGGCAGAGGCAGGAGGATCTCTGAGTTCAAGGCCAGCCTGCTCTACAGAGCAGGCTACAGAGAAACCCTGTTGGGGTGGTCAACTCAAGCAAGGGCTGGGGTAGAAAGCTGCAGCTGTGCCTAGCTGCAGGTTCTGATCAGGTGTACCGGGAGGATATATTAGCTATGGTAAGAGGGTGTGTGACCATCACAGCCAGGGGAGACAGTCACACAGCAGGGAGGCTGCAGGAGGTTTAAAGGATGTACCTTAAGGGGACTTACACTACTATGAAAGAGCCATTGACACCAGAGCCTGGCCATGCCCAGTTCCCACAACCACTAAGGTCTTTCTGGAACTAACATTTGCAATGATGGTACTATTGTTTCTTACCTGGGAAAGCTTCTAATTCTTGTTCTAATTTCAGGACAGGATTCCATGGCTTTGCAGCTTGCACGACATATTAGTAAGGTAAGAAATCATCTGGCCCTGGTATAATCCAGTGAGTTAAAATATCACTTCTGAAATTACAACTGGCTGCACCCATCAGGGTAGAGCCAAAGACGTGGGTAAACCAGGTCCTCAGTCAGCTCTGCCCTCCGAACAGCTCGGAAGGGGCCATTTAACAAGGAACTGAGGATGCCTGGAACCCAAGATCATTAAGATCACTGGTGAAACCTCCACTTAAGGCTGAGCGCACTCAGGGCTCCATTTCCAAGTAACACTTTGCATTGGCAGAGGCTACTCCGCCACCTAGAATTGACACAAAGTACCCCCATTCTGCAGCCCTCATCTCTTTTTTTTCCCTCTGGGTGTGGGGTGCATCTTATTCCTTATATTTTGGAAACAGAGATGTGGCCTTGGGACAGCATGTCATTCTAGCCTGTTCAGCCCTGAAGAGAAAGTACAGAGACATCTTGATACAGGGAAGAAGGGATGGGCCCCTGAAAAGCGACGGGTCCGCAGAGGAAAGGCTGGCCGGCCAACAGCTCTTGGTGGTCTATCTCAGCGGCTCGTTTGAGATCATTTCCAGACGCCTGTCCCAACGAAAAGGACATTTTATGCCGCCCGAGTTACTGCAGTCCCAGTTCAGCATTCTGGAGCCTCCATCAGCTCCTGAACACTTCATCCAGGTCAGCGTGGACCAAAGTCTCTCGGAGATCGCCGATGCCGTTCTGGAAGCTCTGCCAATGAAGTAATCATTCCACACCTGCGGGGTAGGCGCGCTCTAGTTCAAGGTCCTCCTCGCCAGTGTATTCTAAGTTCCTAATTGAGAGCAAACTGCGGTACGTGGAGAGCAGTTTGCCTGTATGGACTCGGTGTGCAGGTGTCCCGCAGGTGTCCCGCAGGTGTGCCAGGAGGAGGGGAAAGGATGGTAAAAGTTAAGCTTAAACTTAAATCGTGTATAATGGAACCAGATGGTCAGTGGAAATTGTGCAATCAATGCTAGAAATCACTCCCGTTTGAAAGAACAATGCCTTGTGCTTGTGTCTGCACAAATGGATGAAATATGCTACCCTGGAGGCCCGCTGGAATTGGTCTCAGCAATAGAAACCTGAATCAAAGCAGCCACTGACTGCAGGCATTTCACACCATACTGCTGTTGGTTTTCAAACAGGGTGTCGCTGTGTAACAGCTCTAGCTGTCCTGGAATTCACTCTGTAGAGCATCCTGAAGCCCAGAGATCCGCCTGCTTCTGCCTCCCCAGTGCTGGGATTAAAGGTGTGCATTACCATAACTGGCTTCATCTTCATACATATGTCATTATGTTCTATAATCTGCCATTATGCTTTGCTTTAATTTATCCCCTCACAGCCTTCCCCTGCCCTTGTCCCCTGCTCCTCCCTGGCAGGTTCCCTTCCTTTCCCCAGGTGACCACCTTCCTGTATTCATGGTTTCTCAGGCTTTCTTTCTTTTCTTTTTTAAATATTTCTTTATTATGTATACAATATTCTGTCTGTGTATGCCTGCAGGCCAGAAGAGGGCGCCAGACCTCTTTACAGATGGTTGTGAGCCACCATGTGGTTGCTGGGAATTGAACTTGGGACCTTTGGAAGAGCAGGCGATGCTCCTAACCTCTGAGCCATCTCTCCAGCCCCTCTCAGTCTTTCTTAAGATCTCTTCCTGCCTGCTTGGTGTACACATCATATATGTATATAAAACTTTAAGTTCAGGTCCTGCTTGGGAGAGAATTGGGCCTTTTTGCAACTATATAGAATTCCATTGTGTACGTACATCACACTTAAAGCTTTTTTTTTTTTTTAAAGCTGTGTAAGACACGAACACCAGGCTGGTCTAGAACTCACAGAAATCTGCCTGCCTCCTGAGTGCTGAAATTAAAGGCGCACACACAACCGCCTGGCATACCCCATTTTCTTTTTTTTTTCAATATTTATTATGTATACAATATTCTGTCTGCGTGTATGCGTGCAGGCCAGAAGAGGGCACCAGACCCCATTACAGATGGTTGTGAGCCACCATGTGGTTGCTGGGAATTGAACTCACAACCTTTGGTAGAACAGGCAATGTCCTTAACCTCTGAGCCATCTCTCCAGCCCCCCATTTTCTTTAACTGTTTATTTTTTGAGTCAGTGTCTCTCTATGTAGTCCTGGCTATCTTACATGTAGAGCCCCCTACATCGACCAGGCTGACCCCAAACTCAGAGAGCTGAGAGTAAAGGTGTGTGCAACCATACCCACAAGGGATTGTTTTTCAGTTGAGAGGACAGGGAGGACCCATCCCATCAGAGCTTAGGTTCTGACCTCAGCACTCTCAGGGTTCAGAATAGGACTTCTATGACAAGCGAAGACTGGGCTTGGAAAATGGACCCGAGGGGTAAAACAAACTGACTTAGGCATGTTTTTCCTGAAAGTTTCTTTATTCCTTGAGGGAAGATGAGAATAAGGGCGTAAGGGCAAGATGTAAGGGATAAGGGGAAGGGAAAAGCAGCAGCATAGGGGTATATGATATAAAAAGGGTAAGAGTAAGGAGTGATCCACAAAGCTTTCAGTTTACATAGGCAGACAGACACATTAACAGTCCCATAAGCGCTAACAATAATATCAAGCAGCTGGGCGGTGGTGGCGCATGCCTTTAATCCCAGCAATCGGGAGGCAGAGACAGGCGGATCTTTGGGAGTTCAAGGTCAGCCTGGTCTACAAGAGCTAGTTCTGGGACGGGAACCAAAGCTATAGAGAAACCCTGTCTCAAAAAACCAAAAAAAAAAAAAAAAAAAATTAGTATCAAGCATGCATTTTCATGGTCATTAGACTGGTGGATCTGGCAAGCAGGCACCTTATGTCTCAGCGGGGGTGTGGTTGTGAAGCTCCCCTGGTAGCTACTGGCCTGTGGGCTTGATTTGCATCAGCACCTAGCTGGTTGACTTTAAAGGAATATCTTCTGGGGGCCCTGCTTGACTCCAGCAGGGTGCCCAGGTGAGAATTTTTCTTTCTGACTCAGGCCTTTTTCTTGTATAGTTAATCTCCTGGGCTATGGTCCTGTTACTTGAAACCAAGGTAATGGGTAATACAGAATGTTAGGTCAGAGCAGACCAGGAGATTACAGCTTCTGAGTCTCCTCTCTTCAGTGAGTGCTGTCAATAAAGAAAGCTCATAGCGGATTATTTTTATGTAGATTTTGGCTATGAGAACAAGGACTGGATCCTTTTCACGCCATGGCTTCATGGTGTGGGGGGGAGGGATCCGGTTGCCCTACAGGAAAAATCAGGTTTATCCACTGATACACTTCTGGGATACTACAGAAGGGAGAAATGCCATGATTTCATAAGATTTTTACAGAACTGACTTATCCAAAGGACAGATGTTCCCGCAGCTTTGCAGAAATGGGTTCTCCAGGTGGAGTGGACATATCCACTCACTGTGGATAGTGCAGCACCTGGGGGCTCCCCACCCCAATGTGGGCTCTCCAGCCCATGGACTTGGGTCCCACTCTAAATATATAAAGCACTTGCGTTGAGCAGCAGGCTCCACTCCATGCTTTCTGACTGAATGCAAGTCACCAGTCACTACAGGCTCAAGCCGCCATGCTGCCCTCGCCCATCAACTGTGAAGCCACATGAGCCAGCCCTGACTTCCCCAAGGTGCCAGGTGCTTGGTCACAGCAGCAAGGAGAGCGACCGAACATGGCACTCCTGTGGCCTTTCTGCTCTGCCTCTTTGCCAAGTTATTTGGGACATGTCCTCCCTGGTGTCAGAACATGGTCCAATGAGGCCAGGCATGGTGATGCTCACCTTTAATCTTAGCAGACCAGGGGCAGCTGAATCTCTTGTTAGTTCAAGGCCAGCCCTGCCTACTTACTCAGTTCCATGCTAGCCAGAGCTAGAGTGAGACCTTGTCTCAAAATAGAACAACAAATAAACTGGGCAGGGGTTTCTCAGTGTAGTTTTGGTGCCTGTTCTAGAATTAGCTCTTGTAGACTGCTGGCATTGAACTCCGCCTGCTTATACCTCCCAAAGGCGTGCACCACCACTGCCTGGCGAATTAAGCTATCTGTGTATTGCAATGAGGCTGTGGTTTACTGGAAAGGTGTTGGGGGGGGGGGCATCAGCAGCTACGTCATGTCTGCCTGACTCCACCTTCTCCTGCTTAGCTTTATTCTGGCTGTCCAGGCTGGAACTGCCCTACCCAGAAAAGACCACACTTTTGACAGACCTTAAACCTGACTAGCAGGGAACTTTTGGAGACTCAGCCGATTTTGTCACACCTGCCCCCTCCCCCTTATACCTCAGAGTGAGATACAGCCAGCCACCATCCTGAGAGGTTATGAGAGTTCAATCCACAGCAACCACATGGTGGTTCACAACCGTCTACAAAGAGATCCAATACCCTCTTGTGGCGTGCAAACATACAGGTAGAACACTGTATAATAATAAATAAATGATAAATAAATAATAATAAAAAAAGAACGACTTAGGGGAAGAAAAGGTCCTGATCCATCAGTGAGGGAAGTCCAGAAGGGAATCTGGAGGAAGACCTGCCAGCTGCTCCACACAGTGTTGGTGCTGACCAAGGACGTGCAGCAGAAACCCTGGGGAGATGCTGCTGGCCCACTCAGGCTGCAGGACCATCTGCGAAAGTGGTTGACTCCCAAAGGTCTCGCCCCACAGGCTAAGTACCGGTGTCCTGGAGGAGTCTGGACTCAACGAATAATTACTTAGTCAGACGTTCTTTGATCTCTGTCCCTCAACTATAGCAGTAAAATGCAAGTCTGTCTTCTACTGACAGAAGTGGGTGAGCACTGTGTTCCAGCCTCTCACCGTGTCTACATCTGGCCCTCCCCCTTTCTATGCCTTTGTGGCTGTCTCCATGGCAACCGAATGGCAGGGAGTCCCCAAGATCCCTGATTGCTGCTTGCTTTCTGACTCCCAGGACTGGCATTCTCGTGTAAGGCATTAGGTAACATCTGAGCAGACACTTAACTATCTTGGGAGTGGTGTTATTCTTTTTTTTTTTTTTTTTTTTTTTTTTTTTTTTTTTTTTTTTTTTTTTTTTTTTTTGTTTTTTTGAGACAGGGTTTCTCTGTGGCTTTGGAGCCTGTCCTGGAACTAGCTCTGTAGACCAGGCTGGTCTCGAACTCTCAGAGATCCACCTGCCTCTGCCTCCCGAGTGCTGGGATTAAAGGCGTGCGCCACCATCGCCCGGCCGAGTGGTGTTATTCTTGTGTCCCGCCAAGAGTGCACATTAATGAGTTAGAAGGTTGGACTCCCCACCCCCCCATGTGTTTATGTGTGGTGAACATGTTTGTCAGCGTGGGAATGTGTATCTGTAAGCTTGTGTGAAGAGACCGACACAAATGTCGTATTTCTTTCCCTGGTCACAGCTTCCTTTACTTGCTTGTTGCCACAGTTCTGAACCTGGAATTCACTGATAAGGCTAAAGGCGAGTCTGACAGTCTCCACACTCCCGAACTCAGGTCCTTGTGCTTGTGAGGCAGCCACCTGAGCAACCAAGCCATCTCCTCAGCCTGTATCTGCCAATCATGACAGCAAACCAAGGTTCCAGAGAAAACAGGGTGGAAGTAGGGGAGTGTTAGCAAGTGGCACT
>NC_022018.1:58999596-59016253 GCF_000317375.1 Microtus ochrogaster
AACTCACAGAGATCCGCCTGCCTCTGCCTCCCGAGTGCTGCGATTAAAGGCGTGCACTACCACTGCCCGGCCGACTGTAGACATTTTAAAATAGAAATGGCATTAATGTTTTAAAGATGTGTGGCAAAACATCTACAGTGGTTCCACAGAAAATGCGAACACTGAGGCTGTTTTAGACAGTAGCGACAAGTGCGACTGCAGGTGTTCATCCCTTTCGTTCACGCAGGCTGCGGTAAAAGACGGTTCTAACTGTGATGAAGACAATGTGCACAACACCGCAAAACTGCCTCTAGACAGCACCCGCAACCACACGATGGGCTGACTGAAGGGCTAGGCTGTGTGCGTTCATCAAACAGAGACTTCTGGGACCCCCCCCCAAAAAAAAGAAAAAAAAAGTTGTTAATGTGGCAGAGCACTCTGGAAGAAACATTTGAAAACACCAGTCAGTCACATATTCCCACACATCTCCAGAAGACCCACTTCCCAGTTCCTGGGCTGCCTTTGAGGTTTCTCACCTGAATAACAATACAAGGAACTTTAATCAGAAGCGGTACTGCAGCTGAAAGGGAGAGTTTGCTGTTGATCTGGGGATTCTGGCCTGGGGGTGTGGTTTTCTCCCACTGTATTGCTGTGTCTGTCACATTTCCACTAATTATGTGTGACTGGGTGTAAGGAAATGGCTGTTCATTGGTGGCATATATATTCAGCCAGTTATGGTGATGTCAAACAGTCAGACTGTCCACATAGGGAGGAGAGATAGTGACACACTTGCTTTCTGGTGAGCCAGTGGATACAAACTCTGTTCCATCCACAAAGTGATCTAAAATAAAACAATGGATTTTCTATCTAGTCTTGGGGCACACTCCTTAGGTATCTCTGTAGCACTCAGAGCATTTCCGACAGAGATGATCTCAACACAACGTGATGTCGGCTGCTGTAGTGAACACTCCCACACATGCGCACATTACCTGTGGACTTCAGGAGCAGGGTCAGTTCTTGGCACCCTCATAAAACAGAAGGCAGACGATGAACTGTGTTCTGGGATGTTTCTGCCATCTTGTCCCATCACCCTGTAACGACGCCAATCTATCCCCATAGGCTGGTGATCACTCTGAGTTTAGGACAGCCAGAGGTACACGGTAAGGCCCTGGATAATAATAATCCCTTTCATTACTATGGTTAAACCAAACTTGAAATCCAAGAGTATTTTTTTCCTCTTTAGTTTTTTCATATACAGGATCTCACTGAATATCCAGACTGGCCTCAAACTTTGCATCTCCCCATTACAGACATGCACAACCCCACCTGGCTTGAGATTAGAAATCCTGAACACAGACAGACCAGCCATCACCTGCCTGACTGACTATTTGCTATCAATTTCCCCCCCTCTACTCTTTACTCAAATTGTTCTACAGAACTTGGTGTAAGAACAACCTTTGCCTGCACTCACTTCTACTCTGCTCAAGCTGAAAGCATCTAACCTGCTGGTTGGCTCACTGTCCAACACTGTACTTGCAGGACAGGGTGGCCCATGCTATTATAGTACTCGGGAGCCTTATTCAGGAGGAGAACCAGGTTCACTCAGTCTGGGGACACATACATACTGAATTTCCAAACAGCCAGTCTACAGAGTAAGACCCTCCTAAGAAATACCCAACTTAGGCCAGGCAGTGGTGGCGCACGCCTTTAATCCCAGCACTCGGGAGGCAGAGGCAGGCGGATCTCTGTGAGTTCGAGACCAGCCTGGTCTACAAGAGCTAGTTCCAGGACAGGCTCCAAAAACACAGAGAAACCCTGTCTCGAAAAACAAACAAACAAACAAAAAACCCAAAAAAACCCCAACTTTTCATAAAATTCAGGATAAATCACGCCAAATAGGCTTTTTATTAAGATGTGTTGAGAAAAAACAAAGACATCTTTCTACAAAAGAGGCAAGACAAACCAGTGTAAAAGCTGGAAATTTATTGTTATTTTGTGATTAATAAATCAAGCTGGCATGACACTGCCCCTCGTGAGGTGCCATTCACCAGTACAGAAGTCTTTAAACCAGACAGACCGAGGCATAAGGCAGAGAGCAGAGACACAAACACTATCCTTGCCAGCCTCCTCCAGCCCCGCCTCCACCCTGCCCTCTGCACATGCTTTCTGCTTGGGGAAAGTGTCACAACAGTGCGCAGTCTGGGGCAACCTGGTCTCCCAACCTTTTAATAGCAGGCAACTTATACAAGTTATGAAATTCATCTTCTCTTTCCCTTGATTTTATTTGTCTGAACTCATCTGAGATTATTTGAACATTATAATTTTGGATAACTGTACAAGAGAATACAATGACCTAAGAGAATACTGAACCAGAGCCAGCCGCATATATCACTGACCCTAAAGCTGTATTTTAATTGGTCCCGAAGGAATGTTATCACCTCAACAGTGTGAGAGTTAGGCAAACAGAATTTCTTTGGGGAGGAAGAAAGAAGCTATAGGATAGCCAAACTTACTCAAAATTGTTAAAACGGCTCTTTGTTTTCCACCAGACTGACACTACTATATGCATAGAATCTTCACAGAATCATGGTTACCAGTATTACTTAGTTCAGACTGGCCCAATCCAGAATAGATTCTGTCTCACCCCTCCCCCACCCCCTTCTCTGAGGCCCTGAACAGCACGACATTCAACTATTTCATAATAGAACTAGGCAAACACTTCAGAAACAAGTGGCTCACTAATCATTTTAAATCCAGGTACTGCCTATGAATGAGAAAGCTGATAAACCCAAAAGATAGCTCTACTTCTATATGGCGACTAAAACGGAGACATCAGCACTTTCAGTGAAAGCAGCATTTCAATCAAACACAGTGCTGCTTAGACAAGCACGGTGGGGGGCAGAAGCCCCGGCAAATGCACTGGAGTATGTTACAGTGCTCCTTCAGTCTGCACAAAATAAAGGTAATTTACAGCCATTATGTAAATGTTGAAATATTGTTACATTATATTGTCTGTACAATTAGATGTCCCTATAATGATAACCAGAATCAGTTTTCTTTATTGTCCACACACCTGACTAAATGGCACTTCTGCTGAGAGGTTTAGCAAAGATGCTGTAAGAGTCTACACAATTGAGAACCCTTATTTTACGTTTCTGGTTACAGGGATTTTGCTTAGACGACCTATAAATGTGCACTAGTTTGTGCTGCACACACATAAGCAAACTGTCAGTAGTATAAACCTTACAGCGTTGTTAGCAAAAGTACATGCCAAAGTCACAATTAGCAATACTGTACCACAAATCATGGAGCGCAATGATCTGCTTTGTAATGCCTTTATTCTACATAAATTACTACCATGGGGTTATGTTTAAAAAGCAAGTTAGTTGGACAGATGCAGGACAAAAATTTGTTCACCCAATTAGAAAAGGTGATATTTTAAAAAATTACAATGAATGCCAAGTGTTTGATGCATGCAGCAGCCTTAACTGAAAACATTGATTCCCACTGTTCCAAAGATACAGACACCCGCATATCCTACCGCACTCCACCTCAGATGCGTCCTATTGGTTTCCTTTATAACAGCACAGAATTCCAATGAAATAAAGCAGGTTATTTTAAAGATTTAAGAGCCGTTATCAAAAATAAATTACATTTTTTTCAGGATACAGAAATGCTGCTATGATGGCTGGGAGCCCAGTAACCTTTCAATGGCTGCATTGATATCGCCCCCTGTTGCTATCAGTGCTTGCAAGTTTGCTTCACGGTTCAAAAATCCCATGGCACTGAGCTGTTCCAGTTGTTGCTGGAATCTGATTTCTGGACTCTGCAGCTGTTGAAGAGAGCAGAGAAGCACACTCTAAGGAGAGGTCTATGCTAACCCAACCACTGCTCAAACACATCAACTGCTTTTTAAACAACGAATGCTGGTCTGTCGAGCTCTCTTTAAATTGTTACCTATGCCCTGAGATACATACACATATCTGGTTATTAAAGAGAATCAACTTACTTAACTAAAATATATAAGACCACCTACAATTATTTTATAAAGAAAGTGGACATTTTTAAGTGTTAGTCTATAATTTATCCTTACATATATATGTGTATATTTACTTCAAATGAGCAAAATATGATTTAAATAATTTAGCTATAATTTTAAATATCCATCATATTTAAAAGTTGTTTAGCGTTTTATCATGACAAATAGACTATGTAATTCTGCCTTAAAAAAAAAAAACTTAGAGACTGGAAGTGAGTGCTTGGGGTCTTGGATTTGATTCCCTAGGCTCTCTTTCTCCCCGTCTCCCACAAAGAGTAAAACTGGCTTAATAAATTCCCTGGCTTAATAAATCCCACCACTGTAGAGGCTTGTGAACAAGCAGGAACTCTTCTTGAAGCCCATGCCCAGACAGCCGATGCTCACAGATGTTAGAAGAGCCCCGAGACTAAAGTTACAGATGCTGTGACCACCATGTAGGTGCTGGGGATTGGATGTGGGTCCTCTGGAAGAACAGCCAGTGCTCTTAACCACTGAGCAAATCATTTCTTCAGGCCCCCTTACTGGTAAATTCTTAGTAAAGACAATACATGTTCATAGATGCAAGACTAAGGAGTCCGCACACATTAAGTCACTACAGGAAGTGTTGGGGGAGGGGACAGGCTAGAATAGGAAGCCTAGATACAGTTGTTCTGAAATACTGACAATATTTTTACGTTTTCTCTGATAAATCTTTATAAAACCTATTTCAAATGACTTTGAAGAAAGTACTTCAAAACTTACATTTTATAAGGCTATTTCTAAATACTATGGCAGTAGATTGAAGCATTCTTTTCTTTGGTGTCTGATATAGCAGCAAAAGTAACAATTTCTGTAATGCATGTCTTTAGATGTAACATCCTTGAATAGTACTTTTCATTATCTGAACACTAAATGGCTACTGCTTTCTTTTTGCTTTTTTGGAAAATTCTATACTTAGGCTAGGCATGCAGAATCTGTAAAGAAAAGCATTGTCACCTGAGGATTCACCCCAGCAAGAGCTTGCAGCATTTGCTGGATGAACTGCTGGTGGCCTGGCTCGGTGGCGCCCCCTGTGGGGCTCGTGTTTTCATTAGGTGCAGAGTTAGGTGCGTTGTTTCCTGATGAGCCTCCAGAATTGCCTGCTGCCCCCAAGCTAGGAGCAAACCTAGGGAGAACACACACAAAGGGGGTGGAGTCAGTTACATCTGAACATGATACTGGCTAAGTTATTTTCTTAAAAGTAGGCAGATATATAACTTTGAAAACTGATTAAGAAATAACTCAACAGCCAAAATAAAATGCCAAATGATATTAATTCTCTAATTCTCACAGAAATGAACCATCCTGTGCTTTCGAATCTCTCCCAAATAAGCCTACCCTGGGATGAGGCCGGGGGCTTCTGTTGCCAATGTCTGCAAGCCCTGCTGGATCTGCAACAATGCCTGCATGGCTCTTGGGTTTGACATCGCTGACAGTGTGTCAGGATTCTGCATCTAAGGAAGAAGGAAAAGCAGTGGTTACCAAAGCATTAAAAGCAAGGTAGGTACATTTTTCCAACTTGGCTATATATATATTTTTTGGTTTTTTTTGAGACAGGGTTTCTCTGTGGTTTTGGAGCCTGTCCTAGAACTAGCACTTGTAGATCGAACTCACAGAGATCCGCCTGCCTCTGCCTCCCAAATGCTGGGATTAAAGGCGTCCGCCACCACTGCCCGGCTAACTTGGCTATACTTTTGAAGAAAACCTAAAACCTTACTCCCAGATAGCTGTATATTTCTTCCCAAAATACACACAAACTCTCCTTTTTTGACAGCAAATTCCACACAGAGGTCATTTCTTGACTCAGTTGCAAGCCTACCATAAAGGACGTTTTCAGAATGAAGACAATTAAGAGCAATCCCAGAAGTCACATTTCCCCCTTCTCCAACAGAAAAAAGAAAAAAAAAGAAAAAAAGAAAAAAAGATAACTATTTCTTAGCAACTCCAAATGTACAACGTAATGGATGGCGGCAATATGGTGGAAGATGTGTGCATCTTCTGACCACACGCTGTCTGCTACTAATCTAACAATGCTGCCAGTCTGCCACCTCAGACAATTGCTCCAAAGTTGAACCAACAGTGTCCCGAGTGTAGCTTCCTCACTTTCAGATACCCACGCCTGACTGACGAGAGGGCAATGAGCTCACTGCAGCAGACCGAGGACAACACTGACCGTGGACAACGACTGGCTGGACTGACCACCATTTCAGCCAGAGAGCAACCCTGAGAACTACCAGCTTCAAAAGCACCAACGCCACTTTTATGTCTTGAAATAATACTGTGACAATCTTGGGCACTACCTTTTTTTTAAACCTCCTTGCTGTGACAACAGATATTTTAACCTTTCTATTTCTGGCTCTGAGGACATGAGGTCTACTCCTTAGAGAACAAGCACTCTAATTCGGAAGAGACTGAGACACTACAACAAAACCCAACCTGTGACGTCAGAAAGGGCAGCTCACTCAGAACTAGTCCAAACTCTAGTGGATGTACCACACGGAAGCACTTCAAGGGGAGGAAAAGGGAAGAAATGGCCCATGATATTAAGGAAGCACTCTGCATCCTAAAACCTAAGCACAGTCAGGAGCGACACGGGCTGGGAAGACAAGGCTCAGTGTCTGCATGTGTGCAGCACCACAGGCCTCTGCTCTGCGCCATCAGCAGGAAGGAGGACACGTTCATCATCAACCTCTCAAGCAGATTATTACAGACAGCAGCGTCTTTTCTTACTCACTTGTTGGAGGAAAGTTGGGAGCTGTTGTCTCATTTGTTCTTGAAGCTGAGGATTTCCAGCAAATAGGGGATTATTCAGCATCATCTATGGGGCAAGTGTTCAAACAATTTTAACTGGAAATATCCGAAACAAGTAATGTACCTGGTTTAATATTCTACCTTCCTCCAAATGCCTAAATTGGCACTGAAAAGGGAGGAAGGGAGAACATAAATAAAAAAGGAGCAGGAAGTTCTATCCATAAGGAGCTGGGGGAGGGGGGAGAGAAAGGAGGAAGGCAGGTAGGAAGGAAGGCAGGCAGCTTCTCTTTCACCAACAATGGTGGATGATGGATGTCATGTTGGGCCCTAAAAAATAAAAGCAATTGTTTTGTAGCCTTTTCCTTGAACAAAGGTAAACTTCTGCCTTGGGGGGGAAATCTGGGAGTGCTGGATTCTCAGGAAGACAATGCTTTGGCTACACTACAGAATAAAAGAACATTAATATGTAAAAACTTAAATATGGCTTGCTCAGAAACCTCAACACACAAACAGCAAGCACAGAGAAATCAGATCTGGAGCCACTATTATGTACCTGCTTGCCACTACTAACAGTTGATATTAGGTCCAGAATAACCATGAAACAGCAACCAACTGCCAGAGAAATGGAGCTGCTAGATGAAAACCAGCCCAAACTAGCACCATCAGTCCTCTGGGGAAGTGTTAAAACACCTAAGACCCAAAGATGTAAATGAGAACACCAAGATTAACGTCTGAATTCCACCTCACTAGCAGCACAGGTAGAAAAGTGGGATTCCTCCAAACCTTCAAAGTATGACCAATTGAACATGATGTGACTGCCTGAAGGTAAGATCATCATACAGTCAGCAAACCAGAGACTGCTAAGTTCAAAGGAGACAGAGTGTGTATCACTTTCCAATGATTGACTGATGAACTGTTTACCTGTCCAAAGTCTAGGGAGTAAATGAACTTTGCCCTCAATTAGGTAACCATACTGAAGAACAACTGTATGAAAATCCTATTTAAAAAAAAGTGTTCTCTCCTCCCACCTTCAAAGTGGGTTATTTAATTTCAACATCATTGAAGCAGAAAACAGTTACTGTTTTATGGACAGAGTTTCAGAGTGAGCAGCACATGAAGTGGGAGCTGCTCCCAGCCAGAAATGCCTCTTTATTCTTCCACACAAACACTGCTTTACTGTGGGCTATTATCCTGTTATCATATTCCCCTTTCATTTAAATTATTCAACTAGTCTAGAAAAAGCTTGTGACAGAAAAATCATCTTTTTACTTATTATTTCAACTAACTTACCTGAACCTTCATACATACAACAATTAAGTTTTTACATTTAAAATATTTTAATTATTTAAGTTTCAAAAGACCAACTATAAACTTTAACGATCTGATGCCAGAGCACACTGTCAAGGTTTTAGAGTAGTCACTAATGAAAGACACCACCTAGCATTGCCAGGGGTTTGCTTTAAAGTTAGAAAACAAGTGTGTAAAGCAGCCAAGTCCTTTATGAACAAACTTACATGGAATATGCTTGCTTAAGATGAATTTTAAGGATAAGATACACACTGTGTTATAACTAAACACATACTTGAAAACACAGGAAAGGGTCACTTCACACATTTTCATATCTTAGCTACCTAAGTGACAAAAGTGGCTGAGGATACATTAGCATCAAACATTTAATTAAATAAATTCACAAGACCAGCTTTCATAAAAATAAACCCATGTTTTAAGATAAAAGTTCTTTGTTATTTGTTGTTATGTAAGTCATCACTAAGGATCCACCTCCAGGATACCTGCTATACATCCTTGTGCCAGTGTGGTTTCAGAATTTTGAAAATAAAAACCATTTCATCTAGCATAAAGACGTTAACGAGAGGACTATAAAGGAAAGCACCCTAAATTCCTAACACAGCAGTAACCTCTGTGAACGACCAGACTACTTCCCGCCCTCCACAGTTGCTGAGGTCCAGAGGTCGGTGCTGCTCTAGGTGGCACAGGACAATCACCAGAGAGCTGACACGCAAACAGCAGACAGGAGGAAGGGTGTCAGGAGAGCAAAGTCTCTAAAAGCTTCAGTGCTTTTTTTTTTTTTAAAGCATATCTCATCAACAAATAGCAGAAATGAGGCTGTTCCAAGTATATATGAAACAAAAGTCCCCAAAAGCTGGCGATGCGGGTCTCCATCTCTAGTGTGCTGGGAGAGCACAAAACCAATGTGCCAAGAGCAGACTACTCAGTTCCCAGGACTCTTAAACACAATTACACGCTCACCTGTGCAGCAAGGTCAGGGTTCTGGCTTAGTGACTGCATCATGCTTCTCATGTATGGGGCAGACAGCATGTTCTGCATAAGCTGTGGGTTTTCAGTTATTTGCTGCAACAAGCTTTGCATTCCTGGTGTGTTGAACATACTAGCTAAAATTTTATTTAAAAACAAACAAAAACCGGATTAAGACATATTAATATTTTAAAACAGTGTATACTGTACTTAAATTTTAGTTACTTAAAGAGGCATATGGCCATTTCCTTAGCAACAGGTTCACTTTATGCAATTTGGTTGCCCATGATCAACCACAGCCCCAAAACATGAAATGCTAACATTAACAAGTAACAGTTAAGTTTTTAGAAGCATGAGAAAATGCAGTCCCCCTACTTCATCCCGACCTCCAGTAGACCCATGCCTAGCAAGGGCTGCAAGCTGGTAAGATCCCATTGTCTTTCAGATCTACCCTTATTTTACTCGCCCACTTCCAGGCCCAAGGATTCTGGCAGCGGCACTTTGGAGGCACCAGAATGCAGATAACACTGAAGGAAAGAAAATGCCGGCACAATGCTACCTGAACTATTTATTTAGTTCTTCACTTCCACTCTGGTTTTTGAACTACTGTCCCCTTTACCTGGCTTAAAACATTTTACTATTTCCACTTATCTTTCTAATTTGCTCTAAGTCTTGTGTTTGTGATATACCTATATTATCAAGTTTCAAGTTAGCTTTTCCACATTCCAAAGTTCAAAAATATCTTAAGAGAGTTTGGCAAACTAAAGCCGACAGGACCAATCTGGCTTTCACAACCTATTTTTTTAAAATATTTACTTATTTATTTATTATGTATACAATATTCTTTCTGCATTATGCCTGAAGGCCAGAAGAGGGCACCAGACCTCATTACAGATGGTTGTGAACCACCACATGGTTGCTGGGTATTGAACTCAGGACCTTTGGAAGAACAGGCGATACTCTTAACCTCTGAGCCATCTCTCCAGCCCACAACCTATTTTTTATATAGCCCACAAAGTGAACATTATTTTTACATTTTTAAATGACTAGGAGAAAAACTTCTAGTGAAGATAAATATTTGCAGACTGTGGAAGCTATTACAATTGGTGCTCAGTGACTGTCAGCTGTCATTCTGCAGGAACACCAGCTACGCTGACTCTACTGCTGGGTGCTCTGACACTGCAAAGGCAGAGGACTGTGTCACAACTGCGGCTCTGCAATGTGCCACAAGAAACCTCTCTAACACCCCGCTTTTCTTAATTACAAATGAGAATTAATCATACCACAAGTAAAATAAGCTGTTAGTATCATGGGTTTAAGGCACAGTAGAGTGTGGACTACTTTACCAAATGAAATAGCTGTTCTATATCAAATATACAACACACATAGACATTATCAGACAAACACATCACAATATTCCAGTCAAGCATGAGAACACTCAGAGGCTGAGGAAGACTGCAAAGTTCTAAGCTGGTCTGTGATACACGATGAGACCCAGTCTCACAAAAATCAAACAGCAGGACTAAGAAGATGGCTCAGCATTTAGGAGTTGGACCACATTTCAGAGGACCCAGGTTCAAGTCCCAGGACCCATATGACAGCTCACAACCATCCACAATTTTAGTGCTAGATGCAAAGCCCTCTCTGGCCCTCAGACATTGCATAGTACAGACATATGCAGGCAAAACACCCATACACATAACAACCCAACCTCAAACCAACATTCTGTATTCACAGGAGAACAGAGACCAGAAAAATACAAAATGAACATGAAGTATCTCAGCAGAACTACAGTTCTTCAAATATGCTGTAACCAGTTACATTTTCAAGGGCATGCCAGGAAAGGACAGTCATGTACCAGCAGTAACTAATTCACAGTTAATTGTATCTAAATTGTACAGGCACATGTGTTTGGAGTAAGGAAACACAACCTTTTGGGAAGAACAGATGTTTTCCCCAGAATTAAGAACAGTAGACCCAACACCAATATTAAGTTAACATACAGTGGTAATGATTCTGAGTAATATTTTCTTGGCTCTTAAAGGTCAAGACATTACTTATAGTGCCCTGTCTTAGGTTATTTAGGGAATCACAAAGTTTGAACTAAGGAAGAAATTTAACTCCTGGGCTAAAGATGGCTCACTGGTTAAGAGCATTTGTGGCTCCTGGCAGATGTCTCAGGTTCAACCCCTAGCACCCACATGGAGACTCACAACCATCTGTATGTAACCCTGGGTCCCGGGAACCCAATGGTCATGGACACAGTGCACAACTTCCATATATATAAAGTAAAATCCTAAAAACAAAAACTTCTCGGTCTTTTATGAACTGCTCAGGGAAGACTATTTTTTTAAAGACACCAAGGTTTTAGTGTTTGAGGCCAGCCTGAGCTGCACTTAAGTACTTCTTAAAAATAAAACAGCAAAGTGAGAAAACACTACCTCAATGAGACCTAAAACAGAATCTGCTCAAGTAAGCTATATCTGATATTGCTAAAAGGGTTTGGTCAGGCCAATTTAGAGGTCTTATAAAAGTGTATTTAAGGCCTGGCTTATTCACTATAGGTAAGTCCTGAGAAACTGTTTGATTCCTGCTGCTGAACAGCAGACATCAATGATGACCACCGCTCACTCCTACAAACCTCGTCAGCTCAGGTCTACCTTGTCAGGATCCTGATGTGCCAAAGCATGGTATCTTGGCAGAAGTACAGCAATATTTTATTAGCTCATGGATGAGATTCATCTTTTTCTAAATGAGAAAGTCAATGTCATGAAACCCTCAATAATTTTAGAAATCAGCTTTTTCCAGAAACTGCAGTTTCTCCATGGACTCAGCGTGCTAACTCACTCTCACTGTAACGAACTAAGTTGTTGTTTTGAGACAGGGTTTCTCTATGTATCCCTGGCTGTCCTAAACTAGCTCTGGAGGACAGGCTGGCCTTGAACAACAACAACAACAACAACAACAAAAAAAAAAAACCCCTCAAATCATTTGGTAGGTCCACCCAAAAAAAAGCCAAGTAGATAGTTGAAAAGTTCACCATCCTCTGGTATTAGTGAAACGCAAATGGAAACTGCTTTGGGATTCGATCCCACTCCAGCTAGAATGCTTAAAAAACACTGGCGAGGAAGGATAGGGAGGGAAAGAGGAGACCTCAGTCACTGCACATGGGATAAACTTGTGCAGCCACTGTGGAAATCAGAGTGGAGGATCCTAAAAAACTGAAAACAGAACCAGCACATGACCTAGCTATACATTTTTTGGTATAGATTTGAAGGACTCTTAGAAAACATACTGTGTTAAAACAGCCAGGCTAAAGAGCCAGCCTAAATGTCTACCAACAGACAAACAGACATAGAATATGTGAAATATATATGCAATGCAAGTTTATGCAACTGTAAAGAAAACTACAACCTTCAGGAATATGTATGGGAGCCACTAGAAACCCTTCTGCTAAGTGAAATGAGGCAGACATAGATATGTTTTCTCTCACATAGAGAACTATATATACGGCTGTTTAAACCATGGGACTAGAAAGGAGATCATAACAGAGGTGGAAAACAGCTGAATACATGCAATAAAAAGGCAGAAGTTGGGATGAACTGGGAAGATGGACGTGGGGAGGACAGAAGGGAAGAGAACAAATAACAACTCGTATAATACTCACAGGCACAAAGCTGCCACTGTGGGACCCAATGCTTTTTATTTACTTTTATTTTATTTGTATTTTGCCTGCAATTATGTTTGTGTGAGAAAGTCAGATCTTGGAGTTAGAGACAATTATTAGCTGCCATGTCGGTGCTAGAAATGTGAGCCCAGGTCCTCTGGAAGATCAGTCAGTGTTCTTAACCACTGAGCCATCTCGCCATTACTTTTTTTTGGTTTTTTGAGACAGGGTTTCCCTATGTAGCCTTGGCTGTTCTGGAACTCACTCTGTAGACTGGGCTGGCCTAGAATTAATAAAGATCCCCCTGCCTCTGCCTCCCACGTGCTGGGATTAAAGATGTGTACCACCATTCCTGGCAACCCAGTATTTTCTATGTTAATCTAAAAATAATAAATAAAACTCCTCCCCCCCCAACAGAGCTCATACTTAACCATGAAAGATTCTGGTTCATGAGGTCTGACAGTAAGATCCAGAAATGTGGGTTTTTTTTGGGGGGGGGGGGGACACTGTTACCTAGCCTGATCTTGTACTTCCACATTCAAGTAGTCTCCCCACCTTAGTCGCCCAAATATTGCCCTGAACCTGGCTGCAAACCCTGCTAGTTAACCCATCTGGCAGTTGCTCTACTTCAGCGCAGTTGAACCCGGCCTTTGGACAGATATTTGAGAATCCATAGGTATAGATCACAAGACCAACTAATAAAATTTCTCTTAACACTATCTCTGCTCTAGAAATCTTCAGCAACACTCCTACTGACAATGCACAATCAACCATCACGTATGTAAAGTTTCCTTAAGAAAAAACCCCAAATCTTTGACGTAACAATGGGAATGAACCCAGGAAGGAAGCATCTACTTAAAAGATTCACAAATGTTGGGCGGTGGTGGCACACACACCCAGCACTCAGGAGGCAAAGACAGGCGGATCTCTATGAGATTGAAGACAGCCAGGACTGTTACACAGTGAAACACTGTCTTGAAACAAACAAACAAACAAAAAAAAGACTCACAAACAAAACCAGAGACCTGAACACCTCAATCCCCACATTCCAGTCTTCACAAAACATGACTGGCCTGAAGACCAGACACACACACCAACTGTACTGAAAATTTGGTTCAAAAAGCACAGAGCAAAAGGATCCCACCAAGAGCAATTACCTAAGGGTATAAAAGACCAATCTTTTCAGAGTAATATGGACATAAACTTATCTCTAACTATGTCAACATTGGAGCCTTGGTTCACACACATCATCCACACACTCATTTCAACTCAGCAGACATCACAGTGTTCAAAAGTCCATTCCAGTTTCTGCTAAGAACCTACACACAGTGCTTTCACATTATCTGGGAATCTCAACTTTGTTTCCCAAGTTCCATGCCTAATTCTTATAGCTCTACATCTCTACAAGAATAGAAAAACTAGGTTAAAAAAAAAAAAAGGACCACATGGTAATGAAGTCATATACCTCTAGAAGAAAATACTTTCCAGCAAAACAAATCAGAGACACACACAGTACAAATGGATTTCAAACTGAGTGCAAACTGACACAAAAGATCCACACACCGTGTGGCAGTCTATTTCTATGAACTCCTAGAGCTGAAGATTGCCTGCTGACAGCCTCAGAGGAAGGATGGAGGAAGCAAGAGATGGAAATGTTAGAGTTAGTGTGGCAACAACTGAGGGGTTAGACATCTACATCTGCATCTGCATTTCTCATGCTGTATCTTGTATCTAACAATAACAGTATAATCACGGTAATAATGAGGGCAATTTGTTTAACTTCTTCATCAGTAAGTGGATATGTGGCTTATTTTCCTATTTTGTTAGTCACGCAGCCATTACTTCATGTCCTGGGTTACTCAAATGACTTCAGAATCAAGTTCTTTTCATTAACCCCCCACTACAATAGTACTTTCACCTAACTGGCACAAGACAATTCAAAAGAGGAATTAAGAACGGCTCATGGTTTTGAAGACACCAGTCCACACAGTGTGGAAATTGTGGCAGCCAAGAAGCAGGGAAGGGGCACCCTAGAAACCACTTCTAATAACCTACCCATCTCCTAAAGTCTCTAATACCTTCCCAAATAGTGTCAGCAGTTGAGGCTTTAACACATGGACCTGTGAGGGGCATTTCACTCCAAACCATAGTACCCAATATATGTTCTTTGAATAGTAGCCAGGGTAATTTCATTATCAACCTAAAATCTTAGTTCTCTGTTTAAAATTGTCCCAGAACAAGATCTGGAGATCTCCTAAGTGACCACACACATTAATCATTTCACAATAAACACACAGGTCAGAACATTTTGTAGGGGCTAGAGACAGAGAAGCGATTAAGAGAGAGAGGGCTCACTGCTCCAACACCCCACGATGGCTTGCAACCATCTGTAACTCCAGCTCTAGAGGACCCAACACCCTTTCTGATTTCCATGGGCTCCTGTATGAAGACACTACATAGGTAATTATTTAAGACAAATGTTATACCCCACAGATATCTACAATATAAAAATTCTATCCCTCAAACAATTCCAAAGCTTGCAACCCAGAGTCCCCACAAAGGGATACACATGAAGGTAGACAGTACCACCAACAGTTACATTATCAATGTAAGGCATACATACCTCCTGCTCCAGGCACCAAGCCTGGCCCTGTGGTGCTCTGCCCAGTAGGGGTACTGGTGGCACCCCCACCAGAGCCACTCACAGCACTAGTGGTGCTACCAGAAGCTGGTGAACTCTGGGAAGTCTGTGGAGCCCATGGATTGGGTAGAGGATCCCTATTTTCGGTTCGAGAAGGCTGACTCCCTTCACCTGAGGAATTACTGCTCACTAAGGAAGCAAATGGATTACCACCAAACTGAAAGAAAAGAAAGAACAGTTACAGCCATGGAGCTATTTTTCAACAAAGCATTCTCTATAAATGGCACCCTCAGTCAGACTATTTGTGCTACACAGGAACAACTCTTAGGCCTGAGCCTTGGAAGAAATGGATTACCTGCTCTTGCGCGGCATTCAGCATAGGCTCCTGAATATCTGTATACATGCGTCGTAAAGCATTATAGCCCCCAGGAATACTTTCTAGGTTGCTCAAGGCTCGGTCCTGGTTTCTCATCATTTCCTGCATCATTGCTGGATTTCTAGCAAGTTCCAACGTCTAAGAAAGAAATCTCTATTTTAAAAAAGGCACTGAAATAGCAAAGAATTCCTTCACTATTTAAAACTAGCTAAAGTTTATAAGAAGCCACTGACTTGGATTAGCTCAAGCCCCAGTAGTCAGCATCATAGTGCTGTTAGGAAAGCAACTGCCACACACAGCTACCCTTGCTTCCCTCATCTCCTTTCTGCCTGCTAGAAAGCGAATCATTTGCTCAGGTCATGGAAACCTAATTCTGTTTTACAGAATGAGATGCCATCCAATTCTAGAATCATAAAAGTCAATTAAGAGTTTTAACCCAAATTTGTTATAATATTTAAATTAGGAAAGTACTTCTTGAACTTCCTGCTGGATTTCATCTCTAAAAACAATATACATGCTGGGTGGTGGTGGCGCACCTTTAATCCCAGCACTCGGGAGACAGAGGCAGGCGGATCTCTGTGAGTTCGAGGTCAGCCTGGTCTATGCAGGGAGTTCCAGAAGAGCCAAGGCTGTTACACAGAGAAACCCGGTCTCAAAAAGACAACAATATACATTCAGGGGACATTACAAAGCAGTTTGAGTGAATGGTGCATTTACAAAAACAAACAAACACCCCCCCCACACACACACACAGATTTTTGTCTGTGTTGCTTTGGAAACTGTCCTGTAACTAGCTCTTATAGACCAACACCCCCTCCCCCATTTTTTGAGACAGGGTTTCTCTGTGTAGTCCATGCTGGCCTCAAGCTCACAAGAGATCCTCCTGTCTCTGCCTCCAAAGAGCTGGGATTA
>NC_022018.1:59016523-59039248 GCF_000317375.1 Microtus ochrogaster
TAATACATTTTGACAGTGTTTCCCCTCTCCCCCAAAACTGTCTTCTTTTTGTGTTTGTTTTGTTTTTAATGAGTGAGGGAAGAGTAGGACATTGATATCATTTTTCCATCCTGTAATCTAAGACACTTCTCTTAGACCCCTAGCACCTCCAGAGGAGAAACAGGCATGGAAGGTTTGTCCTCTAATGAGTGGTTTTGAAAAGAATTTTCAAGCATGGCAGAAAATTCAGATTTCAAACAGGCTAAATTAATATTAATATCCTTCTGGGGTCTTTGATAGAGTTGTTTAGACTAGTCATAATTATAGTTTTTCTTAGTTATGAGAAAAGATAAATTAGATATAAAACTTTAGACTCACAAAGATAGGATAGATAATATTTTCTTTAATTTTGCAAAATACAAATAGACTTAGTATTAAACTATAATTCTTGCTTGATACCTGTTGTTATATGTAATGTTACTGTATTAGAGTTAAAACTTTCTTTTTATTAGACAGAAAAGGGGAGATGATGTGGGATGCCCCTCTATATGCTGTGAATATGTTTTATTACTATTGGTTAATAAAGAGGCTGATTTAGCCAATGGCCAGGCAGAATAGCAGGATGGGAAATCCAAGCAAAAATCAGAGAAAAAGAAGGCGGAGTCAAGGAGATCCCACCAGGCGCCAGGGAAGAAAGATGTGAGGTAACAAGCCACAACCCTATGAGCTTTGTGATAAAATATAAGCTAATAGAAATGCATTAATTTAAGATGCTGGAGAGATGGTCAGCGGTTAAGAGCATTGCCTGCTCTTCCAAAGGTCCTGAGTTCAATTCCCAGCAACCACATGGTGGCTCACCACCATCTGTAATGAGGCCTGATGCCCTTTTCTGGCGCTACCACTGCCTGGCCTGCCTCACACAGAATATTGTATACATTATATATATAAAATAATATATAAAGAAGTATATATATAATATATAAAGAATTATATATACAATATATAAAGAATTAGCTAGGAATACACCTGAGCCATTGGCCAAACAGTGTTGTAATTAATATAAGTTTCTGTGTGATTACTTGGAACTAGACAGCCAGGAAATGAAAGCACAATCTCCAGTTATAGAGTTTTGCTGACTTTCCTTAAACAATGGTTGGAATTCTCTTTAACTTTGCAGTTATATATATATAAGGCAATCTCTAAAACTACAGAAAGTAACACATAAACACACACACAGATTTTTTTTTAGTTAAGGGAGAGAAATACTTCTCTACATACTTGTCTCATTATATCAGGATTATTAAGCATATGACTAATCTCTGGATTTCTCTGTATCAACTGCTGCATCTGTGGATTGGCCATAATCAACTGCCGCATCAGGTCAGGGTTTGACAGCATGCTCTGGACGAAGGGATTTTCCATGATCTGGACCATCATTTCGGGGTTGGACAAAAGCTGGCGTTGCATTTGGCTCTGTAGTTCAGAGAAGTTGGTGGTATTTAAACCCAAGCTACTCAGACCTGCAAGTCCTCCAAGTCCACCTTAGAGGAAAAGAGGGGAAAACAAAAATGAAAATCAGAAGCTTTATTATGAAGAATTATTAACTCATTAATGTATAAGAAACCTTTTAAAATAACTTCTCTCACTCATTTTTATGATATTAGGTTATACTTCCTATTATACTATTCAGCTTTAATTCCTATGCTATGGCTTAGATATAAGTGTTGCCCCAAAGCCTTGGTCCTCAGCTGGTGACACTGATGAAGGTGACTGTGGTGCTAATGAGTTCGCAGCTCAATGAAGGGACTTCCTGCTGCTACGGATAGAGGACTTCTATATCTGTGTTATAAAAACATACTTGTACTCCACATTGGAGAGAGCAATCTACTGAGCACTTGGTAACAACACACGCACACACTGCTAACAGTCTGTCTCGAGCTACCTCACCCACCGTAGACCAGACGCCCTAGTTAATACAGCACCGACACCAAGAAGACACTGATTATTCTCAGAATCTCAGGAACTGTCTGAACCCAGGACACAGACACTCCAAGCCTCACGGCTGACCATCTGACCAGAGAGGCAAGCCTGAGCTCTGAAACGATCGACCATCTCGTTTCTCTCCCACCCCATATCATCTGCTGGTAAAGATAGGCTGTGGCCTCCTCTGATTACCAGCTCTGAAATAAAGCACAGCTTACAGACTCAATCTGCCTCTTTTCATTCACCTTTGCGGTGACAGGCAGCAGCTTGGGGCTGTGGCTACACTGCAAGGGAAGCAGCGCTCTGCTGCACCCCCTGCCACACCACAGACCTAAATGCAGCAGCAGTCCATCAGCTGAAACTTTGTGCAAAAATTTTCCCTCAGCTAAACTGCTTCTTTCTGGTTGCTTATCACAGTGGGCCCCTACTCCTCCACCCCAAATACATCCTACAATCAAAATTAGCCAGATTTTCAACTTTGATATTTAACAGAACTAAAGCATATTTTTAGCCTATTTGCCCCTTCTTGATCCCTCACAGGGTTCCTAAAAGCCTACGCATTCTGAGTGCCTTTTGTTATTATATCAGCCCCTGTAATTGCTCCCTGATGGGGGGTAATGCTGAAGAGACCCCTGGATAGCCCCAGGATGATGGAGCGGTCATCAGAAAGTCTAATGGATTAAGGTGGAACTTTCAACCCTACCAAACAGACACAAGGAGAAGAAAAGCAGCTGGAGACTCCTCTCTGTGTAAACCTTAACAAGTTTCTATTTATTGCATTATTAGTATCGTGCGTTTGTTGTACAGCAATCTATGCCACTATCATATACTGGCACACTATAATTGAGTTACCCAAAAATTCTCAAGAAAATGGCAAAAGGTGTATGACCTCTAATATCCTAATATATGAAAATGGTAGCCAAGGAAAACTTCAAAGCACTATACTAGCTATAGCCTTTGGGGCTGATAATTTAAGCAATTCTTCTATTTAGCCCAAATTTTATTCTTTCAGAACATTTTTCCTCAATAAAATCTCAACATGTGCAACTGAATAAAGAATAGCAGTGTGAAGCTGGAGAAGCTCAGTGGGAAGTGCTTGCATAGCAGGCAGGGACAAAGGCAGGCAGGAAGACAAATGGGGGAGGTGACAGGGAAGGGAGGCACAAGGAAAGGAATATAGTTTGGGCTGAAGTATTAGTTTATTAATTATTTTCTTTATTTTATGTGTGAGTGTTTTGCCTGCATGTATGCATGTGGGCCACATGCATGCCTAGTGTCCACAGGGGTCAAGAGAGGGTATCAGATCCTTCAGAACTGGAGTTAAGGATAGGTATGAGCCACCGTGTGGGCTCTAAGAACTGAACCAGGGTCCTCTGCCAAGAGCAAACAGTGACTCTCTTAAACTACTGAGCTATCTCTCCAGCCCCAGGACAGTTTCAAAGTAACTAATGCAGTTACAGATTTTTGTATGCCTATAATCTCCACCTCAGGAAAGCCCACAGAGAAATACCAGAGTTCAAGGCTAACTCAGCTACATTTACAAAACCTTCTCAAACAAAACACAAGACAAAAAGATAACATATAACTAGTGTTATCCACCTTTCCTGTACAAATGAAAACATTATTATTCACTTGATCATAGTTTATCATCCTTAACTATATCCTCATAAGCAATTGTGTGGTAGTCAATTACTAGGTATGCCTAGGCTACATCACTTTCATTATAAAACAGGTGTGTCATTTACTAAATATAAATGTAAGCTAATCAAACATATTTGTATCCCAAGCTACTTTCTTAACACAATTACAGAACTTACTATGAAAATCTTTAAAAATTGTTTAAGTGACTTATGTTTTATCCTGTCATTTTATCTAAAGCTACCCTTGGAAGAGAACTTTTTAACTCCCACCCCTACTTAAAAAACAAACAAAAAACCACCACCAAAACAATACTTACCTAAGCCAAAAGGGTTGTTAGCAGCAGGACCAGATGTAGGGTTATTGTTAGGAGATGATGAGTTGGTAGCATTGCTTCCAGTGGTGTTTGTTTGCTGAGCTGAAGGATCTTGCGGCCTAGTGAAAATAATTAAATCAAAATGTAGAATGCAGAACTCATTATTTTTAAAAGAAATTCTAAAATTCCAATAGCCAGAAACAAATGGCAAGTTCTCATAAACAGAACTGTCATCAACGCCCTGCCTGAAATAATACTGAGCATTAGGAACAAATATACGAAGCAGTAAACTTTATACAATTACTATTGTCTCTCCTCTTTCAATCGCAGTGACTATATGAGAAAGAGCCAACAAGTCACCTCATAGAAGACAATCACAATCACAAGCTCAATACTTAACCCATTTTCTAGTCCACAGGGCTAGGAGCACTTTAACTTCAGCCCACGACACTGTTAAAAGTAAAAAAAAAAAAAACAAAAAACAAAAAAAACTTAAGCCACTTTAAGGGGAGCATTTGCTGCTCTTCCACAGGACAGAGTCCAGTTCCCAGCACTGATGTCAGGTGCCTCCAGAGGGTCTGATGAGTCCAAAGGCAGGCACTCAATGTGCGTGCACAGACAAGCACACCATTGTAAAAAATTGTAAAATCTCAAGAAGATGGTGCTTAGGATGGTCAAGTGACAAGGGCAAGAGTCTGTGAAGGGCTAGTTCTGACATCAATCAGGCAAGAGTTGAGATCCTGTCCCATGTCTCCCTTTGGCTGTCAGGCTATTGATACAATGGTCGAAGGAGCTGGAGTTTTCCCAGGAACCACACGCTGGGAGAAGGAAAGGCTGGAGACCTGGTGTCAACTACAGGGAGAACCTGGCTCCTGGAATGTAATTTTATCAGAGTTTGATAACTGGATAGAATATCTTGTAGGAGACACCGAGGCCAAGTCAAGGGGACCTCACTTTTACCTGGACTGTTTAGGTATGTCTACCTTATATCCTCTGTTTAATCCTAACCTTTCGTCAGGACTCTGAGAAGAAGTGGGTGGGGAGGCCGTCAGTGGATTCCCTCTCTCATTGTCAGCACTACTTATCTGTATAACTGGACTACTAAGGATGAGAGATGGAGCCAGCTTGTTGAGAGGCCAGGCTCAGGTCTGACGCTAACAATCTAGCTGTCATTGCTTAGCACTTCCAAGAAGAGCAGGACCACTAGAGAAGCCTCCCACCTGATGCCAGGTGAGACTGGGTCTTACCACTTCATTTGTTGATTCAAAGGTCTATTTCCACTTCAGCATCTCAGAAATCATAATCTGCCTTACACTTGCTTGGCAACCTGGCATCCATCACCATGTATGCCTTTGTGTGCTCTGTGTACCACAGTTATCTGCATGTGTCCTCAATAAAGCTGCATCGTGGTCATGCAAGGAGTAATCAAGGACACAGAAAAGCACAGGAAGAACTATTTCCTTATCAGTTCTCTGGGGAACAGCAGCACAAAAGCCTGCCTAACGAGTTCCTAGAGCAAATGTAAGCTCTTGAAAGACATGCTTAACTCTAGTGCTTTAATTAAACTGCAGTCTGTAGCAGTGGGAGAGTCAGAAGACAGTGAGGCACACCTACAGTCCCAGCATCCAGGAGTGAGCTCATGGTCAGCCTGGACTGACTGATGATGCTCCAGGAGGAAAGCTAGTGTGTGCGCTTTCCAAGGCCACACGACAACAGACTTGAGCTACCTGAGCTATGCAGCACAGCAAGTCATGGCTAGCCTCAAAGTTAATAAATGTAAAAAACATCGTAGGAGGCTTTATACATTTACTCAACAACATTATCTTGGGTATTTGTATAGCAAAATACAAATTTTTATGTAATAAAACTCCATATTCAAGTAAGTCTGATGAAGCAAATGATGAAACAAACATTTACAAGATATTCAGAGTGACAATATAAAAATAAGTTTCTCTCAAAAATTGATCACACAGGGCTGGAGAGATGGCTCAGTGGTTAAGAGCATCGCCTGCTCTTCCAAAGGTCCTGAGTTCAATTCCCAGCAACCACATGGTGGCTCACAACCATCTGTAATGAGGTCTGGTGCCCTCTTCTGGCCTGCAGGCATACACACACACACAGAATATTGTATACATAATAAATAAATAAATATTTTTTTTAAAAAAATTGATCACACAATAAATAAATTACAAGTGTTCTATAGTCTGCTGTCACCAAAATCATGTCTAAAACTTTCCTTATAGCAAAGAGAACAGCTAAAACACAAGTTGTTACCTAACTCAAAAAATTAGAGGCAGGCGGATCTCTGTGAGTTCGAGACCAGCCTGATCTACAGAGCTAGTTCCAGGACAGGCTCCAAAGCTACAGAGAAACCCTGTCTCGGGGAAAAAAAAAAAAAAAAAAAATTCCACATAGGGATCTGATGCCCTCTTCTGGTGTAAAGGTGTACATGCAGGTAGCACTCATGCATAAAATAAATATATCTTTAGGGAAAAAAAGAAAGAATAAACACTTTTCTCCTCAAAAAAAAAAAAAAAAAATTCCACATAATGCCAGCTTAATTTTCTAAAGTAATAAATGAGGGGCTGCCCTCAATTTGTACCCCAACCCTCTCCATAAAAACATTTACCAGCCAGGCAGTGGTGGAGCACGCCTTTAACCCCAGCACTCTGGAGGCAGAGGCAGGCTGAGTTCAAGGCCAGCTTGGTCTACACACCTAGTTCCAGGATAGGCTCCAAAGCTACAAAGAAACACTGTCTCGAAAAACAAAAATTTCCCTAACGAACATGCCAGAAGTAGTACTGCATGGAGTCACACTGCTGTTTTCACCTAAACATTCTGTTATCAACAGAAACAAAGAAAAATACTTTAACCATTTAAACACTATGATAAGGAAAACCCCTTAAAGCTGACACTGGCTATTTAAGAAGACATACCTGTTCTGTGTTTTGATGACAAGGTGAACAGTAAGTCCATCATGAATTCCATGCTGGCTCAAAGTATCTTGATCTTTTAAAATTTTTCCAGCAAATATCAACACAAGTTGGTCAGTATGAGATTTGAAACGTTTAGAGATTTCTTCTTTGAACTGAGTGAGATAAAATAACATATACATTTTTAATACCAGGTGTTTGCACAGCATTGTCCAGACTGGAGAGGCCCCAGCACTCTGGCATCACAAGCACCCCCCCCCCATCATCTCCATCTTAGTATCCAACTCCTGTCTCTAACACAAAGGACTTACTCCAAGTGTTAGAGGCATGGTCACTGCACCCCAAGACGGAGGCATGGTGTTTGTTTTCTTTGTAGGCTAACAGGACCAAATTTAGCTAGGGATCACAAATTACTTTTTGCTAAACTTATCCTGTTTCCTGGACCTCCATCTCCAGTCCCCTTTCTTTTTCGTTCCAGTACACACAGCGCCCAGCTCATACTCTCAGCCACTTTACGACTATCCTAACCATAGCTTCCATGCACACTTATCAACAAGCAGTTCCACAGAAAGGCAAAGACTAAATAATAAAATCTTTTTGGGAGAGAATCAAACTATAAACAGAGAAAGCACAAAGAACAGTTGACAAATGCTTTCTAGAACCGAAAAGCAAAAAAAGGATTAGAAAGAAATGAGAAGAGCAGAGAACTGCTTGCTAGAGAACAGAAAAGTCTGCAGACGCAGGTAAAGAAGGCACTACAGAGAAAAGCTTACGCACACTGAAGTCTCTAGTAAGATAACCAGAGTACACAAGCTTTCTTCAAACCAGAAAGCCACACCAAGGCTGGGAATCCACTAACAGACTACCTAGAGCAGCACAGTTCAAGTCTACAGAAGAAACACTGCTCCAAACTCCAAACACGGTGATAGGGTTTAATCCAGCACTGCTACAGAGAGGAGGATTTAAAGGTATTGCACACTGAGGCTCCCAGAAAGAAAGCACAACTATACTTACTAACTATAGACATTGAGACTATTGCAGATAACAATTATTTTGAGGTTTTAGACTCTTTAAAAGCTACTCACTGCCCACTTTTGTTTCTGGCCATCGAATCAAAAATCTTTAAAATTTATCAATAAGCCAATAGCTCATCCAATCCAAAAACTAAGAAACCATTATATAGCGTCTGAAACCTATAGCAATTTCCTCTTTGCTGTATCCACCTACCTGTGATCTCCACCAATGCATCTGACAGAAATACTGTCATCAGAGATGAAACCTCTTGTATAACCACCTTCACAGTAGAACTCACCTTTCAAGCTACCTTGACGTCCCCGGGTCATTGTCAACTCACATTTGGTTCAAGAATAAACTCACTCCCTTTGAAGTGACATGTGTGCTTTGCACCAACAATTTATTCATGGAGCATATATGTTTGTACTTCATTCATCTCTATAGTCAATGCTGGAAGGCATTTTAACAGCATTACTTCACAGCAAAACTCAGTAAACTAAGAAAAAATAAATAAATCTTAGACCAGACAGGAGACCTACAAAATAATGGCAAGCACATACTTAACTATGAACCAATGGATGGTTCCCTCTAAAGTCAGCAACAAAGTGGAGTGTGTCTACTGGGGGCACCTGGTCTTCAGAGTCCCTGCTGGAGCAAGAGGTGGAAAGAGGGAAAGAAGGCAAAGAGCAGGAAGCTCTTATCAGTCCCCAGCCATTTAAAAGCACAACTGGATGCAATTTAAACACATCTTTCAAGAAATTAGAAGACGAGCCAGGCAGTGATGGCACAAGCCTTTACTCCTACCACTCAGGAGGCAGTGGCACGTGGATATCTTTAGTTGTGAATTTGAGGCCAGCCTGCTTTATAGAGCAAGTTCCAGGACAGAGAAACAGGTGGAGGGTGAAGAAAGAGAAGAAAATAGAAGATGAACAACAGACAAGGTAAAAATATTTGCAAAAGGCATATTTTGGGGGCTGGAGAGATGGCTCAGTGGTTAAGAGCATTGTCTGTTCTTCCAGGGGTCCTGAGTTCAATTCCTGGCAACCACATGGTGGCTCACAACCATCTGTAGTGAGGTCTGGTGCCCTCTTCTGGCCTGCAGACACACACACAGACAGAATATTGTATACATAATAAATAAATAAATATTAAAAAGGCATATTTTGATAGTTATTTACTGCCTAAATATACAAAGAGCTCAAAAAACTTGACAATAACAATCTACTTTTCAAATGGTTTGTCAAAGCAGGAACTTCAGAGATCTATAGATGACAAGTCAGCATGAAAGATGCTCCCCACCACACCTGGATGACCTAAAACTAAAGAGATAAGCAACAGATATGCACTAAAATAGTCAAAATTCAGAATACCAACACTACCAAGTGCTGGCAAGGACAGGGAGCAGCAGAAAGGCCTTGCCAAGGTGGGAGTGCAGAGAGAAGAGCCACTGCAGAATACAGCCTAGCTCTTTCTCGGGAAACCAAACACACAGTCAGCAACCAGTCCTTTCTATTTACCGCAAAGAACAGAAAGCTATTTACATTAAAGTCTTCATGCAGATCTACAAAGGCTTCACTCATAACTGCCAAAATTTGGAACCAAGATGGCTTTTCAGTAGATAAACTGTGGTGCATTCAGATGATGAGATAATCAGCACTAGAAGAAGTGAGTTCTTGGGTCATGAAAGCATATGGAGAATCTTTAAATGTATGTTACAAAGCAAAAGCCAGCAAAGGCGCGTACTATCTGACTCTGGCTCCCTGACCAAGCCCAGGACCCATCCATCACCTAGTCTCCACCTACTTGAACTGAATTATAAACTGTTTTTTCAAAGAACAGAGAACTAGTAACCTAGAGTTTTATATTTACTAAAAATTCCTCAAAATTAAACTGAAATGTAAAAGAAAACAGAACAGCCCACAGGATCTTTGTTGCATTCCCAGAAACAAAGAATGTGACACCTAGCAGGAAATGTAACCGGCTCCTTCAGACACAAGGACCCTGGGTGAAGAAATAAAAATGAAAAACTGTACAGTCAACTCTTAAAAGTCAAATTTACAAAGCCCTTATAAACCTTGGGTCATTTATCAGGGACCGAGAAGGAACAGGAAATCCAGCGTACATAGAATTCAAGAATTCTAGGATCTGTGCATTATTCTAGAAGTAGCAAGTACTTCCTGATGAACAATTTATAAAATTCATGGAGAAATCTCCAAAGGACATAAAAACAGTGTACATCTATCAACCTAATGGAGGAGGCAAATGGAATACTTCAAAATACTTGATCCGAAAAGGGAAAGGAAAAAAAGAAGTGCACAGAAGAGGCAGGATAAATGAAAACCAAACCCAAAAGTGCCTGGGACCACACAGAACTGTGTATGGAGACTGACCACCAGACTGCAGTTTAAAATCCAGCTTCTTAGCTGGGCGGTGGTGGTGCATGCCTTTAATCCCAGCTCTAGGGAGGCAGAGGCAGGTGGATCTCTGGGAGTTAGAGGCCACCCTGGTCAGGGACAAGCACCAAAAAAGCTACAGAGAAACCCTGTCTCGAAAAACCAAAATAAATAAATAAATAAATAAATAAATAAATAAATAAATAAAATCCAGCTTCTTTATACTGCCAAAAAAAGACTTTTAGGGCTGAGGATTGGCAGAGCACTTGCTTAGCATACAGGTGGTCCTGGATGGATCCTCAGCATCACCCAGTGGGGTTTGGAAGGAAGGGGGATGATAACATGGACATGTTCAGCAGATGTGGGACACACCCTTTATGCTCAGCACTTGAGAGGTAGAGGTGGAGCGATCTCTCTAAGATGGTGGCTAGCCTGGTCTACACAGGAAGACCCTGTCTGAAAAACAAATCAAAGTGCCCTACCCACTTCCACAATAAGCATCCTTTGAAGAAGCACATTTAACAAAATAGGCCAACACCAGGTCACATCTTATTGACACATTTCAAGAATTGAAATCTTATGACATATGTACTTCAACGACATTCAATTAAACACTACAAGGAAGATAATGCCTACTGAATGGAACAAAAAGATTTAACCAGTTAACACACGCACATACACGAGATAAACTAGACTATCATAAAGAGTGAAAAAAAAAGTCATAGATAAAACAGTCTCCATACCGATAACCAGCAGAGGGGGCTGGAGAGACGGCCTGGCTATGAGGATCACCCAACTCTGGTAGAGGACCTGAATTTGGTTCCTCATGACCAACAGGACCATTCACAACCATCTGTAACTCTGGTTCCAGAGGATATCACACTCTGTCCTGGCTTCCATCATCATCAGCACGTACATGGTGTACAAGCACATGTGCAGGCAAAACATTCATACACATAAAATAATAACAACGAATCTTTAGCACAAACCCAGATTCCATAAAAGTGTCCTACAAATTAGCAAGAAACACAATCCAAACGAAGAATGATGAAAGGGACCCCTTGTCCACAACCGGGCAACTATAAACTGCAACCAGAGACTATCACTAAACGCCCAAGGGTTCGCACAGTACGTGCTGTAACTGGACACCACATAAACTTCAGGCTGAAGTATAAAAGTATATTGAGTCGGTTTCATAACCACATTTCATTGTAGATACTGGATTTGATTACCAAGACCTTATAGTTCCACTATTCATGGTTTTAACATTCAAGGAAGTTCCAAACACTATTGAAGCATGAATTCTAATTGGTCTTAATAATAAAAACTTGGAGTCAGCTATCAGGGTGAAAGCTGAAGATCAGAGAAGCAGAGCAGTCATTAGAGTTCTTACTTCTAGCATTGCTCAGACCCAAGGGGTGATCCTGATCCTGTCCTCAGACTGAATCTTCAGACTGCCCTGAGCTCGTCTCCTCCTGCCTTGTACTGAGTGCTCTCTTGGCTCAGCCCACATATCCCTCCTGTCTCTCCCCACCTAGTGCTGGGATTACCTTTGTGTGAGCCCTATTTCTCTTCCAGATCGATTCAATCTCTTGTAGCCCAGGGTGGCCTTGAACTCACAGAGAGCCGGCTGCCTCTGTTGCCTGAGTCCTGGGATTAAAGGTGTGTGCCACCACAGCCTGGCCTCTATGGCTAACTAGTGGCTTAGCTCCATACTCTAGATCACAAACAAAATATTCCCACACTATTACATGCATTAACCAAACAGTGAAAACAACTAAAATATGCCTCGACTGCACATTTATCCTGCAGAATATGGTATTCAAGTACAAACGAACAGCCTTGCATTATCATGGATATCTCAATAGAAATCAATTACAAATGAAGATAAACTCTGGTAATCAAAAAAGTCACAAGGTTGGCCAGGCGGTGGAGGCACAAACCTTTAATCCCAGCACTCAGGAGGCAGAGGTAGGCGTATCTCTGTGAGTTCAAGGCCAGCCTGGTCTATAAGAGGGAGTTCCAGGACAGGCTCCAAAGCTATAGAGAAACTGTCCCCCCCCCCCCCCGCAAAAAAAAAATAACAAGGCAGTTAATAGCATCAACACAATGTTGGAAAGTCTTGAGAAGAATGCATTATGTTTGGACTGCCTGCAAAAATAAGGAGGACCTGTTACTGGCAACATTTGTAAAAAGCTGGTGTCTGGGAGGAGAGAGTTGGTGAAGGGCGGCTGCCAGCTGTTGTGCCCAATGGCTACAAGCTTCAAAAGGAGAATGGGTCCTGAAAAAGAACAGTGCTGATGGCTGCACAACAGCTGAATTTACTGTCACTCAATTATTCACTTGACAGACAGGAAAGATAGTAAAAATGGGCTCAGAGATGCTAAGTGGCTGAGAGTGTAGTGCTATGGTAAAGAACCCCTATTAGGTGCTCACAACTACCTGTAACTCCGACTTTAGGGACTCCAACACCTCTGGCCCCCTCACTCATGTGCACACACTACACACCTACCCATATGCAGGCGTGTGCACAAACATATATCTGCGCAATTTAAAATTTTTAAAAATCTAAAATCTTTTTAACTTTAATTAAAAAGTTCTGCTTTATTGCTTGCTAACAAAATTACATTTGTTCCTTACACTGTTCTTTTAAAGAACTATTTATTTCTATCTTATGTGTATGGTGTTTCACCTACATGTCTGTGTATCACATGTGCACCCGGTGCCTGTAGAGGCCAGAAGAGGGTGGATCCTTTGAGACTAGTCACCATGTGGTTGCTAGGGATCTAATCCCGGTCCTCTGCAAGAGCAGCAGATAAGAGTTCTTCACCGGTAAAGCCCCTTCAGAACCCTTCAGCCATTTCTACTAGGTAAGATTTCCAGGGTACACTCTAACAAGCTACAGAAGCTTGCACTTTCTGTAAAGGGCTACTGAACACAATCAAAATATTACAACACCAGCCGGGCGATGATGGCGCACGCCTTTAATCCCAGCACAGGGGAGGCAGAGGCAGGCGGATCTCTGAGTTCGAGACCAGCCTGGTCTACAGAGCTAGTTCCAGGACAGGCTCCAAAGCCACAGAGAAACCCTGTCTCGAAAAAACAAAACAAAACAAAAAAATTTACAACAGGCCACAAAAAGTCTATTTTGTTTCTAGAGGCCAGACCTGTCCACTGTGAAAGTAGCCAGCCAGCCATACACAATACAAAAGCAGACAGGAACTGTCCTGCCATAGTTGCTGATCTCTGTCTAAGAAACTCTTTTAAGTATTAACTTTTTTTTTAAGTATTAACTTCTTAATTTTTAGGAATTTCTGAAGCAGTTTAATACTGGTGGCTTTAAATCTACCATTATGAGAATATTTGCCACATACAAACAAGTGTAAACATTCCAAATCTATGCTGTTTTTCTTAAGAGAACTGATTGACAATCATTTACCAACTTAACATGGACTCTGCAAAAAAGTAATTTCTCAACGCATCTGAGAATTTATCAGTGGTCAGTGAGATGACTCAGCAAGTGCTTGCAGTCAGGCAGGATGGCCTGAGCCCCATCAACAAACAGGTCTGACATGGCGGATAAAGGACAGAAGTCGTTCCCAAGGGCTGTCCTGACTTCCATATTACATGCCCTGTCCATATTACAAACATACAAAAGACAAATGTAATAAAACAGCTATTACCAGTTACAACCCATCTTTGATTAAAACCAGTGAATGGGGCTGGAGAGATGGCTCAGCAGTTAAGAGCATTGCCTGCTCTTCCAAAGGTCCTGAGTTCAATTCCCAGCAACCATATGGTGGCTCACAACCATCTGTAATGAGGTCTGGTGCCCTCTTCTGGCCTTCAGGCATACATGCACAAAGAATATTGTATACATAATAAATAAATAAATAAGTTTAAAAAAAATAAAACCAGTGAATACTAAAATCATTTCTATGAGCCTGAGGATCTCTCCCACTGAGAACTGAAGAGCCAGGGAGACAGCTTAGAGGTGGCAAACATCGCTATCTATACTAGGAGCGATTCCACAGCCAAAGACCCAACTCCTGAGTTGTCCTGATTAGCACACGCTAAGACACGCACACACACATGCAAAATAAGATTTTTGTTTTTTATTTTGTTATTGTTTTGGTTTTTCAAGACAGGGTTTCTCTGTGTGTTGAAATACGAGCGGCAGAGCTGCGTCCCCAGCACCCGGCCGCCTGCATGGCTAGCTTTATACCGGAAATAATAACGCGGAAACTGTATTCTTTTAAACACTGCCTGACCCATTAGTTCCAGCCTCTTATTGGCTAGCTCTTACATATTGATCTAACCCATTTTTATTATTTTATGTAGTCCACAAGCTGGCTTACCAGGAATGATCTTAACCTGCGTCTGTCTGGCATGGGAGAACCATGGCGACTCTCTGACTCAGCTTCTTTCTCCCAGCATCCTGTTCTGTTTTCTCCGCCTACCTAAGGGTTGGCCTATGAAATGGGCCTAGGCAGTTTCTTTATTAATAAGAAATCATTCCCACATCATCTGTGTAATAGCCCTAGCTATCCTGGAACTCACTTTGTAGACCCATGCTGGCTCCCAGTTCACAGATCTGCTTGCCTCTGCCTGGGATTAAAGGCACCACCATATCTAGCTCACAGATAAAATAAGTTAAAAAAAAAACTTTTAAAAGAGTTGAGCTAGGCCAGGTATTTACGCCTTAAAATCCCAGAATTTGAGAGGCAGTGGCAGAAGATTCTTTTTTGAGTTCAAGGTCAGCCTGGTCTATGGAGAGAATTAAAGGGCATCAGGGGTACGTAGAGAGACCCCATTTCAAAGAAAAAACAGAGTTCTGAGCTAGAAGAATTGATTCATTAAGGGAGAGAAGGTTGAGGTTTCCAGGAGATGGCTGCCATTTGTATATGCTTCACTCAGTAAATGTTCCACAATGAGTATTTATTATTAGATACATATCACTGTGCAAAACTCTCCAGATCCAGCCACAAACACAATGTTTATGGAGTCTATACTATGCATCAGGTTCTAGGAACAAAACAGTAGCAATTACCTTTCTTAGCAAAGAAGCATTAAATAATAACTATATAATTTTGAACTGTAACAAATTGTGACACAAACATACATGTGCTAATGGCATTGTGGGAAAATGCAACAGGTGACCCCAATCTCGCTTGGGCAATCAGAGAAATTGACCTCTGCTCTGCAATTCAAAGGACTGATGTCAGCTAAAGAGTAGGAAGCAAGCAAGAGCAAGCTGTACAAAAGTACTAAGGCAGGGATTAAGGAATCCTGCCATTAACTCAGATTTTAGGGTAAATGAACCTTTATTTCTATGCAGAAGGACACCAACTGATGAACAATTTTCAGATTTTATTCTGGGAGTAAGTGGGAGGGCAGAAATAAGGAGAAGTCAGAAACTACCAGTAAACTACAATGTAATTTCCAGGCAAGAAGGGCAACTTAGGGGACCAGTTCTCAAGTGTTTCCAGATATTACCTGTCACTCACTCATACCACTACAGCAATGTGTTACCAAGACACCATTTCACCCAAGAGCTGCTTATGCAAATCTCAATTATTGGCACTATACTGGAAATTAAAACTTAAAAATCTAAAATGTTAAAATTCAAAACCTCTTTCTACTGGGCAGTGGTGGTCCATGCCTTTAATCCCAGCACTCGGGAGGCAGAGGCAGGTGAATCTCTGTGAGTTCAAGGCCAGCCTGGTCTACAGAGCTAGTTTCAGGACAGCTAGGACTGTTACACAGAGAAAACTTGTCTCGAAATACCAAAACTCAAAACCAAACCAAACCTTCTTTCCTTATTACAACAGTCTTCAGAAACACAGCTGTAATTTCCTAGTAGAGAAAGTTGCACTAGGGGGTGAGAGATGGCTCGGTGTCGAGAACAAGGGTTGTTTTACAGGGGACCTGGGTTCTTAGCACCCACATAGTGGCTCACAACCATCTGTAACTCCAGTTACAGGCCATCAACATACATGCAGGCAAAACACCCATCCATCCATTTTTTTAAAAAGCTTGTTTTTGCACTGTTTTAAATTGTTTTTATATTCGCACTGTGGTGGGAAGGAGGACACCAGAACAAGACGCACAGTGGAGGTCAGAGGACAACTTGCGAGACTTGCTCTCTCCATCCACCACGAGAAGCTGGGAATCACCTGACAACTCGCCCCTCGACACACTGAGCCATCTAGCCAGTCAATTTGCAAAATCATTTTAACAGATGACAGCTGGGTTTTTCTGTGTGTTGCAAATATCCCATAATCTCAAAATCTGCCAAAAATAATTTTTGACACTTAAAAAACACACACACACACAACATCTCTAGCCAATCGGTGGATGGCACACACCTTTAATCCCAGCACTTGGGGGCAAAGGCAGGTGAATCTCTGAGAGTTCCAGGCCACCTCCAAGAGTTAGTTCCAGGACAGCTAGGGCTACACAGAGACCCTGTCTCAAAAAGCAAAAAAACAAAACAAAAAAACGAAACCAAACAAAAACAAAAAAACCACAACATCTCAAAATGGCTACGACACAGCCATCCTAAAAAGGTATTAGTAATAATAACAATATCTTAGTGACACTCAACAGCCACTAGATCAGTTATTATCAAAGACAGACAATAGCAAGTGTTAATGAGAAACTAGTAATTGAAACAGCCAGTTTAGAAAATACTTTGGCAATTAACCAGAGAGTTAAACAGTTGCCATGTGATCCAGCAATCCTACTTCTAGGTCTACACCCAAGAAAAATGAAACCATATGTATACAAAAAAAAGCACAGGAATCATAAGTGTTCACAGAGACATTATCCATAATAAACCCCAGAAACTGACATGTCCAATAAGGTGATACAGACAGAAATAAAGTGTGGTAACATCCATATGAACCACACACGGAACACCTGGCAGTTCCGAGACGGTTCAGAAGGTAAAGGTATGTGCCAGGACATTTGGCACTGGCACCATGACTTCAGTCCTTATGAACCACAAATTACTTTCTGATCATCCCACAAATACACACATGAATAATAAAAATGCTTTTTTAAAAAGCACTGCTAGACTACAATTTGGATGATCTATGAAAACATTCTAAGGTAGACACAGCACAAAACCATAATCCCAGATCTCTGTGAGTTCGAGACCAGCCTGGTCTACAAGAGCTAGTTCCAGGCTCCAAAACCACAGAGAAACCCTGTCTCAAAAAAAAAAAAATACAAAAAAAACCCACCAAAACCATAATCCCAGTACTAAGAAGGCTGAGGCAGAAGACAGCAAACTGAAGGCCAACCTGTGCTCTCCAGGGGGAACTTGCTTTAACAACTACAACAATGAAGAGTACAGGGTTTGTCTGAGGTGTGGGGTGTGGGAGACTAAGCCCATGACTGTTCTTTAAAAAAACAAAACAAAAAGTCAATTAGCTAGGTGGTGGTGGTGCGTGCCTTTATCCCAGCACTTGGGAGGCAGAGAGACAAGTGGATCTTAGTGAGTTTGAGCCAGCCTGGTCTACAAAGCAAGTTCCAGGACAGCCAGGATGGTTACACAGAGAAACCCTGTCTTAAAAACAAAACAGAGCAAAACAAAAGGACGTCAATTACAGCTTAAAGACGTCAACTGAACCAGTCTCTGAAATCTTAAACTATGCTGTTAAAATTAAGCCATCTCTGCTAAATAGAATCATTACATCAGTTCTTCACAATTCATTAGGGATCACAAAACATGAATCTCAGGGACATATATCTTCTGATACTGGTTCAGCCCAGCCTTCTGGATAAGATGCTATCCAGAAAAATACAACAGAAGCCACAGAAATGATTTCAAGCAGACACAGTGGGAAGTGGAGACTGAGAATAGCACGTCGGTAGAGCACACAGCACAAGGGGCTCTGGGTTCAATCCCAGCACCAAAAAGAAATCAGATCCACACTGACATATTATTTAGTGTACTATGTGCAAAATATTATTTTAACCTATACCACCTCTAAGATTACTAAGGTTTTTGAAAAACACTACATTCCCCAAACCTGGGTGATATCTTCTAGCTACAGTACACCTTAACTCAGAGCAGCTTCTCCTCTACAAGCTCAACACCCACAAGTGGCTCTCAGCATCAAGATGAGCATGGGGTTCTACAGGCCTGGATGGCTTAATGTCAGTGTTACCTGTGAGGACTGAGAAGTACTGTCATCTCCCTCATCAAAGAAGGGCCCACATTCAAAAGTTATGCTCCAGCTGGGCGATGGTGGCGCACGCCTTTAATCCCAGAACTCGGGAGGCAGAGGCAGGTGGATCTCTGGGAGTTCGAGACCAGCCTGGTCTACAAGAGCTAGTTCCAGGATAGGCTCCAAAGCCACAGAGAAACCCTGTCTCGAAAAACCAAAAAAAAAAAAAAAAAGTTATGCTCCATTCGCTACACCCCCCACCCCCTCTCTATCTTGCCTTTCGACAAAGAATCCTGGAATTCTCAAAGCTGCCTGTAAGAGCTCATAAATAGCAGAAAAACCCTCATTCAAAGAAGTCAGGACACATTTGCCTTTTCCAAAACTATATGTGATAAAAACCCCTTATTAATGAAACCACTGTGGAACAGAAATTGTTCCAGTTACTTGTAAACAGCAAATTATATATTACACAATTCATTCTAGCCACTCCCTGAAAAAAAAAGTTTTGCACTAATTTGGGTTAATTTCAGGCCTTATTAATATATATAAAACAAATAATATTCATTAAATGCCAACTGTACATAACACTACATAAAAATCTTGTCTCTACTTGTCAGTTATACAGAAAAAGAAATCAAGAGTTAAACTGGGCCTGGTGGCGCACGCCTTTAATCCCAGCACTCGGGAGGCAGAGGCAGGTAAAACTATGTGAGTTTAGGCCAGCTTGGTCTACAAAGAGAGTTCTAGGATAGCAAGACAGTTAAACAGAGAAACCCAATGTGTGTGTGTGTGGGGGGGGTGTTAATTTACCAACTTAATTTACAAACTACCAAGGAGGTTTATGATAACTCATCTAATTAATCATAACATATTTATATAAATACTATTTTAGTATAATGTGTGTTACACAGATACACTGAAATTTTAAATAGAAAATGGGGGATAGAAGCCGGGAGATGGCTCAGTGGGTTAAGCACTTCACACAAACCCCGAGAACCAAGTAATCCCAGGCCCGCATCAAAGTGCTCATACAGTGAGCTACCACAGACAAGAAATCCCCAGGAGAGGGCTCACAGCTATCCTTGATTATGAAACAACAACCCTATCACAAAGCAGGGGGAAGGCAGGGATGGGTACCTGTGTTGTCCTCTGCCCTCCACACTCACTCCTCTCCCTCTTTCACACACACAGCACAGATTTTTAGGAGAGACTCCTCTGCATAATGAAACCCATTACTCTGTATGCTAACACATTTTTTTAAAAATGTGATTTGCCAGGCAGGAGGCAGTGGTGGCACACACCTTTAATCCCAGCACTCCAGAGCAGAGGCAGGCAGGTCTCTGAGTTTGAGGTCAGTCTGGTCTACAGAGTGAGTTCCAGGACGGCCAGGGCTATAAAGAGAAACCTGCCCTGAAACAAAAGCAAGCAAACAAACCCCCCCCCCAAAAAAAAATGTGATTTGACTGACAGCATAAGCTTTTAATATTATCTTTTCCTTCTTCCCCCTCACAGGTTAAGAATTTTCAGAATCAAATATTTCCCAGCATCAGCCTGCCATTTGAGAAGATGTGGGGGTGCACTGGGGATTCAACCAGGGCCTCCTGTACCTGAACCACAAGCTACAACACTGAACTATAACTCCAGGCCCATTCACAATTACTACTAAGCATTTTTAAAGGAAACCCTACTGCCACCAAATATCACTCACTGACAAGCTTTAGTCTAGCAAACCTAGTTCCAAAGGTAGATCTTTTCTTGTGCTGCAAACAGAATTGTACAAATAGTCTCTGAAATCTGCTTTATCTTTTTCTTGTATATGTTTCTAAGTGTATTCTCCTCATTCAGCAGTTCAATGTGTTTCAGTTTGCGGTGCAAGGGGCAAGCAAGCTTTCAACTTTTATCATATTTTCTGTTTCTACAGAAAACAGACAAGACTTTAAACATTAAGCAATATCAGAATAATTTACTTTAGGAAAGTTTTACTTTTACTCATTAAAGTCATTTTTAGTTACAGCATAGTAAAATATAAACTTCTACGGAATTTAAAATTGTAGTGTCACATTACAAAAAAAATTCTTAGATGTTTACATAAATATTTTTCTATTTATAAAATATTATTTCTTATGTCTTGAAATAAAAAGTGGAAGCTGTCAGGATGATGAAAATCTAAATTGGGAGTCTCAGAAAGACTCGAAAGCTTCATAATTTAATTTTGCTACACAATCATTAAAAAAACAAAAAACTGCTTATAGCAATTATTAGCAAGGATACAGGGAAACAGAAACACACACTCATATGCTGTTGACTGTTTACAAAACTAAATAGAACTGGCCAGGTGTGGTGGTGCAGGCCTTTTTAACCCCAGCACTTGGGAGGCAGAGGAAGGGGCAGATGAATCTGTGAGTTTGAAGCCAGCCTGGTCTACAAAGTGGAGTTCCAAATTGAGTTCCAGGACATCTGGGGCCACATGATGAAACCCTGACTTTAAAAACAAAACACAACAACCACAAGCAGGGCGCTTTAATCCCAGCACTAGTGAGGAAGAGGGGGGCAGATCTCTGTGAGCTCGAGGCCAGCCTCATTTACAGAGTTGCAGGGTAGCCAGGGCTGTTAAACAGAGAAACTGTCTCGAAAAACCAACCAACCAACCAACCAACCAACCAACCAACCAACCAAACAAACAAACAAACAAACAAATAAAACCTACAACAAAACAAAAGCCAAAAACTAAACAGAACTATCCCAATGCAGATAAAAGCATAGTCTTAAAATGACTTGGTAGGAGACTGTTCACAGCATGGCAGCCAGCTGCAGACAGACCCTGGGCAGCAGACTATGGCATATTCACAGTGTGGACAACCACAGAGCAGGTAAGAACTGAGCTGGGGACATGGTTCAGGGGCAGACCGGAGCCTGTGCCTAGATGTAAATCTCAGGGGTGGGAGGACTGCACACATTCACAAGGATGAATCTCAAAAATATGCTGAGGGAAAGAGAAGAAAAAAGCCTTACCCAAAAGACGGCATTATATACAGCTATGCTTATGTGAACGTCTGGACAGGAAACTCAGTCTCTGGGGGAAAGGAATTCAGGCGTGACAAAAAGTGACTTGAAAATAAAAGGTGAGGCAACAGCTTGTCGTCAGCTGTAACAGGCTACACCTAGCTGAGCGTTTGGCCCACACAGGTGTAGATAGATGGGTAGTGAAAACTGGCAGCAACCGTGTGCATCTCACTGAACCCCAAAGTTAAGTGGAGTAAGGTTTTCAACACAGCTGTTCTCGAGTTACTAACACACACACTGCTTATGAGCCTCCTAAGGTAACAGCGATCTTTACCACTTTAAAGTGTATTTTAGAACTAAGAGACGCACAGCACGATGAATGCGGGAAAACGCCAACCGTGGGTGAGGCACACACATGCTGGGAAACACAAAGATGGCCAACTTTTAGCTGCGTTGACAAACAAGGAACGATGGTTCAGTCAACAAGAGTTTCTCTCAGCTGATGCCACACGTCCTCCCGCTTCACAAAACACGACTTCACCTTTGGAACTAGATAACCGTTCCGAGAACATTAAAAGTACATGCCCGTGGTTGTAAACTGCGTCTTCGCACAAAACTGCTCACAGTGTTGGAGACTGTCAACAATTCATGGGCTCTAGAAGATGTTGAAAAGATAAATTTGATGAATTCTACCAAGGCTCTTAATTAGTTGCAAATTTTGTTTTCCTGGACAGAGTTTAAAGCAATGATCTGTTTTGTAAGCTTTCCCAATCAACACCAATTTTGTTTTCTTGCGTTCGGTTGCAACTACTGATACCCAGCCAGGTAAGGCTCCCGTCCCCTAAAATCAAACAAAAACCTATCCAATGGCTGGCAGCTAAGTGATGACGAACGGATTGAAACAGAAACAGTAAGTCGCCTATGAATCAAAGTCATTTACTTTCTCCTTCAGGCGTGAGCTTTTACAATGTGATTGAAAACAATTCCCACGTCACAATTTTTATATAAAAGGCTGAAAAGTAGAAAAATACTTCAGCACTCAAAACCCAGAACTAAACCTCCACGTGCTTCTCAGCCCCAAATCTCTCCGATTGGCAAGCAGGTAAACAATGACCCCCGCCCCCTAGCCAGCCTGGCCAAAGGCCGAGCGTCGTCCGCGCCCTGCCTCCCCGCAGCGCCCGGCTCCTTTGTGAGAAGTGGGGTCCCGAGGCCCGGGGCTCGGCGATCGCGGCGCAGCCCAGCCCAGGCTCGCGGCCCCCCCCCCAGGCCCCGCAGAGCTCACGCAGCCG
>NC_022018.1:59039348-59061703 GCF_000317375.1 Microtus ochrogaster
CCCGACCCGGCCCGGCCGCCCTTCCCACCCCGCCGGCGACACGGCGGCCGCCGGGCCCGGGGCCTCCTCACCTGCTGGACCGAGCTGTTCTCGGGCACAGCGAACTCCTCCTTCTCTTTCGGCGTCTTCACCGTGACCTTCATGATCTTGGGCTCTGCGGGGCCGCCGTCGGCCGCGCTGTCTTGCGCGCCCGGGGGGCCGCCGCTCTCCGCGCTCTCGGCCATGGCGGTGACTCAGGCGACCGGGACACTGAGGGGCTGCGGGCGCGTCGGCGGGGCGCGACAGGTTGCGGGGGTCGCCGAGGGCGTGGAGACGCGCGCTGCGAGTGCAGGCCCCGAGTCGGGCGATCGGCTGCCGTGTGGACGCGGACACTCTCCGCGTCGCCGCCGCCGCCGCCACCGCCGCTTCCTCCTCCCGCACCTCCCCCACGCCCGTCGCCGGGGCCGCGCGGGGCACGCTGGGTAACGCGCTGGCCACCGCGCCGACTCCTGGCGGCCGGGGCGCGAGGCACGCCGGGAAGCGCCTTGGCGAAGGAGCCGAGTCATCGTCGCCGAGCTCGGCGTGGCTTTCTCGGCTGGTGGGCGAAGCACGGCCTCCTCCGGTGCGGAAGGAGCGCTGGGGCGCGGCGGGAGAGCGCACCTCAGCTCGCTTCTCCGGCTTTTCGTTAGAAGAGATTAACCCGGGTTTCTGGAAGGGACCGTGAGGTGCACGGAGATGACGTCACGGCCAGCGAACTTGCTAGAAACGGCCTGGCCCTGGCGCTCACTGTCCCGGGATCCTCCAGACCGGGGCCCCGGGGACAAAGGCCTGCAAAGACCTGCAAAGTAGCGTGGCGTTTGCCCGGGTGGGAGGGGCTGGGCTTGTCTTAAGTCCCTGCAGGGGAAGGGGCTTCAGGGTAACTGGGGACTTCCAGCGCCACCGACGGCACTCATTGTTTCAGTGAGGTCAGGGCTTCCCGTCCTGCAGTCAAACCGGTTTGGTCGGAAAATCGAGCCGCCCTTGTCTGTCTTCCGAGCTGTGTGGGGCAGAAACAGGATGCCCAAGACTGTCCACCCTGTGGGCAGGATTTAGCCTAGCTGATATGTGCCTTTAGTAGTCCGTACAGTTACGTTACAGTACCTTTCAGGCACGAGGTGCCTTCAGGTTGAAAAAGTATTTCCAGTGTAGTGTAGGTACAAATAAGTGTGAGTCCCACGGTATTTCTATGAATCAACATTGAACAAATGGGAACTCTGACAGCATACTGTGACCCAAATATGCAGAGACATTCCATAGTTTTGCTCTTGGGCCATCGAACCCTGTTCTATGATTAACTACTGTTGCATAAACACTTCTTAGCAGAGCCCTTTGAAATCTGGGTCAAAGTTTTGAAGGTATAAATTGCAATACAGGTATCACTTGATATCACTTAAACGTCTGCCAGCATTGTTCGGTAACAGGAAGTTACAAGCCTTATGTCTAGGTGTGAGAAGATTATTACTTCTCGGGGTAGAAAGTTTCACCGTTGGGCAAGCAAGCATTTTGGAATTTTCTCCTCTATTTTTAAGCCAGATCTCTTCCCAACCTCACTAGTTCCCTGTTCCCGTCTGGTTTTCCTTCATGCTGTATTCTCCCTAGGTTGCCTCTCATGCCTACAATGTCCTCACTTCCCCTTTCTTTATTCTCACATCCCCTGGAAATCTTCATTCACTCCCTTGCCCGTTAGGAACCTGAATTCCTGTGCTCTAACAAATCCACTGTAGATAACCTCTAATGGTGTACATATCGAATAGCCCTGTAATTGTGTGTGTTTCGAGGTGGTTTCTCTGTGTTGCCCTGACTATTCTTGAACTCACTCTGTAGACCAGACTGGCCTTGAACTCACAGAAATCCACCTGCCTCTGCCTCCCGAGTGCTGGGATCAAAGGAGGGTGTCACCACCACCCAGCCGATATTGATTCCTAAAAATTTCTAATATAGCATGTTGTGAATGACTGTCCTCCCAGCCAAGCAAGCAACTGCCACCTTGGGGAGTTCAGCTGCATTCTTTTGGAAAAGGTCGACCCTATCTGGCCTTGACTCTCACACCCCATCACGGAGTGGTATCTAGCCTTTCCCAACCACCAACTTTTTTGCAATGCTGCCCTAATTGCACATGGCCCCAAGGAAGATAAATAGGCCCTGAAGAAACTTAAAGGAGGGGACTCCATCTCTGTGACTAAGTGAAGGCACTCATCGCTGCTGCATAAAGGCTTTCCAGGAGCACCTGTGTCCACATAAGGAGCCCCTCACCTCTGTTCTGTTAGGAAGTTTAGTAAACTCACGGTTTCTCCCAAATGAATTTTGGTGGAATCAATTCATTGTTGTTGAGACCTTGGAAGGGGTAGCCATTGCTTATGTTGTCCCCTGGGAAGGAATTTTAGCAATATGGCATAATTTATTAAGTATTTAGTGTATTCTTCATTGCTTTAATCAAAAGATAAGTACAGCCAAACATGAGCCTCATTGATGGCTTTGGTGTATATAATCAGGTCGACAATCAAAACGACTACCACAGTCAAGATAGGGTGTCATCAATTGCCCACCACCATGATGTTAAAGTGACAGAGTCATAAGTTACAAAGGACTGCTGTCAATATGGACAGGGATCTGTAAACTTCCTCCAAGGACAGGGGTCCAATGGGCCATACAGCCTCTGTCTAAAATGTTCAGCGGGAGAAACATTGCTGATCTAGATGTCTATTTGACTCTTTTGGGGGGCAGCTTTTATTAAGTGGTTGATCTGGAGGTAATTATAAGAATATATTCCAGGGTTGGCGAGTTGGCCCAGTGGCTAAGTGCTCTGACTGCTCTTCTAGAGGACCCGGGTTCAATTCCCAGCCCCCACATGGCATCTCACAACTGTCTGTAACTCCAGGTCCAGGGGATCTGATTTCAATGCATATAAAGTTAAATAAAAAATTAAGAAAAAAATTTTAAAAAAGAATATAGTCCAATTGTTCTACATTTACTTGAGTACAATTAATTCCAAAATACTGAATCCAGGATAGATGGGTAGCATTTCCCAGTTTCCTTGCAAACGGCCAATTTAAATTGCCAGCTTGAGGTCACTTGGTCATAAAACACCTGGAATTAGATCATTCAGCTCACAAGCTAGTTTAAGCAGCTCCAGCTATATATAGTGGCTCAAGGCTTTAGTCCCAGCATGCGGGAGGCAGAGGCAGGCAGATCTCTGATTTCAAGGGCAGTTTGGTCTACAGGGGGAGTTCCAGGAGAGCTAGGGCTACACTGAAAAACCTAGTGTTGAGGGGAGAATTCCTTGACAGCATGAGTTAACCAACAAGAATTTAGAGCACCATTTAGGAAGTTTAAGCCTGTGTGTAAGAATTAATATAGTTTAAATGCAATGTCATACATTTGTCAAATAAGGAGGTAAAAGTAACGCACATTCTCTGCGTTACTCGCTGTGCCAATTTTACCTCAACTTGACCCAAACTAGAGTCATCAGAGAGGAAAGAGCCTCAGTTGAGAAAATGCCTCCATGAGATTAAGCTGTAGGCCTGGGCTTTTATTTACTTGTTCTTAATTAGTGATTGATGTGGGAAGGCCCAGCCCATTGTGGGTGGAGCTACCCCTGATAGGGTGGTTCTAGGTTCTATAAGAAAGCAGGCAGTCAGTGGTAGAGCTCGCCTTTAATCCTAGTACTCTGAAGGTAGAGGCAGGCAGATCTTTGTGAGTTCGAGGCCAGCCTGGTCTACAAGAGCTAGTTCCAGGACAGCCTCTAAAGCTACATAGAAACCCTGTCTCAAAAAACAAACAAACAAAAAAAAAACAAAACAAAACAAAAAGAAAGCAGGCTGAACAAGCCATGAGGAACAAACCAGTAAGCTGCACCCCTTCATGGCCTTTGCATTAGCTTCTGCCTCTGAGTTCGTGTCCTGACTTCCTTTGATGATGAACAGTGATATGTAAGCCAGATAAACCCTTTCTGCCCCAACCTTCTTTTGGTCATAGTGTTTCATCACAGCAATAGAAACACTAACTAGGACATTTCCTTATAGTGCAGTCTGCATGAAATAAATCCCAAGAACTTTAATAGAGGATCTAAAGTTCCAGGTCATCTTCAGCTGCAGTTTGAGGCCTACCTAAGGGAGCGGGGGGGGGGGGTTATGCCACTTTATGAAAGTCTGTTTGGTTCCACATCTGTGTGATACTCAGAATGAATCTTGCTGTGGTCTCCCCAGTCTGTAGTGTTGCCAAGACCCTTACAAACTTACGTTTAATTTCAGTTGTATTTCATGATTTTTTTTTTTAATCTAGCTGGGATTTACTTGGGATTTGGGAACAGGCCTAAGGATATCCCAGTGCACCTTCCTGTGGCATCGTCTGTTAAGCACAGTGCTACTGATTATGGGAACACACCTCCCAGTGTTGCCCATCTCACAGAAGTGGCCGGACTGGTTCTCCTGGGAAATGGAACACAGTGTAACTGCTCTGGCAGGTAGGCTCCGGCTACAGTCTTAGTGGTTTTCAAAATTGCAAGCCTAATAATGTCTTTGCAGATGACAGATTTAGCCCACACGGTTGGATTTAAATGTGTTTCCTGAGCTCCTCTAATGTAAAGATTTTGCTGCTATGTGTTATGGATAGCACAGCAAATAAGCTGTATGGAAATGGTAGGTGTTCTGCAGTAACGAATTTTCAAACTGTTTCATGAAGTAAATCTAGGATAATAAGGTATCTTAGGAAAAACAGATCTTTAGGACTGAAATCAGGTCTGTAGGGAAAGGCTTTTAGCTCTGCAGCTGTCGGAAGAATACATCCCTTCCTTGCTTTTCCAGTTTCTAGAGGATACCCATGTCCTGTGACTTGCTGCTACATCATTTAATCTCTGCTTCAGTGGTCACTTTCTGCTCTGTGTTTGCCTTTTCTCTTTATGAGGGCATCTGGCCCCCTTTGCATGCAACAATGTAGCCAAGAATTCTGTCTCTAGACTGACAGGTGTAGCGGAACAGTTTCCTCTGAGACTGAAACATTCTATCCTGCAGGGAAACTTAATTAGGAAGATAAACAACTCAAAATAGCTTCAGACCAGATTCTCTTTGTCCTCTCCCTGCCAGAGTAAGCAATAGGAATGAAGATTCTAGGACAAGCCAAGCTGCCTGGAAGACGGTTACAACAACTGAGGCACCAAGAAAGAACACTCCAACCCGAAGACGAGCCTGTATTCTGTGCAGTGAGCTTCACCCACGCTGGGGTGGGCTTTGCTGATGCGGCTTTGAGTCATTGCTGCTGCTACAAGTAACCCTCACACACATTCCTGTAAGTAACCCCTCACACATTCCTGTAAGAATCCCAATAAAACTCATTAACTTACCAAACTGGACTTTGCTGGTATCCCTACTTTGGTCTGTCCTGGGATCCCATTGGGTTGAGCAGAGGTATGTGTTGTGTCCCCCAGGAAAAGTTTTGTCACACAACAACATGCAAGCAGAAGGATCCCTTGGAGAACTGTATTTCAAATATCCGCAGTCTTGACTGCTGGTAAACTTTCCTGTGAGTGTGACAGTCCTCTGGCCACTGATCAATCTGAACTCCAGATTCTAGGCCAAACCACCTCAATTTGTTTTACTCTGCATAAAATAAGGCAAATTTTGTCCCATTTTTTTTCCCAGTTGGATGCTCCTAGTGTTGGAATAACACATACAACAGTCACATGAACAGTCATCCCTCTGAGAACTCCCGGAAGTGGCCCCAATCAGTCTCAGCTTTAGGTGGTTTTCTCTGTTATCAGAGATCTGTTGAACTCTGAGACTCTTATGACGAGCCCTAAGTCACGGTGTTTTCCAGAGTGGGATTTACTGCTGATTTTTGCATAATATAGTACTGGTGATGTATGTGGTACCTCTGGAAAGAAAATGTTAGTAATTACTAGAGGCCAAAATTGTGACCTGCATCAGTTGGGAAGTACAGGTAGGCAGGACCTCAAGATGGTTGATAGCTACACCTTAGTTGAATATTAAGTCTAACTCTTGTTTATGGAGAAACTGTCTAAGGGCAATCAATTCAAAATATAATAGCTGTGCCCCTCAGTAGCATCCATCTATCCTACAGAATGGCTGGCAAAGGGAAAACAGGGATGCAGTGGGAAAGAGACTCCAGAGTGTGGACAGGTGTTTTGCATAGAGTCCCTGCTGTCTTACTCTATAATTAATTATACTTAGTGGGCAGGACGCGAGGCCTAGCCCTCTCTCTGAGTGACAGTCATCCTCACGAAACTTGCTGTAGTTTGTTCTCACAGGTGGAGAAGACTGATTACTGTTGACTGTGGCTACAACTGTCTGATGCAGACAGCAGACCAGCCAGTTCAGGAGAACCCTCAGAAAGCTTCCCTGTCTTAGCTAGGGTTTGTATTGCTGTAAAGAGACAGCATGAGCACAGAAACTCAGCGGCTTTCCTTTAGTCTAGAGGTGAATCCCATAGGCTCTTCTAGCCTTAATCCCAGAACCACGTAGCCAAAGCTGCCAAGTTCTGCTGCTTACTAGGGCTAGAACATGACCCCTTGTTCAACTGCATCTTCAACATCTGTTTTCCATGGTTTCCTTCACTGCCTAAACTTGGCTATTCTGGAACTTGTTCTGTAGACCACGCTGGTCTCCAACTCAGAGATATGTCTGCCTCTGCCTCTGGAGTAGAATTAAAAGTGTGCACTATCATACCCAGCTCACACCTAACAATTATTGATTTTCAAAGTAAATCTTCAGTTTCCTATGCCACCTCTTTTGTCCTTATTATTACCCTCTAAGAAATGGCCAAGAGGAGGCTGTTCTTTTCTGGGGACAGCCATATTTAGTGACAAGAATATCTAGTAAAGTGTGTGGACTAAAAATGATGACAATAGAATGTGAAGTGATTTTGATCTGAGATGATTTTGATATATATTCCAATACTCAACTATACCACATGCCAATGATTGATGGAGAGTACAGATGATCACTCAGCACCTTGGCCATTGGTACACTGGGGAGTGAGTGACCTTTGCAATGAAAGAGTCTCCAACTGTCAAATCTCACCAAGTTAGAAAAAGACACATTAGCATTAAGAGCCACAACCATGTAACCATGTGATTAAAATCAACTGATTGGAATGGACTAGAAATACCATTCACTGAGGTAGATGTGTGAGCTTTCATCTGGGGCCACAGTCACTGCAGCAGATACATGGACGGCTCTGTGACCAGTCTGTACATCGATGTACGCAGGAAGCAATTGTGACCACTCAAATGCTTCAGAAAATGTAGCTAGTCTTCCTCTGTTCTGCCCGCTAGCTCCCAAATAACCACACAGAGACTTATTCATTCTGAAAGCTCAGCTGCTAGCTTAGTAATAATTACATTTACAATGTCCAGTCAATTTGCATTTGGCAAATTTAAGAAAATACCTCATTATGTATTCTGTCTTAGCCCAAAGTTTTATATTAAAACCATCTTGTCATAATTTGCGTGAGCATCCTAAAAATGTCATTTTAGACCTTAAAATATCTTTTTCCCTCCGTGAGACCCTTTGTACCTTTTAAATTATTGTTACCAAAAATTAATAAACTGAAGTCTTGCGTGGCAAAAAAAAAAATATCTTTTTAAATGAGTAAGCTTTCATGTTTTTCAACCTTATAAATGTTACATCTCTTATGTAAGTTTCTTTTCTGAATTTGGATACAAGGAAGACTATAAAACTATAACTATCTAGTCCTCAATCTCCATCAGAGACCCAAGAGGGATGAAATATTACTTGAGTAAACACGAAGTGCAGAGACACCAACTTCTGAAACTATAGAAGTAACAAAGACATCTGGCTTCCTGGACAGCCAGGCAAGGTTCCTCTGTAATGTTGGGGCATCCATCTTAGCCTACAGGCCTAGAATATCTGACAGACTTTGCTGTGAAGCAGGGATTTTTGAAGGACTGTCCTACCTTGTCTTGACAAAGTTCAGCAGCCACTTTCTTTTGTGTCCTGCATATCCAGTTAGGACAGCATACTGTCAGCAGTGAAGGTGAGGGCAGTTTCTTGCCCAAATGGCTAGCTTTTGCCATAAAAAAACAAACTTCATGCGGACTTTCTTCAGTGTCCATCTTTTTTAAAAGTAGATTGGTGCTGTCAGTAGATGTGTCTCATTGTCATAAATAGCCTTATGTTATTTAAACATCTTAAATGCCATATTCTGTAGGTCTCTGAAGCATTTGAAGTCTGTCTATCTAAAATATAACTGTTTGACCTTGAAAACATACCTAACATGATAAGTTTCTTATAGGTGACTAACCTGCATTTTTTTTATTATCCTAAATAATGACTTTTAATAATGACTTTCAAGGACTAGAAATTTGCATTACATTACTAATTGAGCTGCATTGGTACAATACCTTAAATATGAGTAGAAATGTATGTACAGTATGTTCCAAAAATAACCTTTGCATCAATATATAAAAATCCATAGCAATGTAAAAATTTGATACTAGTGGTTGTTCAAAAGTATACTGAACAATCTACCCTTTTTTTTTTTTGGAACAATCTACCTTTTTTATCTCATCATTTTTATACTATATCCTCATTTCTTTCTCTTCATAAAGAGATTCCTGAATTTAATCTCCTTTGCTCAGTTTTTTTTCTAACCAGGACCAATAATAATTTGTAATTAAGCTCCCTAAACAATGATGAACATCCATAGACCACAGAATGACCAAAATCTACTTATCCCATCTATTGGGAATGTAGACTTGTGTTCTTTTTTTTTTTTAAGATTTATTTTGTTTACAGTGTTCGGTCTGCATGTGTGCCTGTAGGCCAGAAGAGGGCAACAGATTTCATTACAGATGGTTGTGAGCCACCATGTGGTTGCTGGGAATTGAACTCAGGACTTCTGGAAGAACAATCAGTGCTCTTAACCTCTGAGCCACCTCTCCAGCCCTGGGCTTGTGTTCTTTAGACTGCTTCCTGTTGTCTGAGAGTACTGGAGTCTTCGGGAGACCCTGATAAAATTAGGGTAATGGTCAAATACTAGCTATAATAGTCTAGAAAGTTGGCCATCTCAGCATCTCAGTTGAAATTCTGGATGTAGAACTCTGAGAAAACTGCAACAGAGGCACTCTGAGATGCTGGATCACCTAAACTACCCGTTTTCATTGGTATCTGTTCCCATTGCTCTGAAACACACAAACGTTCAAAGGTAACATACATCTCTGCATTAACACAAGAATGGATTGTGCATTGTACATAAGCCAATCACAGATGGGGTTTGGTTTTATGTTTGAGTGGGTAAAATATATATCACCTGTCGTGTAGATTTTCTAGGTTTATTTTTTTATGTCTATAACCAGGATTTTCAGGGGGCCTTCCCAATCAAATCTGATCTCGATTAACCTTGAATGAATCCATAGCCTTTTGTTTTATGTGGAAACAAAACCATAACCTCTTCCCAATGTAACTTATTTTTTACTTCCATTTGAAGTTAGGACATTTAAAAAATATAGAGGTTGGTTTAATTCAGCAGTCCCTTTCCTAATTCCTTTAATTCAGCAGTCCCTTTCCTAATTCCTTTAATTCAGCAGTCCCTTTCCTAATTCCTCATCTCTCAGCAGCTGTTGTCTATTCATTAGCATTCAAAGAATTCAAAATTAACAAAGCACCATATAAGGTCCAAACTTCCTATGTTATATTTCCCATCCACACATGGATTTTTCTCTTTTTTTTTATTTTATTTTATTTTTTTTTGGTTTTTTGAGACAGGGTTTCTCTGTGGTTTTGGAGCCTGTCCTGGAACTAGCTCTTGTAGACCAGGCTGGTCTCAAACTCACAGAGATCCGCCTGCCTCTGCCTCCCGAGTGCTGGGATTAAAGGCGTGCGCCACCATCGCCCGGCCTTTTCTCTCTTTTTTTTTATTACTTTACTTCTCTCTTTAAAGAGTATATTATTTTTAAGCTATTTTTATGACTGTTTATATCCTTTTTTTAAACCTACATACATTGTTAAACATACTGTAACCTATTTAGAGTTTTATTTATTTTTTAGTCTGAACCTGCTTTACTGTGTGGCTGTTACCTTTTTTGTCTACATGAGCAAAACCCTAAACTGTCATGTAGCTTAGCTCATGGTGAACTGGTGATTTAAGCCTGCAGGCCATGGTTGGGAGGCACATCTATGTACATGAGAGACTGTGGGACTAAGAAGCTGCATTTGGCTCTGGTTTTGTATGTTTGGAACCCTTTTGAGCTTTCTCTGATCTTATGTGGAAATATGTGTCCATCTGCTGCCCTCCCCATGCCATATGTCCCACCTGCCAGCTCCCAAATAACCACACAGAGCTTTATTATTCATTTTGAAAGCCCAGCCTTAGCTTAGGCTTGTTTCCAACTAGCTCTTATAACTTTAATTAACCCATTTCTCTTAATTTACTTTCTGCCTTGTGGCTTTATTACCTCATCTCTGTAGTGGCCATCCTGCTCACTTTCTATCTGGCTGGCAACTCTGCCTTCTTCTCCCCAGCATTCTCTCCATCCTGAAAAATCCTACATAGCTATTGGCCATTTAGTTTTTTATTAAACCAATCACAGTGACATATCTTCACACAGTGTAAAAGAACAGAAGAATTGACCCTTATGAACATGTATTGAAATGTGGTTGGGTCAGCAGCTATGATTCACTTTCATAATTTATGGCCACAAAATTATTTTACATCTACTAGTCTTCAGTATGGCAAGTCCAGTTAGGCCCCTAGTAATAACTCAAGAGTGAGAACAAATACAGAAGGTTTAATAAAGATGGCAATTGGTGTCTTAGCTAGGGTTTCTGTTGGTATAATAGAGCACTGTGACCAAAAGCAACTTGTAGAGGGTTTATTTTATCTTCCAGCTCCATATTATAATCTATCCGTAAAGGAAATCAGGGCACAAAGTCAAGCAGAGAAGAAAATTGGAGGCAGGAACTGAAGCAGAGACCATGGAGAAACACTGCTTACTGGCTTGTTCATCATGACTTAATCAACCTGATTTCTTAGAACACTCAGAACCACTAGCATAGGGTTGGCACCACCCACAGTGAGCTGGGTTCTCCCACATCAGTCATTAGTCAAGAAAATTTATCAAGGCCAACCTAGAGGGGGCATTTTCCTAATTGAAGTCCCCTCTTCCAAAACGACTCTAGCTGGGTCAAACTGACATAAAACTAACCATCAACTTGGTTAGAGATAATAGGTAAACCTTAAGTCCTGCTCGTAAGTATACTGGTAGATAATTTTAAATTCTGTGTGTCAGCACTGAGACTGAACTACCTACCTCAGCAGCTCAAAATTTCCGTAAGACTTCAACTAAGATGAACCCTCAGAGTGAAGCACAGGGACACGGGGAAACTGTCAGGAGAGGGTCCTACGGAACAAACAGCTTTGCTTCAGGGAGAAGAGCCAAAAGGACAGGGAGGAGAAAGAGAAATTAATGACAAATGTCACTTATAAATTTTGTCTGTGATATCTTTGTACATGAATATACTACAATCCAAGCACACTCCTTTCTCCTCTCTGCTATTATCCTTTTGGCTGCATTTCCTGTTTCAAGCCCCGTTCCACTCTTAGCTTTTGCTTTGTGACCCATAGATCTAACCAGTGTCATCATGGGTGTGAGGACATGGATAACTCACCAATGGCTACATCACTTAAAATAATGAATTCCTCTCCCCCGACAATCTGTGATTACCATTATATCCCCTGGTTGGGACCCCATGAGCCTCTCTCCTTCTAGGATTGAATGTTTAGGTCCTATTGTGCAGGCCCTATGCAGGCAACTTTTTAGGGTTCTTGCATGCCACAGACACGTCATATCGCTAAGACATCTTTTTCGTAGCACTGATCTCCATCATTTGGCTCTTACAATCCTGATTTGTTTTCTTCAGTGTTCCCTGATCCCCGGTGTGGGGAAGTGTGATATGGGTACCTCACTCAAGGTTGAACATGCAGCAGTCACTTGGTCTCAGTATCTTGACCAGCCATGAGTCTGCATTAGCTGCCACTTGCTGCAAAAAGCGTCTTTGATCAAAACCGAGGTCTGTACCAGTCAAAAGGTCTGACAACATATCTATTTAGTAAAATGAAAAGTGTTTACGAGCTCCCCAGCAATGGATGCTTGACAAGATCCACAGTAGCAGGCATGCATTCCCTCCTCTGCAATGGGCTTGAGTCAATCAGAAACCAAATGGTTCCCTGTAATAGTTGTTCCTCTATTATTTCAGTAAGCGTCCTTTGCCTGGCAACTGATATTGTAGTTTGCAAAGTCCAAAGAGGGTAAATACTATTTCTGATTTCCTCTACTCCCCAAACTGCTGTCTTAGCAATTACTGGCACCATAATGGCCTCCCAGCAGTGAGGAAGCTTCTTGTTTCCAGCATGGCTTCTCTGTATTCTACAATGAAGGTGTGTGGTTGTCATCAACAAAAGGGGTCTCCCACACCCACTTCTGGTGGGCTAGTAGGTGCAATGGCCATAACTTGCATAATTTAGGAGGTCTTTGGGACCTTTCTGGTCAATAATTTCTGGAGCGGTATCTCATACCCAGGACTGGGGATGTTTTGTTTAATAACTCAGGGCTTTTGGAATGGGAATTGCAACTCTTTAGAAATTATTATTTGCCAATTTCATGTGTATGTAATATGTTGATTATCTTCTCCTTCCATCCTCTATCTTGCTTCCACCCCCTAAATCCCTTACTCCCCCCTTGCCCTATCACTTTCCTATATTACTGACTTTCACTGTTAGTGACCCATGTAGTTCAACCAGGGCCATTTGTGTGACAACAGGAGCCTTGTGTGGTCATTGATGTGCATGCAAAAGGCCATGGTTCTTCCTTACTCTGAAGCTACCACCAATACTTCAGCTGTGAAGGGTAGGGGCCCTTCTTGTGCAGATCCATCTGTGTCTTGTCCATAAGATAACACTTGGTAGTTTCTCTCTAGCTTTCCTGTGACTTTCTTTCTACCCACTCTTCTCCCATGTTCACTGAGCCTTAGAGAGGCTTATATAAATGTTGTCCAGGCCTGGAGTGCGTCTGTCACTTATGTCACGAGTTTCTGCATTCACCACCAGGCACTGGAAAGAACTTTTCTAATTAAGGTCAAGAGTAGCACAGATAATTATAAGCATGAATATTATGAAGACAGCTTAATGCTGTGCCAATTTGCCAAGCTATGGTATTCAGCTCCCTCCTAGGGTCTATAATTTCTTCCACCATGGTTTACAGTGCTAAGCATGGACTCTCTCCTGGTCTCAGATCTAATCAGAGAGCAGACGGCTGCTGGTTACCCTCCTACAGCAGTGTGCACTGCTTCACTTTACAACTGTTACGGGGGTGCTGAAGACACCACAGTGCACATGAACAGAGGACAATAACCCTTTTACTGGTTAGTCTGGCTTTGTTTTTCGAGACAGGGTTTCTCTGTGTAACAGTCAGTCCTGTTATTCAGCTTGATTTGTAGGCCAGGCTGGCCTCAAACTCAGAGATCTGTCTGCCTCTGCCTCCCAAGTGCTGGGATTAAAGGCATGTTAAGCCCTTCCTTCCTTTTTCTTTTCTTTCTTCTTTCTTGTACCTTTAAAAAATTCATATATATATATTCATATATATATTCATATATATATATATAAAATTCATATATATATGAATTTTGCATGGCATTAAATAAGAGCAATTTTTAAAAATTTATTTATTACGTATACAACATTCTGCCTTGATGTATGCCCGCATGCCAGAGGAGGGCGCCAGATCTCAGTACAGATGGTTGTGAACCACAATGTGGTTGCTGGGAATTGAACTCAGGACCTCTGGAAGAGCAGCCAGTGCTCTTAACCTCTGGGCCATCTCTCCAGCCCCAATAAGAACATTTTTTTATTTTTTATTTTTTATTTTTTTTTTTGGTTTTTCGAGACAGGGTTTCTCTTTGGCTTTGGAGCCTATCCTGGAACTAACCCCTGTAGACCAGGCTGGTCTCAAACTCACAGAGATCCGCCTGCCTCTGCCTCCCGAGTGCTGGAATTAAAGGCGTGCGCCACCACCACCCGGCAAGAACATTTTTATACAATTATATACAGCATGATTAATAAAAACCCAGAGACCGGTATTAGAGTTCAATCTGAAGGTCAGGAAAGCAAAGCAGCCAGCCACTGGCTCTTACCTCTACCTCAGTCTGAAATGAAGTCCTGGAATCTCAGAATGAGACTGTGTCTGAGAGCTGTCTGCTCCATGACTGGGATGGGAAGAGCCAGTGATTGGCTATTTTGCTTTACTGACCTTCAGGCTGAACCCTAATATCTGTCTCTGGGTTTTTATTAAGCGTATTACATTTGGTGCCCAAGGTGGGGGCTATCTTATTCTCTGGTCTTCAGGCAAGCTTTATTTATTAAAATACAAATGAAATATCACTACATTTATATAATGTACACCTTGGTTTTTGTCTTCTCATTTCTCTTCAGTCTTCCTGGAAGCCCCCTTTTGCTCTAGACATTTTTCACTCTACATACATGCCATACACACATGGTTTTATACATCTATTGAAAATCTAGGAACAACAGATAAGGGAAACATACAATATTTGCCATTCTGAGACTGGCTTCGTTTATATGATTATTTTGGGTTACATCCATTTTGCTGAAATCGTAGCTTCATTCTTCTTTGTGACTGAATACACACATGCACCTCACCTTCCCCTGCTGTTGGACACCTAGGTTGGTTCCGTCATTAGACACTATGACTGCCGCTGCAATGAGCATTGATTCTCAAGCTGCTCCGTGAGACGCTGCCTTGGGCCCCAGGAGTGCTGTTAGCTGGGTCATATAGTAGACAACTGTTTTCAGGATTCTGGGGAAAACCTCCTCCATCATCGCCACGGTGGCTGCACTTGTTCACATTCCCACCAGCATCATGGAAGGGTTCCCTTTCCACATCGCCACCAGCACTTATTTTTCTGTTTTGACTTTTGGAGAATGAGTATTATTACATTAACATCATTTACCACCCCCTTCTTCCCCCAAGTTCTGCCCTCTTCTTTCTTTTTCAACCATGCAACAAAATTTATATTAACATTTTTAACGGTTCAGCTATTACTGAAACTTGTTAATTTCTCAACTTAAATTGGGGCAAAGGCTATTGTGTAGAGTAATGTCATCATGGCCCCTGGAAGTACAGACTGAAGAATTAGAAGATGGAGGACCAGGTGCAGGGTGGACTCTTTGTGCATGTTGTAATCAGAAAGAGTGTGGTCATCTTCCAGCTGCTTGCCTGCAAAAACGAGTCACTGCTGTTTTGTGTGTGTGTGTGGGAGGGGCATATGCCCTCTTTATCCCGGATCTTGTCTTTCACGTGATGGGGTCACTGGGTTCTGCCTCTAGGGTGATGGTCTTGCCAGTCAAGATCTTCACAAAGATTCGCCTTTTTACCTGTTATTGAATGTGATGAAACGCCAAGAGCTGCCATAGAGATGCCTAGAAACAAGGACCACCGAATTGGACAAAGCCTTTTGTCATTCTGTTTTTGTTTTCTTAATGAATGCCATAATGGCTAGGGTGAAGTGAAAATTCAGTGGAGCTTAATTTAAAGTATTTTTTAACTTTCTTATTTTTAATTATGTCTATTTGTATATCTGTATCTGGCCATATGAATTTCTTTGAAGAACTGTTCACTAGCCCATTTCTTTTGAGTGGCTCTATTTCTTTAGACTTTTTATTTCTGTGAATATCTAGATAGCAATCCTGTTAGACAAGCAAATATCTTTTCATTCAGGACTAGGACTGTCTCTTCACATAATGGTCTCCTTTTCTGTGCAGATTTTAATGCTTGAGGTCCTATTTCCTAAGAGTTGGTCTGATTTCCTGAACAATTGAAATATTGTTCAGAAAGTCCTTGCCTAAGATTCTGGAAGCTTTTATTTTTTTTTCCTGTAACAATTTTAGCTTAAAGACTTACATTAAGGTTATTGAAGCGTTTGGAGTTAATTTTTTAGACAGAGTAAGAGGTAGGGTTCTAGTTTTGTTCCCTCTGTGAGTATCCAGTTTTCTGAGCAATGTTTGTTGAAATGACTGTCTTTTTTCTAACGTATATTTTAGTATCTTTCTTAAAATGAGGTAGGTGGCTGTGACTGTGTGGGTTGATGTCTGGGTGCCCTGTTTTACTCCACAGGTCTGTTTTGCTAGTATCATGCTCTTTCACCACTGTAGCTACACAGTACAAGGAAAGAAGTAAGTTAATACCTGCAGAACCCGGCCTGCCTGGGCTGTCAGAGTCTTTTGTGCATCCACGTGAATTTGAAGATGGTTCCTTTGCTTTGTGAGGATGATATTGCAATTTCCATGGGATCCCACTGGATCTGCAGTGCCATTGGCAAGTCAGTCTTTCCACAATGTTCGTATTCGAATTCCTGAACATGGGAGGTTCTTCAAGTCTGTCATATTCATGGTTAGGCTTATTTCTAGGTGTTTCTTTCAGTTGTGAGGTGATCCCTTCCCCGATTTTCTTAGCTTGGTTGTTACTGGTGTATAGGAAGGCTACTGATTTTTATATGTGCGTTCTCTTTCTTTATGTGCATTCTGGGGATTGAATTCAGACCTGCAGGCTTGAAAGCAAGTACCCCTGCCTGCTGCCACCTCACTGCCCACACCTGTTTCCTCCCACCTGCTAACAAGTATTTAATAAAGGGTCAGCTCATTCTCACTCAGGCTTGAGACCTTGTTTTTGTCTCTGAAACATTGTTCCTTCTTTCTCACTATTCATCCCTCCTCCCCTTGAGACAGGACTCCTCTATCATGTACCCTTGGCTGAGAACTCACTAAGTAGACCAGGCTGGCCTTGAACTCACAGAGATCCACCTGACTTTGCCCTCCAGCTTTTGGGATTAAAGGTGGGAACCACCACACCTGGCTTAAACTCAATTTCCTTAAAGGATACCTATTAAAGGGCACCCATGTAGATTTATGTTTTCCCTTCACTTATCAAATATGTGGATTTAATTTGAAGCTCAATATGGATTACCAGTGATGGAAGATTTCCCTCTGTATGCTGTGATTACCATTAATGAATAAAGAAACTGCTTTGGACCTAAGTTTTGGGCAGAACTTAGGAAGGTGGGGGAAAACTAAACTGAATGCTGGGAGAAAGGAGGCAAAGTCAGGGAAAAGCCATGGAGCCACTGGCATAGGCAGACGTGCTGAAACTTTGCTGGGAGGCCACGACCTCATGGTGATGCACAGATTAATGGAGATGGGTTAAGTTAAAATGTAAGAGTTAGCCAATAAGAAGCTAGAGTTAATGGGCCCAGCAGTGATTTAAATAATGTAATTTCTATGTGATTATTTTGGAGCTAAACTGATGAGCAGCTGGGAAGCAACAAGTGTCCTCCCTCCAACATGCCAGCTATCCACACTTCCTTCCTGTCTTTCTAATTATGTCTCCTGTGTAAACGTTCATGTTTTAGTCAAAATAAAGGCCATCTGGGCAGCAAGAGTAACTCAGTAGTATTTCCTGCTCATTTAGACGTGAGCTAGACCTCCAGCATAAAATAACTTTTTTTTTTTTTTTTTTGGTTTTTCGAGACAGGGTTTCTCTGTGGCTTTAGAGCCTGTCCTGGAACTAGCTCTGTAGACCAGGCTGGTCTCGAACTCACAGAGATCCGCCTGCCTCTGCCTCCCGAGTGCTGGGATTAAAGGCGTGCGCCACCATATAACTTTTAAGGTTTCTACTCTTTCACCATGCTTGGCTTATATTTTTTTCTTTTATCCTTATTTTTATTCTCCTTTTCCCTTGAATATCCTCTTTATCAACTAAACCCTGCTTTAGCATCTACTCTCTGCCTCATGACAGACCAGCACTGGGAATACAGGGAGTGATAGATCACAGCTCTTTGCAAGGCTCATGTGACCTAATGGAAAAGTCAGAGATAAGCAATACTGACAACTCATCACATTTCTGTTAAAGTTGGTGGTTGTTGTTTGTTTCTCAAAACATGTCAACAAACAGAGCTATCGAGATGGTTGAGTGCACAGGGCACTTTCCCACAAGCTTGACACCCTGAGTCTGAGAGCCAGAGCCCAAAAGGTGGAAGGAGAGAAGAGTCCCTCCAGGTTCTCTGGCTTCTTCACGCGTGCGAGAGCATGTACCACATCAGTAAATTAAAGAAATAAAAGACTGTCAAGAAAGGGAGTCTTTGAGACTAGGGAGATGGCGCAGTGGTTAACAGCACTTGTGGCTCTTGCAGAGGGCGGATTCTGTTCCCAGAACTCACATGGTGGCTTACAGCCATCCCTAACTCCAGTTTCAGGGGATCTGATGCCCTCTTATGATCTTTGTGGGGGCCAGGAAAACACATAGTAAATACACATATATTCAGGCAAAAAGGTTATACATATAAAACACACACACACACACACACACACACACACGCACATAAACATGCACATATGGAATATTTCAGTAATTCTGGCTCAAGAGGCCAAGATTAGTGTTCATGTATTCTCTTCTAATACTAAACACTGTTTCTGCCACTCAGCTATCTATTTCAAAGGCAAAGACAGTCTTTTAATGAATCATAATTGTGTACTACTGAATATACTAAAGAAAACAAAGTCCCCATTTGCTGCTAATTGTTCTAGCAGTTTCACAGCAATGAAGTCATTTGTTGGTCTCCCCTCACCAAGACTCCTCAGTGCTGCTGTGTCTAATTCTCACTCTGCTGGGCCAGGCTGCTATTTCAGCAAATCTTTCTAGTCCAGATTTTATTCCTTCTGTCATGCTCCTCAACAAACATACAGGAAAAGTTCTCTCTATACATCATCTCTTGTAAGCTTTCTTACAAGAAATTTTTCAATTTTTATCAATTTTCAATGAGGAAAATGTGATACATTTGTGATTATTCTTGGGAATATGTGATCATTATTTTTGCTCACCACCACCTGAGGACATCAGCCGCATCCTTTCTACTCACGTTGCTGTCCTGTGAGGTTTAGCACACAATGGTGTTGGCAACTGAGCAATAACAATCCACACTGCTCAGGAGACTTTAAAGGTCAGGCGGATTAGTGGAAGAGTAAATTAATTTTATTGACTGATGAAAAACTAAAGTCATAGGTTTTGACAGACAACAATAATCAAGTTCTGCTGGTATTCTATATTTTCTTTTAAGTTTAAGCCAAAAGAACATCGAATTGTAGACTATGAGTGAGCTAGGTGCTCTTAGTTCCTTCAACACAAACTGCACAGGTGGGCAGCTGCACAGCATTAAATACACACATTTCTGCAAAACTCTGACAGTGCTGTGTGATGACCGCAAAGGCTGCCGTAATCACCTACACTGGTGGGACTCAGGGTTCCTTTTCCCTTTTCTGCCACCCTGGAAGGAAAAACAGCACATTGTTTAGACACACCAGCTCCGGCCTTCGTTAGTGCATGAGCACACAAAATCAAAGCAAAGCTAGGTATTCTACCCGGCTGCTCTCACAGTTACTTTTACAAATGCTACATAAAGTAATAGTATTTCTATGCAGACCTATTTAGGTTCATTAATAAGATCACAAATATCTCATTTTTCAGAGTTCACTTTATCCTGAATACTGTAAAAAGTACAAAGTTTATTCATTTAAAATAATCAGAAAATTTGGTAATTCAGTTAATTACATTTTGGTAATTTAGGGGCTGGAGAGATGGCTCCAGTGATTAAGAGCTTTGCCTGCTCTTCCAGAGGTCCTGAGTTCAATTCCCAGCAACCACATGATGGCTCACAACCATCTGTAATGAGATTTGGTGCCCTCTTCTGGCCTGCAGGGATACATGCAGGCAGAACACTGACTGCATAATAAATAAATAAATCTTAAAAAAAAATTTGGTAATTTAATTTATAATTTATGTATAGTTATATTCTTACTAAATAGTATTAGAATTTAACAATTTTTAAATTTATTTTCTTCATATGGGCATTTTGCCTGCATATATGTCACTGCCCAGGGAGGGCAGAGGAGAGCATCAAATGTCCTGGAGCTAAAGTTACAGAGGGTTGTGAGCTGCCATGTGGGTGCTGGGAACTGAACCTAGATCTTCTGGAAGAACAGTCAGTGCTCTTAACTGCTTAGCCAACTCTTCAGCCCCAGCATTAGAAATTTGATTTTCAGGCTGGGACTAAGGGCAAAACACCCATACACGTAAAATAAAAATAAATACTTAAAAGTTTAAGAATATACTAAAAGTATATTTTGCAGCCGTATTAGGTGTACGTCAGGCCAGGCTCATCTGGAAGGGCAGCAGCTTCTCTTCATTCTTTCACCCCCTGGGCCCTCAGCTTCCCTTTGGAGTCAAATACATCAATCTTCTAAATTAAAAACCAAAAACTCTTTTAAATACATGAATGTTGCTCTTCATTCCTGATCACATACAAGGGCCAAAAAGGTTTACTCATTTAGGGAAAAATATGTACTGATTTTGTGGGAGATGAAATGTGTTATAACACATTTAAAAACATTTAGCTGGACAATGGTGGCACACACCTTTAATTCCAGCACTTAGGAGGCAGAGGCAGGTGGATCTATGTGAGTTTGAGGCCACCCTGGTCTACAAAATGAGTTCCAGGACAGGCTCCAAAGCAACACATAGAAATCCTGTCTCAAAAAAATAAAATCAAAAATAAAAATTAAAAAAGATTTATTTCCTGTTAGTTGGAAAATAAAAATAAATTTAGGAAACATTCCTTTAAGGTAAATAGCCCTATGATTGTGTATTAAATTAAAATTCTTATCATTGTAGTGATAGTTTGTGATTTAACAAATACAGCTTGCCTGAAGATCAGAATGCAGAGCTAAGCCACTATGGGACAGGCAATGGTGGCTCACACCTTTAATCCCAGTACTTGGGAGTCCCATGTCTTTAATTCCAGCACTAGGGAGGTGGAGATAGGAGAGATATGGCTGGGCTGAGAGTGGAATATAAGGTGGGAGGAGACAGGAGCTCATTGCAGTCTGAGGTTGGTGGAGACAGATGCAGTCTGGAGATGCAGTCTGAGGACAGGATCAGTCCTTTGGTCTGAGCATTGGTAGAGGTAAAAGAAATTTTTGGTGGCTGGCGCTCTGCTTCTCTAATCTTCAGCATTAATCCTATATCTGACTCTGGGTTTTTATTAACGCCAATTAGAGTTTGTACTACATCTGGTGCCCAACATTTGGGGCACAAATTCACAAAAAAAGCTGTTTGCCTGTGGCTTTGCAGCCACTGGCGCAGCTGGAGCTACGAGACCAGAGTCACCATCGTTCCCACTAGGTTTTCCTTTTTTCTCTCCTGGTGGCCTTTCCCTGGACCCCCTTTTTCAGGCTGCTTCCAAGCTAGGTAGCTGCTGTGACACCTGCTCAGGCTTCTACTGATCTACGCAGCAGCGGTCAGCCTCACTCTTCATCGCCATTGTTGGCAGACTTGGAGAGACGGTTGGCAATTCTTAAAGGGGGGATTAGTTAAAATGGAACACACAATTATGACAGAAAAAGTTAGGTCTCCGTATGATTATGTAATGCATTATTTATAAGTAGAACAATTAAATAAAGGGATAATCAACTTAACTGGGACTAACACACTGTTAATTATCATTTTTGATAATCCTTGTGGTTTTGATAATTTTTTTGGCTTATCTCTTAAAAAGTTGTTTGGTGTAAATGTCAAGATATAAGCCATAGAAAAACCTAAGACAGATCCTACAGATATTCAGATTCAGACAGAGGAATTTAAAGGAGAACCAATCTCAGCATTGCATTATAAGGTTAGAGAGGAACAGCCTAAGGTTTTCAAACAACCAACCTTAATATATCCAGTAACCTTACAGGAGTTGCCAAATGAGAGAGGCTCTATTAGAGCTGAATGCACTTCTATGCGAAATTTAAGGAGATTCAAGGAAGTGAGAGTCTCATATGGTATGCATTCACGTTTTGTGAAGCAAATGTTAAACTTGTGGTCATTTTCTAATAGACTTATCCCTCAAGACTGGAGAGACTTGGTTACAGAAGTCTTAGAGCCTGTCCAAAATGACAAGACTTGGTGGAAAGAAGAGGCTCTTACACTGAACAATGGAGTAGAGCTGGAGGTATGGAAATCTCCCAACATCAACTTCTTGGAGAAAGAGATTATGCTAATATGTAAAGGCAATCTCTATATGATGGCCACACTCTGGTTCTATGTCATGCAGCACCTTTGAATGCTTGGGACAGAATTGAAAAAGTAGGAAAAAAAATTGAGTCATTTACTAAAGTCATACAGGGCCCCCCAAAAAAACTTTCACTGATTTCTTACAAAGGCTGACATCAGCAGTAAATAGAATGATACCAGATTCAGC
>NC_022018.1:59061878-59067567 GCF_000317375.1 Microtus ochrogaster
AAAAAAAAAAAAAAAAAAAAAAAAAAAAAGAATGATACCAGATTCAGAAGCTAGACAAATAATAGTTGAATCTATGGCTTTTGAAAATGGCGCTGCACAATACTAAAAGGTAATAAGGCTATTAAAGACTAGGTCAGCACCTTCGGAGGATGGATCTGAGATACAATTAATATTAAAACTCATGACAGAGATGATGCTCGGATGGGAGAGGTGATTTCCAGAGGTCTGAAGAAAAATCAAAATGTTAAGTGTTTCAATTGTGGCAAATAAGGTCACCTTAAAGGGGATTGTAAACAGAGTGTTCCTAGAAACAATGTTTTTTTTCTAAGCATAATTCAAATACAAAACCCCTGTGTTCTGGATTATGCAGAAGGTGTGGCAAAGGCAGGCATTGGACTAATGGATGTAGATCAAAGAGGGACATTCAAGGTGACCCTATGCTGTGGGGAGAACTCCTTGAGGGGCCCTCACAGGCCCCTATGCCAAATTCAGTTCAGTTGTTTCCTGCCATCATAGAGGAAACTCCTTCCCAGAGCAATTAAAGAACCTAATGCCTATAGTAAGAAACCATACTACTCTGGAAAATAGAATAGCTATAGAAGAGAGAACAAAACCTTCAGGAAGAACCATAAAGTGAGTATTTTAGCAAACTTCTGTAAATGAACAAAGACCAAAATTAAAAATATGAAAAATGACATCATTGAAGGTATGGTAGACACAGGTACAGTTGTAACAAGAATTGCACCAGAATATTGGCACCCAAATTGGCCTCTTCAGGAGGTAAATTTTCAGTTTCTAGGGATTAGATATTTTAGGTAAAATAGAATGTGAGATGGGTTGAATGTATAAGGCCAGAAGGACAGAGAGGAATATTAAAAGCATAAGAAGATGTGATTTGTTACAGCAATGGAATACTCAAATTAACATTCCCCAAATCTTAGAAACAAACCATAAACTAATGTATGTTTCTGGGAGAAATATTACAAGGTATTATTAAGAACAGTCACTAACCATTCAGGTTGTACAAGAAGAGGGAACAACAACTTCTGATCTTTCAAAGGCACCAACAGCCCTACCTATAAAATGGTTGACAGACAAACCTGTATGGGTTGCACAACAGCCTTTAACAATAGAGAAACCACATGTCTTAAAACAGCTGGTAGAGGAGCAGTTAAATGCTCAGCATACTGACGAATTAACCAGCTCTTGAAATTCTCCTGTGTTTGCTATTAAAAATAAATCCAGAAGATGGAGAATAGTGACAGATCTAAGAGCTGTTAATAAGGTGATTCAACCAGTGGGCTCTCTACAGTCTGGCATTCCTTTGCCTAAAGGATGGTCTCTTACAGCTACTGATTTAAAAGCTAGTTTCTTCACGATACCTTTACAAGAAAAAGAGAAAAATTTGCCTTCACAGTGCCTACTTATAATTCTCTGCCTGCTGAGAGATATCAATGGAAGATTCTCCCACAGGGAATGTTAAAAAGCCCCACCCTGTGTCAAAATTTTTTTATATTTATTTATTTATTTATTATGTATACAATATTCTGTCTGTATGCCTGAAGGCCAGAAGAGGGCGCCAGACCTCTTTACAGATGGTTGTGAGCCACCATGTAGTTGCTGGGAATTGAACTCAGGACCTTTGGAAGAGCAGGCAATGCTCTTAACCACTGAGCCATCTCTCCAGCCCCCCTGTGTCAAAATTTTATAAGTCAGTCATTGGAAATGAAACATAAACAATTTCTTCAATCTATAGTTTACCATTACATGGATGGCATTTTACCATCTGATTCAAATGTAGATTACTTTAGAAAGAATGTTTGAAGAAATAAAGAAAATTTTGCCTTGTTGGGGATTAAACATTGCTCCTGAAAAAAAAAAAAGGAGTCTATTAATTATTTAGGTTAAATAAGTTTACAAGAAAATTAGACCCCAAAAGGTACAAATTAGGAGAGATCAATGGCAGACTCTTAATGACTTTCAAATACTGATAGGAGACATTTCATATCTATGGCCCACTATTGGGATAGGTCCTGATGAACTGAGTAATTTGGTCAAAACCTCAGAGGGTGACATGAACTTAAATAGTACCTGGGAATTATCAGCTAAGTTGAGAGAGAAATGGCTTTGATGGAAGAGAAACTACAGAAGGCACATGGGAATCATATGTATCCAAAGCTTAACTGCATTCTGGTCATAGGACCCTCCAAGCATCCCCCTACAGGGATTTTAATACAGAGGGAAGATATCATCTTAGAATGAATCTTTTTACCACATAAACCAAGTAAAATATTAAAAACTTATGTGGAAAAGTTCTCTGAGTAAATTATAAAAGGAAAATTGAGACTTCATCAATTAGCAGAAAATTATAGTATATTTTAATGAAGATGAAATTGATAAATTATGGGCAGAAAGTGAACCCTGGCAAAAGAGCTTGCAGTAATTTTTTTTGGAGAGATTAACAACTATCTCAAAGCAGGAGAATTCGATTTATAAAGTGAACTAGTTGGATCCTTCTTCACATTGTACAGGACACACCAATAACTGGAGCCCTTATTTTCTATACTGATGCAAATAAATCATGAAAAGCAGGTTAAAAATCAGAAAATCCAAATAAAGTGGAACAAAGCCCTTATGATTCTATATAAAAGAAAGAATTATATATTTTCATGGTATTAATGGATTTTAAGGAACCTCTCACGTTACTGATTTGCAATATGCAGAAAGTTATTTTGCATATTGAAACTACTGAATTTATACCAGAGGATACAGAACTGACTTCATTATTTATTATAGGAATCATCCCATACACATAACACACATTCAATCCCACACAGGTCTACCAGGTCTCTAGCACCAGGTAATGCAGAAATAGATCAATTACTGATTGAAAATGTGGTAGAGGCCTCAGAATTTCATAAAAACATAATGTCAATAAAGGTTTAAAGAAATGACTTTGGTATCATGTGGCAACAAGCCAAAGAGACTATAAGGAAATGTTCTACTTGTTCTTTATACAACCAAACACCACTACTTGCAGGAATAACCCAAATGGCATTCAAAGGAATGAAATCTGGCAGATGAATGTGTTCCACTTTATAGAATCTGAAAAATTAAAACATGTACACCACACCATTGGTACTTATTCAGTGGGCAATTGCTTTGAGTTTGGAAAAAGTCTGATTCAGTAATTAAACATTTGCTAGAAGTTATAGCCATCATGGGTATACTACAAATACAGATAGACAATGTTCCAGCATATGTCTCTAAGAAAATGAAACAGTTTTTTTGTTTATTATAATATAAAGCATATTATAAGTATACCACACAATCCTACAGGTCAGGCAGTTATAGAATGATCAAATTGAACTCTAAAGGATATGTTAAATAAACAGAAAGTGATAATAAAGACTCCCAGAAATAGATTGCATAATGCTTTACTAACTTGTAATTTTCTAAATGCTAATGAGAAAGGAATGACAGCTGCCAACAGACACTGGGTAATAGGAAAAAGACCCTACAGAATTAAATCAGACAGTACACTTTAAATATGTGTTGACCTCAGAATGGAAACTGGGACATGTGTTAGTGGGGAAGGGGTTTGCTTTTGTTTCCACAGGAGAAAAAAAGCTATGGATATGTCAAAATTGATAAAGATTCAATTTCAGCAAGAGATACTTCTTAATGAGAAGAGATGACAGTTCACTGAGCAGCATGGTCATTTAATCTAATCTGACATATAAAATTAAATGCTTTTTATTTGATCAGATATAACTTGCCAAAAGAGAACCTCCCAAAATTAGAGTTGGGGAAGGGTTTTGTTTCTTCTTTTCAGGAGAATAAAGGTATACAGCTAAGGAATCCAAAGACCACTGGACAAATGAGACATCCAAAGAAAAAGGACAAAACATCCAGAAAAAAATGATGTCCCAAAAAAAAAAGAGTAAATTTGCTTATTGATACATCACATTTCCAACAGGATAAAATTTCATAAATCTTCCCAAATGTTTGTTTCTGCTGTTCTCTACAGACATGTAATGCAAACGGTCTTTTGTAGTCCCAGTCCAGTTACAGATTAAAGCTGACTTTGGAGTTGGAGGGTGGCTCTCTCCTTCTATAAACCAAGCAAGCTTATTAAAGTAAAACCCCAAATCTCTGTCTCATGTCAGAAGAGCCACCTGATATAGGACAGAAGAAAAACCAAAATTTAGGGACTATTATATTGCCACTAATCTCACAATCTTTTGGTTTTATTTTGACTCTTTAACAGCTTTTCTTAAGGTATAAATATTATCTAAAATTTTATAAGGTTAATATATATATTTTAAGGTTTTTGCAAACTAATAATGGTCACATGGAGTACTGACTAATTCTAGAAAAAGCATTCATCTACTTTTTGTACATTATTTTGACTATGAGTCTCTATCAGTTTTCTGCAGTGACCATGAGCACACCTAACAGAGGCTTTTGAAGTCTCAAAAAGAGAAGGGGCCCCACAATGAAGATTCACCTGGACTATGGTAACACCCACTAAGCTGAAAAACAGTACCTAAATATCAGCTTTGGACTACAAACTGCTCAGAACAATTTCAAGGTGGCTAGCTGAGATGATCTAGCCAGGACTGGAGACAAGCCCTGCACTTTCCCCCTGCGCAGAGCCTGGACACAAATGACAGCTCTACCTCTTCTAGGATCTAACAATTTAACCCAAATTTTTCTTTTCAGGATACCATCGACCCAGACAGCAGGAAGTAAATTTAAGAACATGATGCCCACATTCCCAAGAGGAAGGCGTGGGTGGTTTTTGGTCTTTCATTGGCTTATAGGTATCTGTTATTGTTCAGGGGGATTGGTTACAAGCTGTTATTGGTAATGGTCAGGAAAAAAGCTAAACAAAGGAGATGAGATTCAGGGTTCTTGTTTTGAAAAGAAAAACAGGGATAAAGAGATGATAGGATAAAAGGGAAGATTATTGAATCTATTCTAAAAAGAAAAAAGGGAGGGTATAGATAACATAAAAAAGGTAGATTATTGAATTTACTTCTAAAAAAAGCAACTAGTAGCTTTAAATATTTTACATTTGATTGGATTTTTAAAAAATATTTATTTATTATGTATACAGTATACAATATTCTGTCTGTGTGTGTCTGCAAACCAGAAGAGGGCAGCAGACCTCATTATAGATGGTTGTGAGGCACCATGCGGTTGCCGGGAATTGAACTCAGGACCTTTGGAAGAGCAGGCAATGCTCTTAACCACTGAGCCATCTCTCCAGCCCCCTTGATTGGATTTTTATTATATAAAAATTGTATATTGATACAAATTTTAGATTTTGTTAGAACACTATATTCATTTCTACTCTTGTTCAAAGCATTGTACCTCTACAGCTCATTTAACAATGTAATGAAAAATTTTTAGCTCTTGAAAATTATTATTACCAACTATTTAACATAATAAGGAAATGCAGGTTAGTAATTCGTCATCTATTACAATCGAATTTGTAGTCATATTAGGTCAAACAGAGATATATTTTATATAAGTCACCTTCAAACACTTCAGAGATCTACAGAATATGACATTTAAGATGTTTTAAGAACATAGGTTCTTTTTTTATGACAATGAGACCTGTCCACTCCTGGCAGCACCTAGACTGGTGCATCTTCAGGGAAGTTGATGGGCACTGAAGAAA
>NC_022018.1:59068287-59079463 GCF_000317375.1 Microtus ochrogaster
TGCACAGGGCATGGCTTGAATTAGTTTTATTTTTCTTAACTTTAAATATATATGGAAATATATATTAAAATGTTCTCTAAGTATTTTCTGCTTCTTGCAGGTCTCTTTTTACTAGATCATGGCCACTCTTCCCACCTCATCCCTCTGAAAACAAAAATGTGTTGTCCTTTCTACCACTCAGAGCCTGCCGATTAACTTGACTTAGTTCACAGCGAGGACTTCCTGCAGCCCTGCAGAGCCAGTGTACAGATGGGATTGGCCTTGAGGGTCCGATGGCTTTCTGGTCTTTAACTGTATGTACCGGTCTCACATTTGGTCCCAACCTCAGGACTCCCTCTGCCTTTGTCTTCATGGTACTAGACAAACTCTCAGCAGTCTCCACTTGGGAGTCAGCGCCCCTCCCCTGTGCCTCCCCTGCAGGAAGAACTGGCTTGCATGGCACATCTCAGCTCTTCTCCTCCGGGCTGATTTTCTCTTCTATGAAACCTGGACTCGATCTACCCTGACCTTTCTTAAGTCTATGTCCAGAGCCTCTAGCCCAGGAAAAGCTTGAATAATCTCTAGTTTCTCTTCTACCATCCTCCTGCTCTTCAGCCCCCTCCTACCCCCTGAAATCTTACAAGCTAATGACAGTTTGTATGTGCTTAGCCAATGAGCAGAAAACCTTGAAAGAATTTCTGGACTTTAGCCCACCAGTTTGCCTGGTTTGACTAACCTGCTGAGAGCCAAAACTGGTACTTGATGCCCCTGCACCTCCAGGGTAGTCTCATGGGGCAGAGTGCTATCACCTGAATATCAGGCACTGAGTGGGACATGGGTGATGCTCATGGCTAGAGCTTTGGGGGTAGTGTGGGGCTAATTTTTTTTGGCCATGATCTCTTTTCCCTTTTTTTAAATTAAATAAATGGATCAAAATTAAATAATTCAAGCCCTGCCTCAAAAAAAAACCTTTTTTTAGTATTGTTTAGCAAAAACAATAAAACCCAATTTTTTTTAACCATCAAAAAAAAAAAAAAGAGTTGTAAAGTGTAAGACTGAGAGATATCAAGATAGTTTTGAATGGTAATGCAAGTTAGGGTAGAAAGCTAATTAAGTATAAGACTTTGGGTTCACCAAGGTAGGGCAGAAAATGGAGTACTTTCCCTGAATTTGTCAATTGCAAATGGACTAGACATTGTTGATGTATTCATAGACTATATATATTGTATATAGTTGTTGTACTTATTGTATATAGTTTTTCTTCTATTATAGCCTTCTTTTATTTTTGACAAAAAAGGAGAAATTTAGTGATATTCTGTTTGTGCTTTAACAAATACAGCTTGCCTGAAGATCAGAGTGCAGCGCTGAGCCACTAGAGGCCAGGTGGTGGTGGCTCACACCTGTAATCCCGGGACTCAGAGGGCACAGACAGAGGGCGCTCTGTGAGTACACGAGATTGAATCTGTTTAAAAGAGAAACAGAGCTCACACAAAGGTGATCCCAGCACTAGGGATGTGGAGAAAGGAATGATATGGTTGGGTGGAAAGAGGAATATAACGTGGGAGGAGACAAAAACTCACTGCAATCTCAGATTTGATGGAGACAGATGGGATCTGAGGACAGGATCAGCCCTTTAATCTGAGCACTGGTAGAGGTAAAAGAACTCTCTAGTGGCTGGCCGCTCTGCTTCTCTGATCTTCAGCATTAACCCGTATATCTGACTCTGGGTTTTTATTTTAACACCAATTAGAGTTTATGCTACATATCATGTCTCAATAACACAGCTGGGATAAGCACCATTGGGTATGCGATACTGCCAGTGTGAAAACTTCAATGAGATCAAATAAATAAATAAATAAGTAAGTAAGTAAGTAAGCAAGCAAGCAAGCAAGCAAGCAAGCAAGCTAGGCAGTAGTGGTACACACCTTTAATTTTAGCACTCAGAGGGCAAACACAAGTGGATCTCTGTGAGTTCAAGGCCAGCCTGGTCTACAGAGTGCGTTCCAGGACAGCCAAGGCTACACAGAAAAACCCTGTCTCAAAAACACAAAACACAAAACCTCACATAATAGATATGCAAGGACTGCTTTCAACATCTCATTATGATCAGGCTGTCTTTGAAGTCATAGAGAAATACCTCCCTCTGCCTCCCAAGTGCTGGGATTAAAGGTGTGTGTCACCATACCATGCCAGGCTAGATTAGGTAATTTTATATTCTCTATGCCACCAGTGACTTTCAAACCTTTTTTATTTTTTTTTACCATGTTTTCACATTGATTTATATGTATATGTGTAAGCACATTGTAGTTGTTCATTTTTTACTCTTTTCTGTTTTGGGGGCCCACCACCCAGCTCCCAAATAAATGACACAGAAAAGTTTATTCTCACTTATGAACGCCTGGCCTTATCATCTTGGCTTGTTTCATGCCAGCTTTTCTTAATTATCCCATCTATCTTTTGCCTCAGGGTTCTTATCTTTCCTTCTTCCTGTGCACCTTCCCTTTCCTTCTTACTCTGTGTCTGGCTGTGTAGCTGTGTAACCATGTGGCTGGGCCCTGAAATCCTCCTCCTTCCTCTCCCATTCCCAGATCCTCATATCTCTTTCTCCCAGATTTCCCCTCATATCTGTCCTCTCTGCCTGCCGGCCTCGCCTGTTCCTCTCTCCTGCCTCACTACTGGCTGCTCAGCTCTTTATTTACATGTGTTTTAGAAAGGCACAGTAACACAGCTTCACAGAGTTAAACAAACGCAGCATAAACAAAAGACAGCTTAAACTAATATTCCCCAACAGTGTGTAAGAACACACCTGACACAGTATTAAAGGAAAGTACTGATGATTACTCTCTACTGTTTCACACAGGAAAAAAGAGCTGAATTATCTTCTTAAGCTGAGAATCTAAAATGTCATCAAAATAATAATGAATGCATATAACATCAATGGATATAAAATCCCTGGGTGAAAAGTCACACAATGTCAAAGAATCCATCTGTACACTTTTCAGTTAAAAGAGCAGAATCTACATCCAAGTCATCAAATGTGTGATGTTGTGATGTCTGCCTTCCTGTCACTTAGTTAGCAGTGCATATTGTCTGCGCAGCTCTAATGCATCTACTGAATCACTTGAGTTATTGTCATACACACAATACCTAGAATTACTTTTATATTTTTGAAAATATTCATTATCTGGCCATAATGGAAGCATTAACACAGGGCTGGAGAGATGGCTCAGTGGCCAAGAGTGCTTGCTGCTCTTCTGAGGACTGGGTTCAGTTCCAGCCCAGGTCAGGAGGCTCACAGTGTTTCTAACTCTAGCTTCAGAGAATCCAGCATACTCCCTCGCCTCCACAGCCCCGCCCACCGCAAACTCACTCATACATATAAACAGATAAATATTTTTTATACAAAGTCATTAATATATCTGGTGAATAAATTTTTGCTTAAGAATAATATAGCACATTTATTTTTACATTATATCTACTCCAAATGTAACTATAAAGAAAACTTTCAAACTATAAAACATACCTGGTATTTGGCTAATTCTGCCTGTAATACTTTCACTTTAGATCTTTCTTGTTCCAATGCAGCGTGAAGTGAGGTCACCTACAACCAAATAATGAGTAAGAAAACTCTTTTTGCCTTTTTTGGAAAGTACCTTAATTCTGAACATATTCGTGTGATAAAATCTGACAGCTGTCAGTATCAGAGATGCCCTCCCTTCCCATGGTTCCCAGAGACACTGCAGTGAGCACAGACAGGAGGGCCTGCTTGCCATGAAGAGAAACCCACTCCAGGAACAGGATAAGCTCTGCCTGCTGCTGGTGTTCTGTCTACTAACTCACAACCTTCACCTTCCAAACTCTCCAGGACACCCCTATCATCTTTAATACAATAAGCAGGAACTTTCTTTGCTAGTACACAATAATAATGAATACTTTCCATTGCTTTCTCACCTGCTAAAGAGGCAGTATTTCTATTTTGTGGGGCCAACAAGACCTCAGAATAGTATAAAACACATTCAACATCTCCCAAAGCCGCTCACCTGGACCGTCAGCTCATTCTTGATACTTTGAGATTCATCGACTTGCAGGAGTATTTCTGCCTTATCTTTCACTGGGGGAAAGGAAAACAGCATCGTCACCATCCCAGCCACTGAGTGAGGAGAGACGAACTTCAGGACAGAGCAGTCAGAACACCAGTTTCTCCTCTTTGCTCTATGGATGTGCTTCTAGAGCCTGATTGGTCTTATTTCTCACTAGTAATTCTGGTCATCATTACAGCAACAGTGTTTTCTTTTTAAGTAATTTATATTTTTCTCAAATATCATCTGCATAGATATGATGATTAATTTTTCAATTTATAATAACTAGGACAGGTATATAAGAAAACTGAAAAATTATAAGGAAAAGTGAAATATTTTGAGCATTTATCTATTTATTAGGTCATGTTTTTGTTTGTGTGTGTGCACTTGCCACGTCCACGTGTCAGGATAACTTGTCACAGTCCTTTCATCATAGCATACAAGTTCAGGGATCCAACTCAGGTTTATGATGTTTGGCAGCTCGGCTTTACCTGTTCAGCCATCCTTCTATTTTGTAGCCCAGGCTGGCCCTTGGACTTCAGCTGCTCTTGCCTCAGGCTCCAAGGTGCTGAGCTTACAGACACAAACCATTATACTTGGCTTCTTGGCTAATCTTAAAACAAGATTTTATTTTATTTTATTTTTTGGGGGGGAGGAGTCTCATCACTGTGCAGCCTTGGCTGGCCTACAAGTCGGAGATCCACTCACCCCTGCCTCCAGAGTGCTGGATTAAAGGTGTGCTCCACCATGCCTGGCTTGGTGCAATAATGTGTAAGAACTAGAAACTCAGCACTCTTACCTGAATAGTGGCCAGGTGCTTTAAGAGGCCTTACAGTGGAAATAATAAACTATCCAATTTGTATCCCTCTGGGGAATTGTGTGTGTGTGTGTGTGTGTGTGTGTGTGTGTGTACTGATAAAACATGGAACTTGGTTATTTGTTTTCAGATATTAAGATTACCTTTAAATCTAAACACTGCACAAAGGCTGAGTGCAGTGCGCGCACCTCTAACCCAGGCTGAGTGCAGTGCACCTGAGAGGCAGAGGACTATGCAGTCTGGTCTACATAGCTTCAGATCAGCCAGAGCTGCACAGAAAGACCCCATCTCAAAGAAGCAAACAAAACAAGGGAGCAACAGCTGCTCTTATGGAGAACCCCGGTTCAACTTCCAGCACCCACATGGAGGTTCACAACTGTTGTGACTGCAATTCTAGGGAAACCATCCTCCGCTTCTTGTGTCTCTGGGCACCAGACATGTTTACAATGCATACAATACATATATACATAAATGTAGGCAAAACAACTAAACAAAAAAAACCCCTAAAAACATGTGACTCACTTTCTCCTTCCTGAAGCATTTTTAATAATTGTCCATTTCTTGCTTTTACTTCTTTATACTTTGCCTAATAATCAAAGAAAAGAGATTTTAACTTTTTAAAAGTAAATGGTAGATTATGTTCTACTTTTAATTTATGGGCTGTATATTTAAAAACATAAATCATTTAGGAAATAAACCGAATGGAGGAATATGTAATCAGAACTACTTAATTAAACCTCAGAAAACTTAAAAAGGCCAATTCGATGGTTTAGAGGGTAAAGCGTGATGATGTGAGTCTGATCTCTGAAACCCACAGAAGGATAGACAGACAAAAGTGACTCCAGAGAGCTGAAATCTTCGTGTGTTGTGGATTTGTGCGCATGCAAACACACACACACACACACACACACACACACACACACACTAAAATTAAACTTAAAAAAATTCAAAGTAGGGGGGGTAAAGGTGAAGTCAGGAAAATATTAAAATTTTTGAAGGTTTTTTTCTTTCTTCCCAAATAAAAACTTTGAATAAATCCAACTAATTTCAATAAAAATCAAAAGAAAATAGCTCCATCTTTTTGACTAGACTGCCCTGCAGTTCTACACCCCCACTGTCAGGCACAGAGCTACTGACACTACTTGACTTTTTAGCTCCTTTTCCAATGGCTGATTCTCCTCCTCCTAATGAACAATACACCATAATTCATGAATAAGAGGAGCTGGGTTCCCACATGGACCACTTGAATTTTTGATAATTATCTCCCCAAACAGTCTTCATTGGCTCCTTCGCTCGCTCCTTCCTTCCTTCCTTCCTTCCTTCCTTCCTTCCTTCCTTCCTTCCTTCCTTCCTTCCCTCCCTTCTGCCACGTGATGTAGGTGGGTCGTCTTTCTATGTGTTGCTTTCATTGGTTAAGTAATAAAGAAACTGCTTGGCCTGATAGGTCACAACATAGGTGGGTGGAGTAGACAGAACAGAATGCTGGGAAGAAGGCAATGAGGAAGATGCCATAGCTCTCCTCTCCGAGATGGACACAGGTCAGAATCTTCCCGGTACACAGATTACTAAATATGGGTCAAAGCAAGATGTGAGAATTAGCCCATAAGAGGCTAAAACTAATGGGCCAGGCAGTGTTTAAAAGAATACAGTTTCCGTGTAATTATTTTGGGTAAAGCTAGCCAGGCGGCCGGGAGCTGGACAGCAGGAATGTAGCCCGCTGCTCCTTCTACAGCCAGGCTGACCTCAAATTCACAAAGATCCACCTGCCTCTGCCTCCCAAGTGCTGGGATTAAAGGCATGCACCACCACAGCCTGGCTGTAACATTTCTTTTAGTATTTTGAAACACTTTCAAACACTAATAACCAATTATTGAAAACAATATAAAATGTTATAAAAAATAAATCTCTCTTTTTTTTTCTCTCAGCACAGAACAACTATGTAGAAGACTTACCAGTTTTACTTTTTATTTCTATAGTGCAGGAGTCCAACCTAAGTCCTCACCAAATACACAAAGCAAGGAGCTACCACTGAATGATGCCAGAACCCAGTGGATTTAAATATATTTTACTTTTATTTATTATTTGAGGGGGGCGGGTTTAGACAAGGTATGTTCTCTGTGCAACAGCCCTGGCTGTCCTGTATACTCGGCTGGCTTCAAAGTCACAGAGATCCACTTGCCTCTGCCTCCCTAGTGTTGGGATTTAAAGCATGGGCCATTACCGCCTGGCTTTAAATATGTTTTAAATTCTATAAAAAGTGATTTTTTTACTAAATAGTACTCTATCCAATTAAATTGCTGATAATAATTATTTACTGAGTAATACTGTAGTCCACACAGGGAACTGAAGCATCTGCTATAGTAAATACAAAGAGTAAAAATGCTTAAGAAATTGAGATGAATCGGGCAGTGGTGGCGCACGCCTTTAATCCCAGCACTTCGGAGGCAGATCTCTGTGAGTTTGAGGTCTGCTATTCTATGGAACTAGCTCTAGGACAGCTGTTTCAGAGAAACCTTTTCTTGAAAAAACAAACAAAAAACAAAAAAGTAAGAATTTGAGATGAATGAGAGATGCTGCACACACCAGCGCCAGAACCCTGGCTGCCCACAGGCTCTTGGTAAATAATCCGTGGACTAACATTGATCAGAAGACAAATGATTCTTGAGGAACTGGAGCATCTTTGGTGAAGTCTAAAGGGCAGTAGCAAGAGAGTGCCTCATAAGTTTGTGATTAAAAACAATTGTAAGGGCAGGAGTCCTTGCTGCTCTTGCAGAGGACCCAGGTTTGTTTCCCAGCACATCAGGTAGCTCACAACCTCTTAACTACAGCTCCAGGGCTTCTGAAATCTTCTGCGTTCCACTGGTACTTGAACACATATGTGCATGTATACAAGCACACACATATACAAATAAAAAATTAAAATTAATCTTTAAGAGAAAACAATTCATACATAGCATTAGCAAGGGTGTGGAGAAGTTGGAATCCCTGTGTACTTCTGGTCAAAAGGACAACGAACAGTTGCTCTGAGAACGCTTGGAAGTCACATAAAAGCTAAGACAGAATTATCCTATAACCAGCAATTCTACTTTTAGATTTTCAAAATACTCAAAGAACTCAAAGCAGGATCCTGGACACTTACTTGTGCACCCACACACTAAACGTAGCACGTACACTTCAGAGGATGTGATAAGGCAGGACAAGGAATGGAGTTCTGATAAACGCTACAACACAGAGGAAGCTCAGAAAATTTCTATGTTAAAAGAAATAAGCCAGATAGAAATGGACAAAAACTGTGTGATCCTACCAGAACGAGGGATCAGAAACAGGTAATTCCTAGAGATAAATTGTTGTTAGGGGGTGAAGGGTGTGAATAGTGAGCGATTTAATGGAGAGTTTCTGAAAGGGAACAGCAGGAATGGTCACCCAACAGTGAAAAGGTTCTTAGTGCTACTGAGCCTTTAATTCTAGCACTTCAGAAGCAGAGGCAGGCTGACCTCTGAATTTGAGGCCAGCCCGGTCTACAAAGTGAGGACAGTCAAGGTTACACAGAGAAACCCTGTCTCAAAAAACAAAGAACAAGTAGCTAAATAAACTTAATGCTACTGAACCTCGTGCTTAAAATAGTTTACAAAGCTGCCTGCATATAACATACAACATATTTTACATTATATATTTTATAACAAAATTTACACCATTATTCAGAATTTAAGTGGATAGTCAGTTTAAAAGACTGAATAGCAGAGTAACTGAATAATAAATACATACAGAACCCACAGAATGCAAATACAGAATTCTTCCCAGAAGTGAGTGGACACACCTCCCACTGGGTGATCACAGCTTTGAGTTTCTGAATTTCAGCATCTTTCCTCTCAAGTTCTAATTTCAGTCTCTCAATTTTTCCATCTTTCAGACCCACTTCCTGAAAAAAAAGAAAAATACTGCTTTTGACCGATATTGTCCAACCTATCATTGTTTACAACAGTCCTTTGTGAAAAGATTAAGAGGAAAAATAAACTTTATTTCTTAGGCAATTTTGAATTACTACATTTTTACCTTTGCTCAAGTACATGATCCTAGTTTCATACAGTAATAACAGGTGAGATTTCTATGACGAGCTCTAAGTATACGCTACAACAATTCCGTCCTAGAATAAACACATGCAGAGGCACCCTGACAGGTTCTACACAGCCCTGGCTGCCTTGGAACTGTGCAGATCAGGCTGGCATTGAGCTTGAGAGACTCGCCTGCCTCTGCCTCCTGAGCACTGGGATTAAGGTATGTGCCATCAGGCCTGGTTCTGCTCTGAGGAATTTAACTGGTTGTATTTTCCTAAAGAGAGATGTACACAGGTGCTCATAAGTAGTTTCTAGATGCCAGGAAAAAAGACTGAAACCCTTTTTGTTCCTATGAAACATGTCTAGCACAGCATGGGAACTTCACATAAAGTGCACATGATACACGGAAGCCAAGGCAGAAGCTGCTGTGCAGTGCCCTGTGGGAGAGGGCACAGATGACTTGGTGTCGGGTGTGACACGCTGAGGCTAATACCGGAGGACTAATACTTGAGCTCATGAGTTAAACCCAAGCAAGACAAAGGTCACTCTTCGTTTTTCTGAAAACATTTGAAATAGTTGTTTGGCTTTGTACCCATCTCACTGAAGGGTCTTGCGTTTCTGTGATTTCTCACCTGTTAGTGTGGCTATCTTCCTATCTGCAGGGGTGTGGATTTTTTTTCCTCAGCCTTCTCTCCTCCCTGACAGGCTAAGTGGGAGGCTGGTCCCCCAGTTCTCTGTGCTGCCTGTGTCTAGTGCCTTCCAGGCTCCTTTGATTTCTTTTGTGGGTTTCCAAGGCTGTTTCACTCTCTCTTTGGAACAGAATCTATTTTTTCCTTATTCTGCTTTTCTGTTCTTTTTTTTTTAAAGTTTTTTCAAGGCAGGGTTTCTCTGTAGCTTTGGAGCCTGTCCTGGCACTAGCTCTGGGATTAAACAACTGACTTTTATATAAAATCATGTATAAAATTACTACATCACACAGGCATGGTGGCGCACGCCTTTAATCCCAGCACTCGGGAGGCAGAGGCAGGTGGATCTCTGTGAGTTCGAGACCAGCCTGGTCTACAGCCCTAGTTCCAGGACAGCCAGGGCTACACACAGAGAAACCCTGTCTCGGAAAAAAAAAAAATGGAAAGAATGACTACAGCATAAATCATGTCCATCAGCTAGCCTCGGATTTAAAAGATAGTGCCACACTGTTTTCCAAACGGCGGCTACACCAATCTTCACTCTGTCTAGTGTGCCTGCTAGCCCGTCTCCTCGAGATGTCACCTAGCCACATGCGCACTCTTCATATTCCTTCAGTTGTTCTTAGGCTCTGCAATAAAATAACTAGTACTATATAAAAGTTTATTCTGCTCAAATATTTCCTGAATTCTTTCCTGTCTACAAACTAAATTACAAACTTGGCTTTGAGTGTCCCACAGTTCTTTCCAATCTACCTTATCAAACTTGGTCAACACTCTCTTTAATTGAGCTGGTTTCTATTTCACTGTGTCTGTATTGTTACTGAAGACATTTTAGCTTTTTTATCCTCATCTTTGCATGTTCAGATCCTTCTGGCCTGTTATCTTCCACCTCAAATGTTCACTTCTCTCCAGAACCCATTCCTACTGCACTAATGCACCTACTGTTTTTGTACTCATGACTCTTTTATCTACACAAAACAATTATCTATTAAATATATATTATGTACACATACTCTTATATTAATTATTTAAAATTGTAATTTCTAATTCCTAATAAGAAAAAAAACAAGTATGTTTCAGTACAGTATAGCAGATGAGTTGCAATGCTAATATTTTTATATATAAGATTTGACTTCAACACCTGTTCTCTTTCGGTCACATCCCACTGTCATTCAGGCTTTCTACAGCACAATGCCGCCAGGTCATCTCATCACGTTTACATACTCAGCGCACTTCTGCTGCCCTCTCCAGCACCAGCTCCTAACTACACAGTGCAGCACAAGATCCAATAGTTAGTGACGTAACTGCACATACACATCGTTAGTGACGTAACTGCACATGCACATTATTCTTTGCAGAACGATGACTAAGATAATACCCTAAAACTGTTACTTTGTACAATTTGAGTTGAAATCTTCCATTTTCTTTCTTTCTTTCAAAAGATAACTTCTCTGTGATTTTAAGAGAATTTTTAAGAAGCTAGAGCTAATGGGCCAAGCAGCGATTTAATTAGAGAGAGAGAGAGAGAGAGAGAGAGAGAGAGAGAGAGAGAGAGAGAGA
>NC_022018.1:59079564-59083533 GCF_000317375.1 Microtus ochrogaster
TGTGCTCAGGAGCTGGACAATTCTCTGTTCCATTATGTTCTGTAAGCTGTTCTCTTCTCTTTTCTCTAATAAGAATCTTATGAACGTCATCTTCCAGTCTATTGAAGAATCCCCCATCATGTGACAAAGTCTGAGAAGAATTCGATTCCTGTAGAAATAAATCATGAATCACTACCATTCCACACCAAATGCACATACTCAACCCTGAGTCTCTCGGAGGACAGTGAAAGGGACTGACCAGCAGGAGTCAGGTCACCGCTCTGTCTCCGGAAGGGAAGCAGCAGACAGACACTTGCACCTGTTTTTTTCTTAGTCCTTCGTATTTTGGAGTGTCATGATTGACAGGTTTTAGAGGCAGGGTCTTACTACAGAGCACAGACTAGTCTGGAACTTGTGATTCTCCTGCCTCAACTTCTCGCATGCTGAAACCACGGCTCTGTAACATCATGTCCAGGCTACTTGGCCTTTAAAGATTTTATCACACATACCACACAGTTCAGCCTGCTAGTATGTGAAAGACCCAGGTTTAATGTCCCTGTACACTCAACAGACACCTGACACTCTTCTCCACCCTAGGCAACACTCACTTTCTGCCTCTATAAACCTAACTATTTTGGACATTTCATATAAACAGAGTAATTGTGCTATCTGTCTCAAACTTCTTTGATCTACCAATATGTTTACAAGATTCTTCCATGTGATGACATGGATTAGTACTTCATTTTTATTACCAAGTAATATCCCATTTTACATTTTTTCTTGTCACCGGTGGATAGATATCTCTTTGGTCTTATGAATAATGCTGCTATGAATATTTATCCACAAGATGTTTATGGACCTGTTTCCAACTCTGTTTGGCATACACCTAGGAGTAAGGTTATTGGGTGGTGTGAGCTTATGTTTAAAATCTGAAATTTTAAAAGCTAGTGTGCTCCAAGCAGTTTACTATTTTACAATCCTATCAACAACATGAGGCAGTTCTGATTTCTGTATTCTCACCTATGTTATTGTATTTTTACTGCAGACACCCTCCTGGAAGTGAACTATTTCTCCAGGGTTTTGAGCTGTGTTTTCACTATGGCTATTGGAGCAGGCTGCTTTCAAGTGTTACTAGACACTGTACAATCTGTATGAGAAATGTTTACTTCAAACCTTTACTCATTTTTAACTGAGTTATTTGCCTACTCACTTTCGTGTTATAAGAATGTCTGTCTTCTGGCGAGAAAGAGAGAGTTCCATGGTTGAGAGTGTGTACTGCCTTGAGCTCAGTTCCCAGCACCCACTCTGGGTGACTCACACAGCCTCTAACTCCCGCTCCAGGGGATCTGATACCATCTTCTGGTCTCTGCATTTATGTGCACTATCTAACTCACACAGCCTCTAACTCCCGCTCCAGGGGATCTGATACCATCTTCTGGTCTCTGCATTTATGTGCACTATCTATCCCTCAGACACGTCCCCAGACATATATGCATATTTATATAAATAAAGGTCTAACAGAAATCATTGAAGTAGTCTAAGAAGCTGATCATGGTGACAAGAGCATACAATCCCAGTTAGTGACAGAGGGCCAAAGACCTGTCTTCCGAAGGACATCTGATTTTGTGAACCTCTTTGTCCCCTCCCATTCTCAAGTCTGTGAATAAAAGGATTTGATACCCCCCTCAATACAATAATAAAAGGGTTTGACACTCCCTCAATACAGTAATAAATGGGTTTGACACCGTTGTCAATACATTAACAAGATAAAGAGCAACTGAGGAAGACACTGGGCATTGACTTTTGGTCCCCAGAAACACACACATGCACACATACATGAACATGTACACATACAAAAACTTATGTATTTTAAATAAACATCTCATCAAATATTATTTCTAAATATTTTCCCTCATTAAAGGTTGCCTTACCAAGTTTTTTATGTCCTCTAAATAATACAAAAGTTTTAGTTGCTTTTTATTTCTTAGTTTTTTGAGACAGGGTTTCTCTGTAGCTTTGGAGCCTGTCCTGGAACTACCTTTTGTAGACCAGGCTGGCCTCAAACTAACAGAGATCCACCTAACTCTGCCTCCCAAGTGCTGGGATTAAAAGCGTGTGCCACAACCACCTGGCGGTTTTAGGTTTTACATACATACTTCTGTGATCCGCTTTGAGTTAGTTTCTGTGTATGATGTGCAGAATACACCCAAATTTTTCCATACTGAATTGTCTTGGCACTCATACTCAAAAAAAAAAAATGTTGGGCTGGAGATGGCTCAGTGGTTAAGAGCATTGCCTGCTCTTCCAAAAGTCCTGAGTTCAATTCCCAGCAACCACATGGTGGCTCACAACCATCTGTAATAAGGTCTGGTGCCCTCTTCTGGCCTGCAGGCATACACACAGATAGAATATTGTATAAATAATAAATAAATAAATGTTAAAAAAAGTCAAGAAAACACAGATATCAAGGCTTATTTCTGGACTCAATTCCACCAGCCTCTACGTCCATTCTCAAGACTCAATTCTCAGTGTCAAACTGACTTGATTACTACAGCGATGTGTTTGCATTGTTTTGTGTTACATTTAAGTCTTTTTTATATTTATTTATTTGTTATGTATATAATATTCTGTATATGTGTATGTCTGCAGGCCAGAAGAGGCACCAAACCTCATCACAAATAGATGGTTGTGAGCCACCATGTGGTTGCCTGGAATTGAACTCAGGACCTTTGGAAGAACAGGCAATGATCTTAACCACTGAGCCATCTCTCCAGCCCTTAAAAGTCATTTTGACACTAGGTGGTGGTGGTGCACACTTTAACTGCAGCATTAGGAGGGAGAGGCAGGCAGATCTCTATGAGTTTGAGGCCAGCCTGGTCTACAAGAGCTAGTTCCAGGACAGCTAGGGTTACACAGGGAAACTTTGTCTTGAAAACCAAAACCAAAACCAAACAAAACAAAAAAAGTCATTTTGACATAAACTGTGCATATAAATAAATATATTAAAGAGATGTGATTTTAACACCAACTATCAAATTACTTAGACTTGGAGAGTTTACACATTCTCTAATAGAAATAGGATTTTCCCTCTTGCTATCAAGCACAGAGACTAAAGGAAATTCTCCTGTCCCACAGGTCTCCCCTCAATCCATGCTCTTAGGCTACAGTACTGAGTTTTACCAGGTTCGACTGGATTTATAGACAGTGACACACAGTTAAATGGCTGCTCACTGCTTTACCTCCATAACACCTAAGGAAGTGAAATGTTGAAATGAAAATTTACTTGTACATCAGTACAAATGAGATAGCTTCTAGCTACCTGAAGAGAACTTCATGTTCTACAGAGCACTAAGACACTGCTTTACCTGAGTTTTCTAAACACCAGGAGAGGCCGGCAGAGCTATCAAGGCCTGGAATGCCCTGGAGCCATCACCAAGTGGCACAGACATAATTCCAAGTTTGCTTCATAAAGCACCTCCACTATGTTCTGGTAAGATCTCATTTACAGCATAAAACAACGCTGAGCTTCCATGGAAGGATCAACAGGCTGATGACAACCAGCCCAGCTCTGGATTTACACTAGTGATCAGTGCCCTGTGTGAGACAGATCTCACTACTCACCCTGCAGCTGTGCAGGCCTTGGATGCTGACCCGCCCCCTGTGCTGGGATCAAGGGCATGCTCATCATGCCTACCATCTTCTGATTGCAGTTCCTCTTGCCAGTGTTCCTATCCCCAAAACAATTTAGCCCCTTAGTATTTCTGAATGACACACACATAAAACACACTTAAAACTAGCAAAACGAGTTAAGAAGACTGTTCAAAGATACCAGAATTCTGACGAGCACATGAAAACATACCCATTAGGCATCATGAAGATCCAACTCAAATTCAGTGGACATGTTACTTTCCCACTTAGAGACACTATTAGTGAAATTCAGTGGACACGTTACTTTCCCACTTAGAGACACTATTAGTGAAATTCAGTGGA
>NC_022018.1:59083633-59086809 GCF_000317375.1 Microtus ochrogaster
GTGGACACGTTACCTTCCCACTTAGAGACACTATTAGTGAAATTCAGTGAATGCGTTACCTTCCCACTTAGAGACACTATTAGTGAAATTCAGTGAACACGTTACCTTTCCACTTAGAGACAGTACTAGGTGTTGGCAAGGATGTATAGAAACCAGAACTTCTCACACACCTTTCTTTAAAACAACCTAACAGGCTCTGAACTGTTTCAACCAGGACTCCTTGATGCAGGCCTACTATCCCAGATAGTGCAAGGCTAAGGCACAATACCATGTCAAGACTTGCCTGAGATACAGAGAGTTCAAAGTCAGCCTAGGTATCTTAGTAAGATCATGCTTGAAAAGCTAAGAAGTCTTCGAATGTAACTTAGTAGTGCATGCTTGCCTAGCTGCTCAAGGCCCTGGGCTCGAGACCCAGGACATTACAAAGAGACAAATATTTTTAATGCCTATCTCTGCAAAAAAGAAAAAATAAATTACACAGCCTAGCAATTTCATCCCTAGAGAGAAATAAAAACACAGAACCACATAAATATTATCGCTAGTCTATAACTGAACACAAAATATTTCCACAATGTTCAGTAATAAAACTAAATCAATTGTTATTTGCTTGTTTGAGACAGGGTCTCACTCTGTAGCGCAGGCTGGCGTGGAATTATATAGACCAGGATGGCCTTGTCTCCTCAGTGTTGGGCTACAGTGTGTAACTATGTCTAGCTGAATGAACTACTGATAACTACAACACAAATCAACCTAAAAACACTATGCCAAGTGAAAAATTCAATCATAAAAGACCACACAGAGAAAATGCAAATCTGTAGAAATAAAAAAAAAAAAACCAGAATATTGCCAGGGACTTAAGAGGAGAGTATAAGGAACCTCTGGGGGATTATAAAAAATTTTAAATCTATACTGTGAGTACGGCCATATAACTCCTTAAATACACTACAAATGGGACTGGGAGTTTAGCTCAATGGTAAAGCAACTGCTTAATATATCTGAAATCCCAGTTGACTCTCGTCTATCTGTCTTTGTTCATGACTTATACACGCAATGGTAAATTTGATACAAATTCTATAACTCAATAAAGCTGTCATTTTAAATTATATTTTGTTTACTGATGGGAGCAGAAGCCAGAGAACTTGTTTTCTGAAAGAGTTAGTATTCTTGTTATGTGGGCCCAGGGAATGAACTGAAATCTTCAGGCTTGGCAGCAATTGCTTTCCTATGAGCTACACTGCCAGTCAGTAAAACTGCTTGCAAAAATGCCACCCATGACTCCGTTTTCTCTTGAAAACGAGCATGACATACCTGTGCCTGTGCCCTTTGCAGTCTCCCACACTCATCTTCTCGCCTCCACAAAGTAACCACCATGACCCTGAATTGAGTGTTTCTCAACCTCTCTCTTTGTTATTAGGCAACAGCACTACACAATGTAACTTCCTTCTGTGTGTTTTATCTCATCTGTACACTTCTTGGCTTAGGTATTCTGCATTAAGGATACCATGGCATAATCTGAATACGGCCTGCACATTACAGCTGGTGATCTCTCAAGTCTCCTCTAACCTAGAACACAACCCACTTTTTCTTCACATGGTCTTGTTGGGGAGACAGGTGAGTTGTTGGACAAAAAGCCCATTCCCCAGATTTGCTGGGAATCAACACAGGGCCTTATTCACAGCAGGCAAATGCTCCGTCATCAGCAACATCTCCAGCTGCTCAAGTGCTTCTTTTAGGCATCGTCTCACTTATATATCTGAGCCCTGAACCTCATGTAGCATAGAGAGCCTTCTTAAGGCTTGACTTATATTTAGGTTAAGCACTATTTTGAGCACACTTAGTTTGGTTTATCCTTAAATTGTATCATTATTTCACAAACCTCTGTCTAATTATCCTAAAATAAGTATTCTACTAAAGATAAACCTCTGGATTTATTCTAGCCTTTTCTTGGGTAAGATAAAGGGTAGGCCTGGTATCACACATAAATACCAACACTTATGTACATGATTCCCAGGTGGTCACACATGTAAGATTCTCATCTACAATGTATCTCTGTATGTTTGAGTGGTCTGCACAACTGGACATCAGGCATCCTTCTCTGTAATTTCCTGTGTCCTGGAGCTTGTTTCATGTCAGTCAAGCTAAACCCAGGCCTTCGGGACTGCACTGTGACACTCCACCACCGAGCATCTCTTGAGCCTAACATTTTCTGATTTCTAAGGGTTCCATGTAACCCCTTAACATTCATCTCTATAATTTAAACATTTCTTAATGCACTACAATAAACAATCTTCACAATGGTCCATTTAGACATGCTACTCCCCGACTAGTCAAGCATTTGTAACATATTCCAAGCAGCAGCCACCTAATGGTGTTCTTCACATGAGCCACCACAGATGCACTAGTCATTTCCTTCCTCCACCCGGTCTCGAGGATCAGATTCAGTTGTCAGGCTTGGCAGCAAGCACCTTCATGTGTTGAGACCCCTTGCCAACATTTTTTGGATTTTTCTGTTGTTTTGGTTTTGAGTCACAGGGTCTTGTTATACAGCTCAGGCTTGCCTTAAACTGAACTCCCCTGCCTTTGCCTCCCAGTGTGAGATCTATAAATTTGTGTCACCACACTTAGAAGGATAAGCTTTTCTCTGAGTGCCACATGTAGGGTGGCATGTGTACCAAGATACATGCAGAGGTCAGGTGACAAGCTGTAAGGGTCAGTTCTCCTCACCATGTGGGTCCACAGAGGTGGACAGCAACTAAGACACAACATCTGCACTTGTTTCCTGACCTCTACACATAACCATGTACATGCATGCATGAGCACACACACATGAACACCTATGCACACACACTTGTGAACACACATGCCTTCCCCAAAACAAAAAAATGAACACAATACAAACACAAAAATTAGCACCAGGTAGTGGCACACTTTTAATCCCAGCACTTGGGAGGCAGAAGCAGGTGGATCTCTGCATTTGAGGCCAGTCTGGTCTACAGAGTGAGTTCCAGAACAGCCAGAGCTACACAGAAAAGCCATGTCTCAAAAACTAATAATACTAATACAAAAAATAGAATATACATTTTTTTTTTGGTTTTTCGAGACAGGGTTTCTCTATGGCTTTGGAGCCTGTCCTGGCACTAGCTCTGTAGACCAGGCTGGTCTCGAACTCACAAAGA
>NC_022018.1:59087114-59088062 GCF_000317375.1 Microtus ochrogaster
TTATATATTAGACACAGATTAGGACAGTAATGCCAAATGAAACTAGTTTATGCAAATAATCACTTTTATTCTCTTGTATTTATATCCTTATAAAACCAGAAACATAATGAGACAAATCTTTGTCTCCAGAACAGATTTACTGCTAATCACTACAGTACTACTCTTCAGTGTGTTCTAGACTACAGGACAATCACAGGGAAACTTACCTCTGTCTTTTTACTATTATGATCTGCAAACGAAAAAAGAAAAGTTTTACTAGGAAGAATTAACAAATATTTCAGCATGTAAAAAACCCAAAGTATCCAAAAGAATGTTAAAACTGTGAAGAGTTATAAACAGAGTTTTCTAAGATTCACATCTGATTTATTTTCAGAATGTTAAAATCCAGCACAGACTGGCTGGTTTGTTCAGCTCCAGGACTACATCTTATATCCTAGGAGATGCTACCACATGGAGGGATGTTACTAGATTTTAAGCATGTGAGTTTAATACATATTTCAGTTCTATGTCATATAGATATAGCTATGTCAAAAATCAAATCAGAGAACTATTAACTGAAAATGTTCAGATGTTAAATAAAATAAAAAAACATTTGATGTCCTTAAAAGCTATTGGCTATATTATTTTAAAGATACAGATGGTTATTTGCTTGCACTGTAATGAAATCCTTAGCAAACTTATAATACATATATACAGATGTGCATTTATAGAATTTATAATACATGTATATAAATGTGCATTTATAGAATTTATAGTACACATGTACAGATGTGCATTTATAGAATTTATAGTACACATGTACAGATGTGCATTTACAGAATTTATAGTACATAAGTACAGATGTGCATTCATAGGACTTATAGTACATATGTACATACGTGCATTCATAGGACTTATGTATGTACAGATATGCACTTATAGGATTTATAGTACATATGTACAGATGTG
>NC_022018.1:59088162-59092181 GCF_000317375.1 Microtus ochrogaster
GTACATATGTACATAAGTGCATTCATAGGACTTATAGTATATATGTACAGATATGCACTTATAGGATTTATAGTACATATGTACAGATGTGCATTTACAGGATTTATCAATGGAATGGTAACAAATTACACATGAAACAAACCATGGACAAGAAACCCCCAGACAGCCCTTCTAGGTAGGAGTGACAGAGAACAGGGTGAGGGAGGAACAGTTTAATCTGAGGCACAAGCAAGACCAAATACTGGGATGTAAGGGTGACTGGAACAGTAAGTACTTGCATGAGTCAGGGTAATGAGTATAACATTGTATATAATGTTCTTGTACACAAACATTTATCCCCTCTCAAAGAACAATCTGACAGAATTCTTTTGTTTTTGTTTTTCGAGACAGAGTTTCTCTGTGTGACCCTGGCTGTTCTGGAACTCACTCTGTAGACCAGGCTGGCCCTGACTCAAAGATCTGCCTACCTCTACCTCCTGAGGGCTGGTATTAAAGGTGTGCGCCACCACAGCTCCAGACTAGCTTTTTTTTATGACCAACAATTTGAAAGCTGGTCTCCTTTTCTACATCATTTGTTTGTCAGAACAGTATAAAACATGTTCAATATCAAAGTCACTGATTTACATTAAAACTACCAAATGATCTTTCTTCTGGTACGCTCTGCTCAGCAGTATGATGCCATTACCCAGGGGAAAGCACCACTGTGGCCATCACAACTGAAAATGTATGTAGCTTACCTTTCTATACTCTCAGTGAGCTAATAAGTTTGCCTACAACTTGAGAAATCAAACACACAGAAAACAGGAGTTTCAGAAAAGTATTTTGAACATGTATTTTGTCTTATGTATTCCAGGCTGACTTCCAAAGCATTATGCAGTTGAGGATGAAACTGAACTTCCCTTCCTGCCTCCACCTCTCCAACGCTAGTACCACAGGAGCATCCTGTGGAACTCACTGTACGTGGTGCTAGGAATCAAATTCAGAGTTTCCTGTATGGCAGACAAGCCCACTACCAAGTGAGAAGCATCCCCAACCCCTAGCAAGTACACTTCTGCCTAAATTTTAATAAAATTTCTTTTTCAAAAAGTTTTGGCTGGAGATATGGCACAGTGATTATGAATACTGGTTGTTCTTGCAGAGGACCTGGGTTGGATTCCTAGCATCTACAGTTACCTGTAACTCCTGTGCCTGGGGATTGATGCCTGTTTCTGACCTCCACAGGGACCAGGCAGATATGTGGTGAACAGATACACATACAGACAAAATATTCTTACAATAAAAATAAGGATAAAAAATGTATTATCTTACTCTATGTACAGGGGTGTTTTGCCCGCATGTATGTCTGTGTAGCGTGTCTGAGTGGTGCTCAAGGAGGACAGAAGAGGGCATTGGTTTCCCTGCAACTATAGTGACTATAGACAGTTACTGCCTTAACTGCCCTTAACTACTGAGTTATCTCCATAAACCCAAAATTTATTATATAAAAGATTCTTCTGGGTAAATGTGGACATTTTATTTTAACATGCATGGTTCATCCCTAAACCAAGTAACTTACTTATACTACTGTTGTAGAATATTATTTTAAGGTATGTTTTTTTGTTTTGTTTTGTTTATGCTCTGGAACATTTGTTTAATGATGCATAGATGTGTTTAATTAAATAAAATTCACCTGCAGTCTGGAGGCTGCGTCAGCAACTGGATGACAGAAGTTGTAGGGAGAAGCCAGGTGGAGAAGAGTTTATGAGGAGGGACAAGGCAGCAAACTAGGTGAGCTGCTTGCTATTCAGCCTGTCTGAGGAGCAGAACTCTACCTTAACCTTTGAATCTTGAGTTCTTTAGAGGAACAGAGATAAAGTTAAGTTCCCTTAGTAGCTTTGAAAGAGTGGGTGCCTGAGGGAACAGAATTTCCTCAGGCTGTTGGTAGCAGTGGAGTTGCAGTTGCTGACTAGGGTAGTCATGGCTTAAAAGGCAGCAACAATTAAAGAGGACCACAGACTATAGAAAATTTCCTTCTTTTCAGAATTTCCATGTGCATGTGTGCATTGTGTCCACATGTGTGCAATGCCGGCAGAGACCAGAAGAGGGAGTCAGATCTCCTGACACTAAGTTACTGGTAGTTGTGAGCTACCTGACATGGGTGCTGGGACTGGAACTCAGCTCCTCTGTAAGAGGAGCAAGAACTCAACTGCTAAGTCATCTCTCCAGCCTCAGAAGAACTTTCCTGATCCTCAAGCGAAAGCAAAACCTCTCTAAGTTTACTCTTAGTTTTACAGAAAACCTGGTTTTTGAAGATGTATTTGGATTTTTCATAGTTATTATTACCATTTAGGATAATAAGGAAATGCAGGTTAGTAATTTGTCATCTATTACAATCGAATTTGTAGTCATATTAGGTCAAACAGAGATATATTTTATATAAGTCACCTTCAAACACTTCAGAGATCTACAGAATATGACATTTAAGATGTTTTAAGAACATAGGTTCTTTTTTTATGACAATGAGACCTATCCACTCCTGGCAGCACCTAGACTGGTGCATCTTCAGGGAAGTTGATAGGCACTGAAGAAACTCCACATGGAGTTTACTTTCTTTGTGGCAATAGTAGGCCATTGGGGAAGAAAGTGCTCTTCCATCAACTGCTGACGGTATGCTGGTGCTGACTGGACAAGCAGGACACAGAAGAGAGTGACTGCCAAACCTTGTCAAGACAAGGCAGGACGGTCCTTCAAAAACTGTGCGTCATAAAAAAGTCCATCAGATATGCTAGGCCTGTAAGCGGAATATGTGTGCCCTGACCTTGTGTGACTGTCAAGGCAGTCAGCTCTTTTTGTCATTGCTCACATTTTTTGGAAGTCACTTGTTTGCACTTCCTGCTTACTCAGTTAATATTATTTCCTTTTTCGGTCTCTGAGGGAGTTGAAGACTAGACAGTTAAAGTTTTCCTCGTTTACTAGATGCAGAAAAGAAACTCACTAAAGAGTTGTAAAGTGTAAGACTGAGAGATATCAAGATAGTTTTGAATGGTAATGCAAGTTAGGCTAGAAAGCTAATTAGGTATAAGACTTTGGGTTCACCAAGGTAGGGCAGAAAATGGAGTACTTTCCCTGAATTTGTCAATTGCAAATGGACTAGACATTGTTGATGTATGCACAGACTATATATATTGTATATAGTTATTGTACTTATTGCATAGCTTTTCTTATATTAGTTATAATCTTTTATTTTAGACAAAAAGGGGAAATGTGGTTTATACTCTAACAAATAAAGCTTGCCTGAAGATCAGAGTGCAGAGCTAAGTCACTGGAGGCCAGGCAGTGATGACGCATAGGGATCTCTGTGAGTTCAAGGCCACCCTAGGCTACATGAGATTGAATCTGTCTAAAAGAGAAAGAGAACTCACACAAAGGTGATCCCAGCACTTGGGATGCCACACCTTTAATCCTAGCACCAAGAAGATGGAGACAGGAGTGATATGGCTGGGCAGAGAGGAATATAAAGTGGGAGGAGACAGGAGCTCAGATTCAGTTTGAGGTTTTGTAGAGATAGCATTCAGTTAGAGAATTTGTAGGGACAGGATGGCCCCTTTTCGTCTGACGTAGAGGTAAGGACTAGTGGCTGGCTGCTGTGCTTCTCTGATCTCTCAGGGTTAACCTCTGTATCTGACTCTTGAGTTTTTATTATTTAGACCAACTAGAATTCATGGTACAAAAGATAAGGACTTTAAGACCTGAACAAGAAAATTACTGAATATATTCAATAGCTAGACAAGGAAGTTACAAAGTGGATGAAACAATCAGTATCTTAGAGGAAAAATTCCCTAGAGAAAAGAAGGAGATTCCTATGGTTCTGGAAGCCTCACAAGGCCTGTCCCTGAGACTATATAAGCAGCAGAGTTGCCTTAGATAGAGTTGCCTGTCGTTTAAACAGTGATATTCAGGGTGGTGCCTGTCGTTGGGACAGTGATATTCAGGGTGGTGCCTGTCGTTGGGACAGTGATATTCAGGGTGGTGCCTGTCGT
>NC_022018.1:59092281-59102182 GCF_000317375.1 Microtus ochrogaster
GTCGTTGGGACAGTGATATTCAGGGTGGTGCCTGTCGTTGGGACAGTGATATTCAGGGTGGTGCCTGTCGTTGGGACAGTGATATTCAGGGTGGTACCTATCTTTGGGACAGTGATATTCAGGGTGCAGTGTTTATGAGCTGTCACCCAGGCTGAGGTGGCTTCTGGTGATGCAGCTGTCAAAAAGTCACCAGTGTTCCTGCAGGTGACCTCTCACCTGAGCTTCTGTAAGAAAACTCAATGATGTCATTTTGGTCTACTATTGATGCCCTCTCCCGAGTGAACACTGTCCTCATCTCCTCAGGAAGTCACTCAGCACTTTTTCTCTGGCTCTTTTGCCTCCTACCACTTGAGCAGCAGGCACGACTCTGACAGACTCTGGCCCCTCGACACTGACCCGTGAGCCAGCGCATTTCTGTTTACTGGAAATTACCTACCAAAGGAATACAAAATAAACTAACACAGGCTTACATTTTTATACTCTACATGGTAAACCTAACCTAAGTCGGAAAAGCACTCCTGACTATAAAAAGGATCAATTGGCAGATCCTGTCCAGCACGAGCCAGCTTCTGGGCCTGACCCCCAGCACCACATCAACTAGACTGAGGCAGAGCAGGAGGTCTGCGCAGCTCTGGGGAAGCGGGCAGGCACATCTTACCTTCACACTGGAAATCCTTCAGGGACACTGTGAGAGGTCTGTCCTTCCCCTGTTGGGTCTTCCTCTTATCTTTTTTATTTACACCTTTGGACTGAGTTGAAGCATTTTCAATACTTTCATAATCCTAAAAAGAATTACCAATAGTAATTAAGTTTGGTTTACAAAGAATAACATCAATTCCTCAGTATATTTCTTAATGTTTTACTTTTAAAGATTAAAGGTAAAAAAAAAAAACTCTGAAAATTTAGGCCAGCAAAATTGTATGAAAATTCCTAATTAGTTATTGTTCATCTTCTCAACTAAAAACGCTGAAGTAAAAATATCACAGATTGGTTTATAAACCTCCTACTGCCAACTTCTTCTTTCCTTCAGGACTAAAGTTAAGACAATGATCTACAATTCCGACCTCACACCCTGAAATGGGGACTGTGCCATTCTCTGACACTAACGCTGCTACCAGCTTTCTCTTAATTACCAAATCTAAACGACAATTTTTTTGAGATTTTAATAAATTCTCCCCCCCTTTTTTAATTGATTTTATTGAGCTTTACATTTTTCTCTGCTCCTGTCCCTTCCTCTTCCCTCCCCTTCTACCCTCTCCATCCCCATGCTCCCAATTTACTCAGGAGATCTAAGACAACGTTCTTGGGCACCAGTCATACATATAGGCAAAACACCTATACATGAAAAAAAATATTTTTTAAAAAACATGAGTTGGTTAAAGAAGAGGGCACTAGATTCCTTGGAACTGGAATTACAGGGGGTTGTGACTACCACGTGGGTTCTGGGGATGGAACACTGGTCCTCTGGAAGAGCAGCCAGTAATCTCAAGCACCAAGCCAGCCCCTAGCTCCATACATTTTTCAAAAATGGTTTTCTCCATGTATTTGTAATGACTTGGGTCTCCACTGCTGCCTTCTTTTCCCAACCCTCCTCATAAGAACATAGCTGTTATCCAGTATACTCACTTCACTTACACACTCTTCAACACCCAAGTTCCCACTTTTACACCAATGATTTCTCTATGTACAGACATCGGCTGCAGTGCTCAGCAGACTGCCATACTGTGTTTCCACCAACAACCCTGACTTCCCACTTGATCCCCTACTGCGAGCTTGGTCAAGCCATCCCCTACAGTGCTATCAGTTACAAGCCACATCTTCTATGCAAATGAGTCCTTCAGTTAGTTACTAGGTCTTGGCGAGTTTATTTCCTAAGGATCTCTTTGTCCTTTGTATTTCTGTCATTTCCTTCCTCCTCTCTTACATGGACACTGATGGTCTCTAATTTCAACTTCTGTAATACTTATGAGTTTCTAAAATAAAAACCTGAAATCAATCTAGAAGATAAAAATAGCAGTATCTTAGGAGAAGGCAAGTCCACGTGTGTTCTGATGCCGTGCCTTCCTCTCCATAGCGAAGCTTTCCTAGGTCACTCAACCACAGTTCACATACAGCACATTCTCTTACACATTCCTATGTGTCTTTTTGTCTGTCTTCCCTGAGGACAGCTTACTTCTGTCTGGGCTGCTCTGCAGACAGTTAATACATCTAGTAAGACTTCAAGAAACCTTTTTTGGAACGCGCTGAGATGCTGATGATGCTTGAACCTTCACTGTGCTAAGACTAACATGTCTCCTGCACTGAGTTCGAGGCTGAGGCTGTCTTCATCTTCCCATCCTAGGTCACCGTGCTCTGGTTATTTCATAAGCACCTGGTAAGCAAGTAGTAGAAGAGAACAGAAACAGCATCCCTCATTTTCTTTCTTTTCTTCTCTTTTTGAGACATGAATACATTCTGTTGCCCTTCTGGGTTAGGACACACTATGCCGCCCAAGCTTAGATAGCCCAAGCTGGCCTGATGCTATGGCAATCCTCCCATCTTTGCCTTATCAGTGCTGGGATTATAGATGTGAGCCAAGGAAGGACAAACTTTCATTATTTCTTATACAAATTCACAGGAGGGACTAATCATGGGTGGGAAGTGGAGAAGGATCAGTGGCATTTGATGTGCAAGCGTGAGGACTGACGTTCAATCCTTGGTCATGTCAAATAATCACACCTGCTAGACTCCTGTGACCCCAGAGTAGGGTTGGGGGAGGGCACAGAGGAGGATCCCTGGGGCTTGCTGGCCAGCTGATCTAGCTGAGTCTGTGAGATCTAGCTTTAGCAGAGACCCTGTCTCAAAAATAAGATGGAGAGACACAGAAGAAGATGCCCAATGCTAATTTCTGGCCTCCCCAAAAACTTGTATATGAGCGCCAACATACACACTTGTTCCCACATGCATGCACACATGCACAACACACACATTATTATGTTTATCTGACTGAAATACTGGCTGGTACACTATGAACACACTAGCCTTTATATACAAAGTAGCACTTCTGTTCTCTTAGTCATTGTTGTCTGACAAAAATCAATACTTTGGGGTGCTAGGCCTATGAACTTAGCAAGAAAACTGGATGGGATCACATTTTATCAACACATCTGCTCTACTCCTGAATAGCTAACATACATCCAACAACAGCTGTGTGGTAATTACTGTATGGTAATATTCTACACATTAAAATCTTATGCAGTAATTCAGGAATGAAGGAGGACCTTGCCAAGCATAACCTTCAAGTCCATTTAAATGGCTAAACCACAACAGAGTGTGTTGTATTTATTTTTATACTAGCTTGATTTTTATCTAAGTGGACATCTAGCTATTAAGGTTATAATCATTCTTTTTTTCTCTTAAACTATTTATTTTTATGTGTATGACTATTTTGGCTGCAAGTGTGTCCACCCATTATGTGTATGCAGTGCCTCCGGAGACCAGAAGAGGGTGTCAGATCCCCTGGGCCTGAAGCAGCAGGGAAGCATTCATGCATGTACTAAGAATTGAAACCTGAGTCCTCTAAGGAGCAAGCAGACACTGCTCTTAAGCACTGAGCTGGCTCCCCAGCCCTGATTTTAGTCATAATAGGTTTCAATCATATAGCATACAGGAAATAAAGGCATGGAAGATAAAGCACACAGGATACACTGGCCACCTGGCTGGCAAGTTTTATTTTTTTATAGCAAAATCATCTGCTGTGGGCTTTAATCCTTTCTTTCTTTCTCCTTGGACAGAGGCACCAGTGGACTCCAGCAAGGCCAAAAAGGTTTTAATCATGAGAGGGGCATTTCTTTTTTCACGTATTTACATATTTTATTATTCACAAAGATTCTTAGTTATGAGACTATGGACTAACATTCTACTACTTGCTAGTGTAGACAGCAGCCTTCCATCATCCCTTAAATAAATTACAGCTAACCATGGAGAGTAGTAAGGTAGAGACAAACATGGATATCCTGAGTCAAACCAGTTGTGATGGTACCATTTTTAATATGTTTGATTTTTATTTAGGAAACTTTCTTGTGATTGTAGTGCAATGATGACCTCTTTACTGTAGACAAGTATATAAGCTATCATATTTAATCTTTAAGATATTTATTTCTTAAATACATCTACATAATATTAATGAAAAAACAAGACCTGTGATAACAAAGCAATTTATTTATCCAGATTTTAAGCTGGGTGAAATGTGAAATTCCTTCTTGCATAACTTACTGATTGCACTGTGCTGTGATCAGTTGCTGGAAATACAGCCTGATGATTTATTTCATTTGTCAAATGAACTTTAGCAATACTTATGTAATTTTTGATGCCATTAGGTTATGCTAGGTGTTTAAGAAAACCTTGGGCCTACTAGGCTATGCTAGGTGTTTAAGAAAACCTTGGGCCTACTATCTTACCCACTTTCTCATCCCACTATGTACATGGGTGCCAGAAAAATTCTTTTTTTTCTTTTTTTAAATTGATTTTATTGAGCTATACATTTTTCTCTGCTCCCCTTCTTCCTTCCTCTCCCATGTTCCCCATGCTCCCAGTTTACTCAGGAGATCTTGTCTTATTCTACTTCCCATATAAATTAGACCCATGTATGTCTCTTAGGGTTCTCATTATTGTCTAAATTCTCTGGGATTGCGATTTGTGGGCTGGTTTTATGTTTAAAAACCACTTATGAGAGAGTTCATGAAATATTTGTCTTTCTGGGTCTGGGTTACCTCAACTCAAAATGATGTTTTCTAGCTCCATCCATTTGCCTGCAAATTTCAGGATGTCATTATTTTTTTCTGCTGTGTAGTACTCCACTGTGTAAATGTATCACATTTTCCTTATCCATTCTTTGGTCTAGGAGCATTTAGGTTGTTCCCAGGTTCTGGCTATGACAAACAAAGCTGCTATGAACATAGCTGAGCATATGTCCTTGTGGCATGATTGAGCATCCTTTAGATATATACCTAAAAGTGGTATTGCTGGGTCTTGAGGAAGGTTGTTTCCTAATTTTCTGAGAAATTGCCACACTGATATCCAAAGGGGCTGTACCAGCTTGCACTCCCACCAGCAATGCAGAAGTGTTCCCTTTTCCCCACAACCTCTCCAGCATAAGTTGTCATCTGTGTTTTTGATCTTGGCCATTCTTACAGGTGTAAGATGGAATCTCAGAGTTGTTTTGATTTATATTTCTCTGGTGACTAAGGATGTTGAGCATTTCCTTAAGTGTCTTTCAGCCATTTTAGATTCCTCTGTTGAGAGTTCTCTGTTTAGGTCTGTACCCCATTTTTTAATGGATTTATTTATTCTTTTGATGACTAATTTCTTGAGTTCTTTGTATATTTTGGAAATCAGCCCTGTCTGATGTGGGGTTGGTGAAAATCTTTTCCCATTCTGTAGGCTGCCTTGTTGACTGTGTCCTTTGTTTTACAGAAGCTTTTCAGTTTCAAGAGGTCCCATTTATTAATTGTTTCTCTCAGGGTCTGTGCTGCTGGGGTTATATTTAGGAAGTGGTCTCCTGTGCCAATGCATTCGAGTGTATTTCGGGAGGGGCATTTCTGATCAACCATCAAGTTACAGCGTGGGAGTCCAGTGAAGAACAGCCCCTGGCACACGTTTGGAATCATGTCACACAGATCAGATCTCATGCAGTTTACATGTGAGAACGGGAAGCCAGCATCACTTTTCACTTAGTGTCCTCATCAGAGCTGCACAATGACCAGTGCTCGCGACACACACTGAGCTCAGGAACACAGCCTGGGAGGTGAGCTCTGCGTGCTGAACTGCATGTCTCTCTGGCAGGGAGGCCTTGAGTGAGTTCCTGTGCACTGCAGCGCTCATGACTGAACAAGGGTCTCACATGTGCTAAGCACACATGACCACCAAGTATACTCAAAGGTTCCCAAATGTATTTATATTCTACGTTCACTTAAAATAAAAATAAATCATCTGGCATTAATTTTATTTCTTTTGTTTTTTTCATCTGACGGGAGAAACTTGACATTCTAAGCTTTAGACAAAGCACGGCTCATTTGTTTCTGTCCCTCAGGATCTGAGGCGCGGATCCTATCATGGGTTTTTAAGGCAAACTTTATTTTTTTGTAGTTCTAAGGAATGAATCCAGGGCCTAACACTAAGTTACATCCCAGCCCTAAAGAAGAAATTCTATACATGTCAGGAAGGACTGACCTGAGCTTTGACCACTTAAAAATGTCTAGATGTTTACACTGGTGAACACCTCCGTACCTGCTTGTGCTCTTCATATTCTAGTTTACTCAGCAACAAGGCCTTCTCCAGGTCAGCCGCGAACATTTCAGATGTCAGCTAGAAAGAAGGTTCAGAGTAAGCACAGCTTTATACCATACTCTCAGAACAACCATGACATACGATAACATATACATGCAAAAAAGAAATAACCATGACATATGATAATACATATAGGAACATAAAAAGAATGCACTTTAAATAAAAAGTTATCACTTCTCATGGGGTGGTGGTGGCGCACGCCTTTAATCCCAGCACTCGGGAGGCAGAGACAAGCAGATCTCTGTGAGTTTGAGGTCAGCCTGGTCTACAGAGCAAGTTCCAGGACAGGCTCCAAAGCTACACAGAGAAACCCTGTCTTGAAAAATCAAACGGACAAAGTTCTCAGTTCTCTGAAGTTACTCAGCCATGCTTCTGGGAGCCCTGTAGTGTATGAAAGCATAACCCCTATTTCTAAAATCCCTATCTCCTTTTTCATTGTTAATCCGAGAACATATCTGTGTCTACACGTGCTACTGAAATCTCCTATTTCTTCTCTCCTGCTCTTCCTTGATTTGACAGGACAGGTGAGCAACCCCACTGTTCTAACACCACACTGACACCCAAGCTGAATCACCAGCAACACAGCCAGCTCTTTTCTGCTCTCCTAGGCATGGCCTTCAGATGGCTCAAGAAAGGTCTAAGCACCTGACGTCACTCTGGCAAGTGGGGTCTGCTGGCTCTAGCTTCTAGTGTCCCAGAACTTCTTAGTTCCCATCTTTCCTACGGCCTAAGTTTTCAGGTTTTAATCACTCCTCAATATGTTTTTGCCCAAGCTATTAAGAAATATTTTTGTTACTTAATGTTTAAAAATATATAGACTAAACTCTGTAGAAACTGTTGTCACCAGGGTAAAAGGGTATCTTGAAAACTAGAAAACTTAATATTGAAATCTACAATTAAACCTTTCTTTCCAACTGGAATCACCCCTTTGAAAGTATCTCATCTTATCCTATGATGAAAACAAAAACAGCAAAACAAGTTAGCTTTACACAGAAAAGCACTAACCTAACAGAAAAACAGTAAGAATTAAAATGATAAACAAGAGTACATGAAAAATCCAAGTAAACCCACAATAAACACACAACAATCTAACAGGGCTGAGATTAGCTCAATTCAGATTAACAGTGGTTCCAAGCACTGGCTGCTCCTGCAGAGAACCCATTCCCAGCTCCAAAAGGCAGCTGGTGGCTCACAACCATCTGTAACTCCAGGTCCAGGGATCCAACGCCCTCTTCTGGCTTCTGCAAGCACTAGATACATATGTGGTGCACATATATACATGCGGGCCAGACTCCCATAAACATAAAAACCTATATAGACAATGAAAAATAATAATAAAGTGAAGATAGAATTTACGTATATTAGCCACATTTAAAGAGTATAAATCAATTTATATAAACATCTAAGCTAAGTACAAAATGTTTGTTCATAAATTAAAAATATGATGATTTGCCGGGCGATGGTGGCGCACGCCTTTAATCCCAGCACTCGGGAGGCAGAGCCAGGTGGATCTCTGTGAGTTCGAGACCACCCTGGTCTACAGAGCTAGTTCCAGGACAGGCTCCAAAGCCACAGAGAAACCCTGTCTCGAAAAAGCAAAAAAAAGAAACAAAAAAAAAATATGATGATTTAACAAAAAAGCAACAAAATTTTAGTTTATTCTGAACAAAGCTGATTAACTTGCTATTAAAATCCTATTTTTAACATTTAATTATGGAAAAAAATTGTGGTTATTTCTATCGAATCATATATTTGCAATGATATCCCAGCATGCCAGACAGCAAAACAGGTTAGGAAGCTGGACGTCTTGTAATATATTGTGATTTTTCCACATTAACTCACTGAATTTAAGTGTTAAGGGAGAACATTCTGATAAAACAATAACAAAAAATGAATGAAATCAAACTTTTTTTTCTTTTGAGATGTTCCACAACATTGTTGTGGAATATTCCTTTACACTATGTAAAGATGTGTCACTGTGACTGGTTTAATAAAAAGCTAAATGTCCAATAGCTAGGCAGGAAGTATAGCAGGGACTTCTGTACAGAGAGCTCTGGGAAGAAAAACGGGGAGTTGCCAACCAGACAGAGAGGAAACAGGATGGGCAAAACAGAGTAAAGGTAACCAAGCCACGTAGAACATAGATTTAAAAATAAGGGTTAATTTAAGTTACAAGAGCTAGTGGGACAATTTTTCCTAAGCCAAAGGCTGAGCTTTCATAATTAATATTAAGTCTCTGTGTTGTTTTTCTGTGAGTTGGCAGCCCAAAAAAAAGCTGGACTACACTATATATCCTTAGCTGTCCCAGAACTCACTACATAGTCCAGGTTGGTCTTGGCATAGAAATGAACCTTAAAGTGGAACAAACAAAGAACACAAACCACACACTCCCTAGACTCTGACTGTAACAGCCTGAGGTCTCCTGACTTTCCTGTGCTGCTGGCAATTGGCCTAGAGCATGATAAGAAGCAATGATAAAGTATAAGATAGCATCAAGCAAAACCCTGACCTATCCCTTAAATTTACTTTTTTATTAACATAAACTAGTATACAAATAAACAAAAATGAAATTTAAAATTCTAAAAAATATACAAGAACCTTAACTGGGAATTTTCTGGAAATGAATTTTATGTTGATACTTAAAGGACAGAAATAATTTTGATAGGTAGAAAAAGGAATAGATTAATTGTGGAATAGCATTGCTTACATATACAGCTATCTTATGGAATCCCGAAGACCGTCCTGACACAGGGAATGATCTTGACAATCTGCTTCTAAGCAGAAGTCCTAACAAAAATCTAGGTCCTTCTGTGTGAGCCAGCAACACACCCAGTACAAATCCCTCACAAACCCCTGAGCCACATACGAAACACATATATAGAACTATGAGATCTATGTTCTCTTCAGAACTCCCTGATCACCGTGGTGGCAGAAAGGGGAAAAACCAGAGACAGTGCTCATGTTAGCAGACTGCACTGATTTCGGTGTGACGGAGTTATTTCCTATATCAGCGTTCAGTAACCTTTGGGCAATCAGAGAAGCTCTCTCTGGTGAAAACCATGTAAACTCTACCAATGCACAACAGCACCTCGCTATCTGGAAATGTCAACGGCACCAATGCATGGTTCCAGAGCACCTCCAGGTGCTCACAAGCTGAGTCGTGGAAAACGCAAGATCCTAAAGGAAACACACTGAACTCAGTCTGTGAGAAGAGCACACTGGAGCACTGCCTGTGCTAGTTTGTCTGGCTTCTCAGACAGGATCTTGTCCAAACAGGCTGGGCTGGAATTCAAGAGCTCGCTGACTCAGTTTCCCAAGTGGATGGATGCTTGGATTACATATATACACTATGGCACCCAGTTTTGTCTACTTCCTTTAAAACTGGTAACACAAGAATGGTAGTAAAATCCACTAAATGGACCATATATCTATTTGAAAATAAGGCCTACTTTCCTACAGACCAAACTATAGCTTAATATGCAAGTAAACACTGTTCATTTCCTATGCATGTAGCAAGTAAACACTGTTCATTTCCTATGCATGTAGCAAGTAAACACTGTTCATTTCCTATGCA
>NC_022018.1:59102282-59107669 GCF_000317375.1 Microtus ochrogaster
CACTGTTCATTTCCTATGCATGTAGCAAGTAAACACTGTTCATTTCCTATGCATGTAGCAAGTAAACACTGTTCATTTCCTATGCATGTAGCAAGCACACACACTCCCTTCCCTCACTCACGTGTGCCCTCAGAATAAGCACTTAGAGATACAGAATCAAACGCCATGTAAATAGATCACAGAACAAACATGCCCTCAACAGTTCTACACTGACGTTAAAAGGAACTCTCACCTCAGTCCTTACGTTTAACCAAAGTTGTCACTAGATATTTAACAGATCTGTGTCCCTACAAATGTGGTTTTTAAAAAAATTTGAGTAAGTGCCTTTTAACCACTGAGATATCTCTCCAGCCCTCCAAAATTAATCATATCTCTCTATATTCCTAACACTCTTCATTTGTACACAGTAGATGAACTAAAAAACAAAACCCACAAAACCCAGAGAAAACACTCAACTGCTTTGCAGACAAATCTAACCCACACAATGTACACACGAGCCACAACCTCTCATCCAGGCTGCACACAGGGGTCCTCCAACACTAGCGGCTCTGTAGAATGTTGGCACGGACTCAGAGCCCCCCCCCCAAAGAAATCCCATCAGGTAGGGAAGCAAGCAGGCAGCTTCGTTTACTCGGTTTTACCTGCTCATCTCTCTGTCTCCACTCCTGCCAGTTTTCTTCCCGAGACTCCTTCTGTGCTGGGTTTGGCAATGAAAGCTCATGTTGAACATTGCAAATGGCATGGGAGGATTTCTGGGGAATTTTCTTAAAAGCAAGATTCCTGAGCTATAAAATAAACACAAAATATATTAAATTCAGTTAATGACTTTAATTTTAAAATATTTCTAGTCATAATATACATTATAAAACTTATAAAACTCAAAAGTCACGTGTGGATTTTATTTACCTTTACTTCTGAACTTATTCATTGTTTACCACACAAAGTCTCACTATGCTGTCCAGGTCCAGGCTAGCTAAGTCTCCTGAGAGGCTGGGGGTCCAGGCACAGGCCGGCTCCTTTGAAGACATCTCTGTTTAACTTAAGAGCACGCACACCAGGGAAAGCGCCTCCTAAATGCTCGCGACATTTGACTCCAGGACAGGGCGCAATGGCCACGCCGGGGCAGCTTCCACTCACAGTCCCAGGAAACAAGGAACTCTAATAGCTACCTCATTTGCTTCACTCTGCTGCTGTTCCTTCTTTTTTCTTCTTTTCTCTCTCTTTTTTTCATTTGTAGTTGGTTTGTTTCCCAAGGCTTGAGGCTTCCCATTATTCCGGCCTTTGCCTTTTCCAGGCTCAGAATCAGAACCACTGCCACTATCAACTTGTAACAGGGCAAACCGAGAGGCGGTAGTGAGAACAGAGCTGAGGACCTCTGAAGCCATGGCTCAAACTGTTCTAGAAAACTCCTGTGGGCAGGGGAAAGAGGAGGCAGGTGAGAAACACAGTGAAGAAAAACTATTCTAGTGTCTAGACCAGCCAGACATATGAAAGACATTGCTCCTGACAACAGATTTGGTAGTATTTGGGTTTGTACCCACAATTTCATTAGCATTAGCATATTTTTAACTTAACACAAAATTAAGAAAATGTGGGTTTTATTTATCTCACAGGCAACAATGCAAGACTAAAATCATACATGACGTTCACTCCCACATCTGATTTTAACATCCTTGACTTTTCTTTTCCTTGTGTTTCTGTGGTGTGTACACACTTATGGGAGAGACCCTGAATGACGAGGGTCAGCCGCAGAAGAGGAGGAACACTTTTCTGTATGCACATAGACCCTTCCTGCAGCTATACTTATCCCAGACTGCCAAGGAAACAAAAGAACAGGAAAGGGCACTCTTACAATCAAGATGCTGAAGTCTGATCATAAAGACTGAGGCCTTACAACTAGTTTAAAAAAATAAAGAACTTACATCTCCTCTACCATGGAATTCATGCTGAGTACTGCCAACTTTGGCCAAAGCCTATGGCTGATGAGGTCATAGACCTGGGGTGGTATTTTCTATTGCTCTCTTGCTGAAAAGGCATGCCAAACCACTTTGATCAGTGCTGCTCTTAGCTTGTTTAGAACGGAGTGCAGTTAAAATAACGGCCAAAGTGCTGAGGATAAGTGACTTGTGTGCTCAAGGTACTCAGGAGCCCACAGAGGCCAGAAAAGGGCACTGCATCCCCTGGAACTGCCATGCGGATGGTTGTGACCCACTGTGTGTGTGGTGAAAACCAAACCTGGGTCCTCTGCAAGAGCAGTAAGTGCTCTTACCCACAGAATCACTTCTTTAGCCCGAAATACCAGCTTTAAATGACACCGTGTTCTCTTCCCCTTCATCTAAATTCCTGGAAGCACATGCCACACGGGGATGGGGCTGGCTCTATTAGCCAGACTAAATAATTAAACCCTTAATAACCTGTGCCAGGCATGGGGCTTGGACCAAACGGTTGGCTACTTTAAGCTCCTGGGATTTTCAGACTGTTATTGTGGTATAGCCTGGCTTCAAATGATGTATTTTAAAGACATTTCCTTTCCATTCTAGAATAGATATCAAAATCACAAATTCTGTGCTTGGATTGTTCTGTATTACTGTTTATAAATATTTATTCTAAAACATTTCTCCAAAGTTCAGAGAATTTTTTTTCTGTGGCATAAAGCAGTTTCCAGTTTATCTACAGTTTCTTTCAGATTTTCGAGTGACTAAGAAACCCCTGTAGAGTCACCACCTTCGGGACAGTCGCCATCAGATGCAAGGAGCCTTACCTGGTGTTTAGTGGTAGGTGCTACTACACATGCTGCCCTGCCCTGTGGAGTCACCACCTCTGGGACAGTCACCATCAGATGCAAGGAGCCTCACCTGGCATCTGCTGGTGGTTGCTCCTGTACATGCTGCCCTGTCACTGTGACAGGACAAGTATCCTGCCCTTGGGACTGTACCTGAGCTGACAGCTGACATCACTGCTGGCCACCGTTGAGCCTGTAGCGCTGGGGAGAGTTGCTGCCACCGTGCTGCAGGTGCCGGAGGAGCAAAGCACACAGCACAGAGAGGAGCAGCTCAGGAGTGGAAGCCCCATCTCCTATGAGGAGATTTTTTTAAATTTATTTATTTATTATACATACAGTATCCTGCCTGCATGTATGCCTGCACACCAGAAAAGGGCACCAGATCTCATTATAGATGGTTGTGAGCCACCGTGTGGTTGGTGGGAATTGAAGTCAGGACCTCTGGAAGGTCAGTCAGTATTCTTAACTTCTAAGTCATCTCTCCAGCCCCTATGAGCAGATTCTAAGCAATGGCCTTAAACCTCTACACTGACATTTCCCATCCTTTGCAAGCTCATAACATGCTCTTTTAACAACACACAAATCTATCTACAAGGTCATGCTTAGACAATGCAGACATATTCTGCCAGCCAGAGCTTTGCCATCAGTTTAAAATTTGAATTACTGAATTTATACAAATTCAGTATTTAGTGCCTGGCCTGATAACTTATTGTTTTATTTCTCCTGATAACATTATTTTTAAAATGTGGATATATTTCTCCCATTAGCTCTATACACTTACAGGTCTCCTTGTTGAGACAGTAAGACGCCCTTTTCCTTTATGCTAGAAATGCCATGTCAAAGGACAGAGGGTCCTAAGCCAAGAGCTCAGCAGGAGTCAGGTAGTCTGGCCAAGCCCAATCTGCTCCTTAGTGTGAACCCCTAACAACCCATGACCTCCCTCCCTGTGACGTGAGGAGAGCAGCATTGATTCCCAGAGGGTTTCACATGCAGTTGGTCAGTGTGCGCACTGTGTGAAGATGCACCACAGCGCTTAAATGTCAGCACTTACTGGTATTATTCGACTATAATGTCTTGTATGAGTTAAATGCTCATAAATTATCTTTTCTTTTTTTTTTCTTTTTGGTTTTTCAAGACAGGGTTTCTTTGTAGCTTTGGAGCCCGTCCTGGAACTAGCTCTTGTGAACCAGGCTGGTCTCGAACCCACACAAATTATCTTTTCTAAAACACCTCTTGAAAAGGAGTTAGGACTTGGCACAACTAAAATGTGACTAAACACGATGTCTCCACTGCAAAATATGTTCTGAAATTCAAACCAACATTTGCCCTATCTAAAAACTAAGGTTGTAACCTTTGAAATGAAAGAAAAAGGTTTGTGGGCATGAAGTAGAAATTAGGCAATCAGCAAAACTACATCCAAGACCTAACAAGTGTACTCAGTACACTACAAAAGATGAGCAAGGGTCTACCTAAGGCCAGCAACCACAGATGGGACTGTGGCTTTTCCTTCCCATGTCGCCTTGGCTGCCCTAGAAATCATTTTGTAGACCAGGCTGGGCTCAAACTCACAGAGATCGGCCTGCTTCTGCCTCCCCACTGCTGGGGTTAAAGATGTGCATCACTGATGCCCAGCGGGACTATGTCTTAAACATTGCACACACACATGTTCTGAATGAGTGAATAACAAAGGCAAAGCACAAAGGGAACATTAGATTAAATGGGAAATGACAAGAATAACGTTCTAAGATAAAGCACTCTGCTAAGACCCTTCTTTGAAGGGTCCAGTGCAAAGAAGAAATGCTTATGAGCAATGATGATTCCCTCTTCGCTCAGGTTTAAGGCTGCAAAAAGGGATAGGGCAGTGGCAGTCACCTGAACAGTAATATAATAAATTATTAAGTATGCTAAGTATTAATATAGTAAATGTATTCAAGACAAAAATAATGTTCTACTTAGTCTTCCAAAGCTAAAACTTCAGAGTTTATCTGCTCCCTGTTCTTGTTTACAACCAGAATTCTCAAGCTAACCGCAGCGTTCAGAGGTCACTGTGAGGCCCAGGCTGGCCTCCAGACCCTGACCCTACATCCTCTCACCCGGCAGCCATATCAAAGGCAGAGTCACCAGTACCTCTGAAGCGACAGATGTAAAGGTTAAATGATAAAACCATATCCAGCCCATGGCAGTTGCGGCCTCTCCACCAGCAGGCATTCCACTTCTCCGAGCTCCACCTCCACACCTGCAGGGTGCTCTGTTTCCATTTCCCATCTTTTCTTCAGATGCCGGCTAAATCCCTAGACAATCCTGTCCCAACACCCAGGGTGCTCTCATTCCCACACTTCTCTCAAGATGCTCCTCAGATCCCAAGACACTCTCTCAGAATCCCACTCTGAGCCTGACTTCTTGGACCTGATCTCAGAAGACACAACACTATCTCCTTCTTTCAAGCACCAACCAAAATGTGTAACTTTCCTGCCATTTTTAATCTTAAGGTCCAATAAAATGGTCCTTGAGCTTACAAAAAAGAAAAAAAATAAGAAAAATGCTTGAAAGCCGGGCGATGGTGGCGCACGCCTTTAATCCCAGCACTCGGGAGGCAGAGGCAGGC
>NC_022018.1:59107799-59108135 GCF_000317375.1 Microtus ochrogaster
AAAAGAAAAATGCTTGAGATTACATTATGTTTTCTAATGACTCCTATGAAAAACAAAACACCGTAAAAATTACTATCTACCCTCAACTGAAAAAGCAGACTTGAACCAATACAGTATGGCTTTTCCTACCATGTATCAAAATGACGAATTAATAAAGTTAGCATCAGCAGTCAGACTGCTGTCTTTCATGTCAGTGATGCCTAAAGATAGCAAAAAAGGAAAGCATGCTCCTAAGAGCCCATTAGCATCACCAATCAACTTGTAAGACTTCCACAAACAGTTATTTCATACAATCACCATCTCCTTTGCAGCTTTAGAAAACAACAGCCCTACAGC
>NC_022018.1:59108235-59111305 GCF_000317375.1 Microtus ochrogaster
AGCCCACACAGACACCCCAGGTCCCTACAGCCCACACAGACACCCCAGGTCCCTACAGCCCACACAGACACCCCAGGTTTTCAAGTCCTTCCTGTAGGATGTGGCTGGGGTTAGTGCTCCTCTGTTCTTGAACCCTCAGCTTCAGCATCCTCACCTGCAGTCACATCTGAGAGTGATACAGCATCACTTCCTCTCCTGTCCTCTTTAAGTCCAGATACTTACAACTCATCTACACGTACTTACACAATTTACAAAGAAGAATAATGGCCTTCTCTAAGGTAGTCTATAAAAGGTGTTTAATATATAGACATTTATAGTTTAATTAGGACAACTACTGTTCAGCACTACTGAAGACAAAGGTAAAGTCTCCTCTGTGAGATAAAATTGCACAGCTAGTATCAGGGGTTGAAGAACAAGAGGAGTTCACGAGGTAACTTAAAAAACAAATGTTGCAGGAACATATATAATAAAAGCATGCAGGTAAGGGGTGGGGGTGAGGTGGGGGAAGGGGAGGGGGAGAGAGAAGGAAGAAGGGGAGGGTTGGGGAGAGCTTAGGGGAGTGGGATAGTTGAGATGGAGGAAGGACAGACATGGAAGCAGGGAAGAAGATAACTTCATCAAGGGAGCCATTTTGGGGTTGGCAAGAGGCTTGGCTCTAGAGGGGTTCCCAGGTGTCCACGAGGATGTCCCCAGCTAGGAGCCTGGGCAGTGGAGGAGAGGGGGCCTGAACTGGCCTTGTACTGTAGTCAGACTGATGACTATCTTGAATATCACCATAAAACCCTCATCCAGCAACAGATAGAGACAGAGACCCACATCGGAGCACTGGACTGAGCTCCCAAGGACCAGTTGAAGAGCAGACAGAGGGAGAAGATGAGCAAGGAACTCAGAACCGTGAGGGATTGGTTCACCCACTGAGACAGTGTGCCTGATCTAATGGGAGCTCACCAAAGCTAGCCGGAATGGGACTGAACAGGCATGGGATCAAACTGGACCCTCTGAATGTGGCTGACAATAGGGGCAGACTGAGGGGCCAATGATAAGGGCACTGGGATTTGTCTCTACTGCATGTACTGGCTTTTGGGGATCTTAGTCTATTTGGATGCACACCTTCCTAAGCCTGGATGGAGGGAGGAGGGCCTTGGACTTCCCACAGGGCAGGGCACCCTACCCCTCTCTTAGGACTGGAGGGGAAGGGGGGATGGTGAGTTGGGGGAGCAGGAGGGAAATGGGAGGAGGGGAGGAAGAGGAAATTGTGAATGGTATTATTTATAAAGCAATAAAAAAAGAGAAAACAAAACAAACAAACAAAAAGCATGCACGTAACTTATCACATGCAAACCCATCTCACTGTTCTCCTCCTCTGAGGCTACAGAATGACCAACTTTCCCTTCACCCTGTACCCTAAATCCCACTAGCTGCTGCTTACACATTACGGCTTATGTCAGATTTCCATAGAGACGCCTCAGATGGTCCATGTTCTTGAAGAAAACGGACGAACAACTTGTTTACTTGTTCCTGTCTTTACCTCCACCGCCCCTGAGGTCTAGAATGTCTCCTCTATCCTCAGATCTAGCTGTTGCAGTCAACTCTGAACTGCCCTAAGCTAACCGTTCGCTCTCTTTGATATTCCCATACTTGTATCTACCCGTTAGCCAATGGATTCCTTAAAATAGCTCCCTGATGTCCCGACTTCAAAATGCTGAACATGGATCTCTTCCCTGTGTCCCCCAAAACATAAAGGACTTGGCGCGCACATTAACAGGTAGATTTATCAGTCAATTGTAATGTGCGTATCTGCAGGGCTAAGGCAGGAAGGGCATACATTCAAGGCTAGTCTGGGCTACACATTAGGAAACTGTCTCAGCAAAAATAAGAAGAAATAACATCAAATAAACTAATAACGGTATCAAGCTTACTGGCTGGGCCTGGTTACATTTTCCAGGTACAGAGTGCTACACTAAAGTGTGCACTGAAATGTGTGCGTCTGAACTAGGAAAATGAGGGTGCAAAGTGCATGTAAATGCACAATCATCAATTCAAAACTGTTTCATTAGAGGTACCATCATGCCAGGTGATGATGGCACACGCCTTTAATCCCAGCACTCAGGAGGCAGAGGCAGGCAAATCTCTGAGTTCAACGCCAGCCTGGTCTACAGAGTGAGTTCCAGGATAGCCAGGGCTACACAGGGAAACCCTGTCTTAAACACCTTCCTCCCCCCCAAAAGTACCATAACAACTAATTATTCCTACAACAAATTTTTTCTAGGACTCTTGTCACCGGAAGCTTTTGATTTTGTGTCAAGTGCTGGTTTTTAAAGGATAAGGGAGTAAAGAGTGGGCTGAGCTGCAACCAAGAAGACGTATACAGGATCTACCTTCTTGGTCTCTATGAAGGGTTGCAGCCATCCTGACCTCCTTCCTCTATGATCTCACTAGAGTCAGGAAAGAACTTGTCCGGGGCAACTCGGTGACATAATTTTCACTCAGGAACAACAATTTTCTCCCTTTGAAAAACGAACAGCAGCTACCCTCTATCAATACTGTCATCCAGTATTATCCAAAAAGAAAACCCACGCTGTAAACACCATCAGTGAACGTGGCCGCATGCTTTGCCACAGGGTCAGTGTCGTCTAGACTCTCAACCTCCTGTCCCAGCCCCGAGTCCTGGGAATGCAGGTGTCCACCACCACCACATCCACTAGAGAGGCCTCAGTGACCTCTCGTAGATTAGAAACAACACACGGATGAATTAGACTGTGAAGAGTCCTGATGCCAAGCACCGCCTCGCCCCAAAATTAAAAACGAGCATACACTGAAATGGCATTAAGCATCACTAATCCTTGGACCTGTCATTTTGACTTCTTAAAACTTAAGGTTCACAGGCATCAACGGCCAAGTGCATTCTCAACCTTTGCTTCCAACATATTTATTGCAAATGACATCAACTTAAGGTCTCCCCCAAATTCCACACCCCCCCACAATGGTTAAGAACAGCCTTCCTTCTCTGATCTGCACCTCTCAATTTCTGTGGGGTGAAAACTCTTTAAAAAGAAATCCCGCCGGGCAG
>NC_022018.1:59112535-59120006 GCF_000317375.1 Microtus ochrogaster
GGGCGGTCGGGCGGAGCCGAGCGGACCCGCAGGCCTGGCGCCCTCAGCGGCGCGCGGGACTTCTTTCCTGAGGGTCGCGGTGCTACGCGGCGGACGCGGACGCCGGCGCCGAGGAGAGGTCCGCGGGTGACGGACCGCGGAGGACCAGAACCACCTGCTGGAGGAGCCGCGCTACGGGGGCCGCGCAGGGTCCAAACGGCTCGCGTCTGGCTGCGGCTCCGCGGTCGTCGGGGTCGAGGAGCGGCCGCCGAGGTGGGAGGCCTTCCGGGACCGTGGCTTAGGCCGCCGCCCACGCAGCGCGGCGGGATCCCTGGGCTCTCCGGGGCCCGGGGGCGGAGGAGGACCTCCAGGAGGTGGAGGAGGGCGGTGCCGGGATGCAAACAGCCGGGCGGCCTGGGATTCCCTGGGGAAAAGAGGAGCGCACAGTCTTGCCGCCCCAAGCACCTACCGGGTCTCGGTTTAGTTTTGCAAGCAAAGTTAAGCGGCTCACTCAAAGCCCGCAGCTAAGGGCGGAGCTGCAGCGGTCTTGCCTGACGCTGTCCCGCACAAGTCGCTTCCATGGGGAGGATGCTGCAGGCAAAGAGAGGAGTTGGAGTTATCCTCGCTCCCAGAGATAAAAACCAGAGAAAATGCCAAGCCACGAGAGGGGCCTTGTGGAAAAACACAGAACTATGCGGGATCCGAGGACTGCGTGCCTCTGTGGGGCAGCATCAGTGAGGGGGGGGGCATTCGCAGTTTGCCTGGGAAGAGGTGGAGTTTTGCAGGGAGACCTCGGGGCCTTAAGTGGAGGGCTTTTGGACACCGAAGATGCCAGAGGTTGGGGGCATGTTGACAAGGGAAAGAGTTGGTATTTAAGGCACAATTTTGTTTTTTAGGCTTAGAAGTTTGGAGGAAGAAAAGAAGGCTGTTGCTTTCTAAGTGAAGCGAATGTCAGAGGTGGAAAATGGACAGCCCTGTGTAGAACAGGTAGAAGGTAGTACAGGGCTGTACAGCTGTGGAGGTGGGAGCCCCACTTGAGAAGCTGATCCAAAAAGTGAGTCTGAGGTCAGACTCACAGAGAGATTGATGTGGGGACCTGTTGCAGGGAGACTGCTTGTTGGTACTCGGCAGCTCAGCAGTAGATCCGAAAATCTTTAGGTTTTTATGTGGATATAGTTGCCTCCTCATTGGGCACCAATTTGTAGGAGGAGAGAGCTGCTTGTTGGGTCCCGCTGCCTAGAACCAAAATAATCACACAGAAACTGTATTAATTAAATCACTGTTTGGACCATTAGCTCTAGCTTCTTATTGGCTAACTTTTATATATTAATTGAACCCATTTTTATTAATCTGTGTATCACCATGTGGCTGTGGCTTACTAGCTAAAGTTCTGGCATTTGCTTCTGGTGGGGCTCCATGGCTTCTCTCTGACTCCGCCTTCTCTCTCCCAGCATTCAGCTTAGTTTTCCCCACCTAGCTCTGTTCCCCTATGGCTCTGCTATAGGCCCAAAGCAGTTCCTTTATTTGTCAATGGTAATCACAACATACAGAGGGAAATCCCACATCAGGGACCCAAAGGGGGGACGACAAGAAAGAACTTTAAATGATTGAAACATGATGCGAAGGTTGCAGCTTGATTAGTTAGGGTTAGAGAGAGAAAATTAGGGGCTTGAAAATAATACTTAGAAAGGAGATAGCTACTATTTAAAAATATTTATTTATTTATTTATTTATTTATTTATTTATTTAACTTCCAGGCTGAAGTTTCCCCTCCCTCCTCTCCTCTCAGTCCCTCCCCCCACCTCCTCTGTTCCCATCCCTCAATGCACTCCTCTGTTTCTGTTCAAAAAGGGCACGATATCCCATGGATATCAACAAAACATTGCATCAAGTTGCCATAAGACTATGCACCTCCCCGTGTATAGCATGAATAATAAAAACCCAGAGATAGATATTGGGGTTCAACCTGAAGCTCTTACCTCTATGAAATCTTCAGACTGAAAGAGAGCTAGTTTCTGTCTCTTCCCATCTTATATTCCTCTCTAGTGCTGGGATTAAAGGTGTGAGCCACCACTGCCTGGCCTGTATGGCTGACTAGTTGTGGCTGTTTTGCATTCTGATCTTCAGGCAAGCTTTATTTATTAATATACAAAGGAAAAATGATGAATACCCCATATATTGAGGCTGGGCAAGGTACCCACTATTCAAAGTAGGGCCCCAAAAGCCAGTAAAAGAGTCAGAGACAGCCCCTGCAGTCAGCTACTTGGTTTTGTTTTGGGTTTTTTGTTTGTTTGTTGTTTTCAGAGACAGGGTTTCTCTGTGTAGCTCTGGCTGTCCTGGAACTTGCTCTGTATACCAGGCTGGCCTTGAACTCACAGAGATTTCATCTGCCTCTGCCTCCTGAGTGTTGGAATTAAACATGCACCATCAATATCTGATTTCTTTCTTTTTTTCCAGCTACTTTTTAAAAATGTGCGCTGGTGTTTGCCTGCATGTGTGTCTGTGTGAGGGTGTCAGAAGCCCTGGAACTGGAACAGACAGGTGTGAGCCGCCATGTGGGTGCTGGGACTTGAACCCAGGGACCCTGGAAGAGCAGACAGTACTCTCAGCCTCTGAGCCGCTGAGCCATCTCCCCAGCTCCCAGACAGTTGCTTTTAAAAAAGAGATGAACAGTTTATATTTGGACCTTTGGAGGGGCTGAAGGCAGCCAAATAGATGTGGTCACTAAGAAGTTGGAAAGGAAAGTTCTGAAATAGGCAAAAGAACTGAACTGGAAAGTACACCGGGGGCTGGGGAAATAGTTGAGTGGATAGTTTGAATTCTATCCTCAGAATGAATGCAACATTTCCCATGGTAGCATGCTCTTGTCCCAGTGATTAGCAGGCAGAGACAGGTGGATCCCTGGGTCTTGCTAGGCAACCTGTCTCAAAAAACGAATAAACAAAAAAACCAAGGTGGACAGCACTTGAGGATTATAAACAAAGTTGTCCTTCTAGCCTCCCCCCCCCCCGCCACGTACACACAATCCACCTGCTTGTGCATAAGCACCCGCCCCCAGACACACAAGAAATAGTGTCTTGGAAACTCCCCAGCCTACCTGTATATTATTCAGAGAGAAAGGGTAGACTCAGTTTTCAAATACTTTGTTAGGGTCTTGCTACCCCAAGTATGGCCACATCTCTTTCACCAGCAAGTCTGTTAGATATATGGGGATCTCAGCCCCAAGGCAGACCTGCCAACTAACATCCTCAGCTTGAAAGAAACCGCAAGAGGTGATCCACACCAGCGTGTGGGAAGCTCGGACACAGACGAGAGAAGCCAGCAGAGGAGGAAGAGCAGCAGCTGAGGAGGGCCGGAGTGCCAAAGCGGGGAGACTTCAGTCTCAAAGCTGGGCACAGAGGAGTTGGGGGTCAGTGTCACAAACTGTGCAAGTGAGGAGGATGAGGGACAACGGTGTTTATGTCTTGAGATCTACGAGCATCACAGTGGAAACTTAGAGACTCCCACTTTCTGACTGGGGATTCCGAGAGACAGTCGTTGCCATATGCGCACACTTGGGACGGAGAGATGGAGAAGAGAATGTCTCTATGGTTGCTTCTGCTTTCTCTGCAGAGTGAGGAGCAAGGTCATCTTTTGTCTGTCACAGTTCACGTCCCTGCCACAGGCCACTTTTCTCAGCCTCTCTCAGTATGCCTAGAGCAGGACCTTGCCTGCCAGTCAGGTCAGAGCCTTGAGTGCAGTACTTCCTCCAGGGGTTTCTTCCTCCTGCCAACTGGACCCTGCACACAGCAGCTCGGCTTCAGTTATCTAGATGTCTACAAGCACCTGGAATTCACAGAGCCACAAGAAAGTGCCTGGATGAAGAAGGGCTTCCACCTTTTGATCCAGAATACCCAAATATGTGAATGATGTGTGGATTTGGGTTGAATTGGAGCCTTAGGACTTTGGGGCCCATTTGCTGTAGCCATTGAGCCTCCTCTACTTAACTAAGACTCATGAAGGCTAGAACTCGGCATGTCTGAGTGAAGACAAGGGTTCAGACTGAGCTTCCCAGACACCACTAAACCCTCCAGGGAAGGACCAAGAATCTATCGTGAGCCTAGCCGGCCAGTCGTACGTGCTTCTCCAGTCATGTGCAAGCACTAAGCAGGACAGGAAGTGTACTAAAGAAGGACAAGGTACTTGAAGGTAGAAACAAAGGAAGCATTATTATGTCAGGTGTGGTAGGAGGGAAGGTTAAGAGGGTAAGGAGTCACTAGAAAGACAGTAAGGTTGGGGCTGGAGCGAATGCTAATTGGTTTAAAAATAAAAACTCAAAGTCAGCTATCGGGGTGAAAGTTGAAGGATCACAGAAGCAGAGCAGTCACTAGAGTTCTTACCTCTACCAGTGCTCAGACTGAAGGGGCGATCCTGTCTCCACGAATCCTCAGACCGAACCCTCAGACTACAATGATCTCCTGTCTCCTCCCACTTTATATTCCTCTCTCCTCCCAGCCATATCACTCCTGTCTCCACTTCCCTAGTGCTGGGATTAAAGGCATGTCATCCCAAGTGCTGGGATCACCTTTGTATGAGCTCTTTTCCTCTTTAAGACAGAAGCAATCTCATGTAGTCCAGGGTGGCCTTGAACTGACAGAGATCTGTCTGCCTCTCTCTCCCAAATGCTGGAATTAAAAGCGTGTGTCACCACTGTCTGGCTTCTGTGGTTAACTAGTGACTTAGCTCAGAATTCTGATCTTCAGGCAAGCTTTATTTGTTAGATTCAAAAAAACATCACTAGATTTGTTATTCTCTCAAAGAACCTAGGTGGGTCTGATTCCCAGAACCCACGTGGTGGCTCACAAACATCTCTAACCCCAATCCCAGGAGATGATCTGGCCTGCCTCCACAGGTGCCAGACATGAATGTGGTGCACAGATATACGTGTAAGCAAACATCTGAAAACATTTTAAAAAATAAAATATGGTAAGGTTTCTAAATTGGTACATTTGACCAGGTTAAATATTTTTTAGTATTCGGGTATTTTAGTATTTAGTATTAGAACAATCTTTGTACACTGTAAATATTTATTTCTTTCACTGTTACTAAAAAGTTGATTGGTCAATGCTAGGTAGGATTTTTGGGGCAGAGAGAATGCTGGGAAGGAGGGCAGAGTGGAAGGAGTCTCCAGACAGACAGAAAGGAAGCAGGACATGAGGAGAGGTAAAAGCCAAGAGCCTCATAGCAGCCCATAGATAGAAATAGGATAATTTAGGTTGTAAGAGCTAATTAGTAATAAGCCTGAGCTATTGGCTGAGCATTTATAATAAGTTCTGAATGGTTATTTGGCAAGTGGCTGGTAGAACAGAGCTGATTTGGGTCCTGACAAAAAACTCATCCTACAAATGGCACTCAAATGTCCAACACCTACATCCACATAAGACCTGAGAAAGTTTTTAAAAAGTTCTAAACATACAAAAACAATGCCAAACATTGCCTCCCTAGTCTCATGTCTCTGATGCCAGCCACAGTACAGAGGCACATCTCCTCTCAGCTGCCAGCATGCCATTAGCTAAGCCACATGGTGGGTTCCTACAGTCTCACATGGGCTATGGTACAGACAGGTGTCTCCTATCTGCTGCCTATGGGTTGAGGTGCCTGCTTGAGCTCTGCCAGTGTACTGCATGGTGGGTTAGGGGTTTTGCTTATTCAGAGTGAAAAGGTTACAGCTGCTCAATAAAGACAGATATAGACAGAAAAAAACCTAAACAGGTTACAGTGTGTTAAAAAATGCACAAAGGCTTGGGATAGAAAACGAATATACAGTCATAGGAAATAATATTATATATATATAGTTTTGAAATAATAAAGCCCTTAAAATGGAGTAAAGTAATATAAAAGAAGTAAAGCCAGATAAAGTTGGGAAGTACACAAAGGGTCTGGATCCTGAATGTTATTGTATTGTCTTTCAATTTTTTGACTGCTAATGAATGAGTGATAACCGCTAAGAAACATTGGATTATGGAAACTGCTAGGTTAGACCAACCTATATATTTTTAAAATATCTTGATTTCAAAATGGAAGTCAAAAAGTGTGTTGCATTGGGAGAGAGGTTGTGCTTTTATTTCCATAGGAAATTAGAGGCTGTGGCTTCATTCCAGGTTAAAGATGATCAGGTATGATTAAGGAAGACCTCCTGAAAAGGTATAAAGAAATAACCCTAAAAAACAACAAAACACATAACATATATTGAACCTGCTAAAACAGAAAACAAGTCATCTTTGGCTAACTTGTGTACAACACAGTCTATACTTGTACTAATACAGAAATGTATGTTTTATTTAAAAGTTTATGGGACTGGAGAGATGGCTTAGCAGTTAAGAGCACTGACTTCTCTTCCAGAGGTCCTAAGTTCAATTCCCAGCAACCACAAGATATCTTACAACCATTAGTAATGAGATTTGGTGCCCTCTTCTAGCCTGCAGGCACATATGCAGGCAGAACGTAATATACGTAATAATTAAATAAATCTTTTTTTAAAAGTTTATGTATTTTCAGAACAAAGGGACCAGACACCAATGAAAATGAATGACCCAAGTGATCCAGCATTTCAGAGTGCCTCTGTTGCAGTTTCTCAGAGTTATGCATCCAGAACAGCTTCAAGGATGCTGGCTGAGATGGTTAAGCCTAACAAGCGACTCCAGTCAAGACTTAACAATTATTCTGAATTTTCTCGGGGTTCCCAAGATGCCAGTGCCCACAAACAACAGGAAGCAGTCTGGAGAATGACACCCACATTCCCAAAAGATGGATTATTGATGTTTGCTATCATTTAAGGGGGGTTGGTTACAAATTGTTATCAGTCTTAGTAAAAAGAAAAAAAAAGACTAAACAGAAGAGTTAAATTCAAAGATCACTTTCTAAAGGAAAAAAGGGGATGTGATATAGGAATGATGGAAAAAGCATAGATTACTGAACCTTCTTTAATCCAAAAAACCTCTTAATCTCAAAAATATTTTACATTGGTATGGATTTTTTATTGATATAAATTTAAAGTTATTTTTTATACTTATGTATTTTCTACTCTTGTTTGGGGTATTGTGCTCATAAAGCTCATTTAAAAATATAATGTATAATTAAATACAGGTTAGTAGTCATCTATAATAATCAAAGTTGTAGTCATATTAGGAACGTTTTCAAGGCTAAACAGATATATTTAGATAGATAGATAGATAGATAGATAGATAGATAGATAGATAGATAGTCTTCATACACTTCAAAGACCTACAGAATATGGCATTTAAAATGTTTTAATGACCAAGGCCAGCCTGGTCTACAAGAAGTAGTTTCAAGACAGAACTGTTATACAAAGAAACCCTGTCTCAAAAACAAAAAAGGTTTTAATGACATAAGACTTTTCTTGACAATGAAATATGTCTGCTCCTGGCAGAACCAATTTGTTTCAGTGAAGATGATGGGCATTGAAGAACCTTTGTATAGAGTTTGTTTTTTT
>NC_022018.1:59121571-59123823 GCF_000317375.1 Microtus ochrogaster
AAAAAAAAAAAAAGAAAGTGCTGTTGTACATTTCTCTGGTAAAGCAACAGACTCTTTATCATATATAACTTAAATGAGCATTTCTCAAAGTGGTTAAATGTTGCATTTGAAATATTTAAGAGTAAAGGAATGATAAGTGCTCTTCTATTTTTAAAGAGGTTTACTGGTGGTTTAGGAAACGTGAATGCACTCTATTAAGATTTTAACTGGGGTCGTGGTTACTGGTGACACCAGAGCCACCTGGAATTGTCCAGTGGGTGGAGATGCATGTAGACCAAGGCCTCAAACTGACAATTCAGACACTGCCCAGCCTCGAGATGATGGCACTGTCAACACAGGGCAGGCCTTGGCGTAAAGGTATCCTAACTTCCCATTCTTCCCAATTAGAGAAAGCAATCATGTTAAAAAATAACAAAACAACAAGTTTGAAACTGGCAAATTATTGGAACTATCAGTTAATAAATTCTGCTAAGTCCTCGGTCCTAAAATGTTGGGAAATGTCACTGCAAGCCCCAAACAAAAGTGGACACGTTCAGCCTCTCAAGGCAGACAAATACCCACTGGTTTTAGTCAGGTCTCAGTGAAGGCGTTTTCTCCACATGGATATTTTAATGAAGGAAAAGCTAAGCAAAATAACTGAGATGATACTGTTCAGTAGCAATGAATCCTTAGCTTGTCTGTTAGATGTTTGCTCGACCCTTCCTGGTTCCTCACTGTTAAATCACTTTAGGCTCAACTAATTCCATTTGTTTATAGACTGACTGTTTCTTGTGTGTCAGTTGAATGACTTCCTGTTTCCCCCAGTTCTGCCTTAGCCGGCTTTTTATATAATCCTCAGTAAATGGTAACCACAGGAAAACAAACCAGCATAAAACTGGGCTGTATATTTTCAAATGGCAAGTTCAGTGTTCACGTCCAATGTGGGTGTCTGCTGCAGGAGGGGGCCTCTGTCTGTGTCTGTCTGTCTGTCTGCTGGAAAGTCCTCTGTGTCTGTCTGTCTGCTGCAGGAGAGTCCTCTGTGTCTGTCTGTCTGCTGCAGGAGAGTCCTCTGTGTCTGTCTGTCTGCTGCAGGAGAATCCTCTGTGTCTGTCTGCTGCAGGCGAGTCTTTTGTGTCTGTCTGCTGCAGGCGAGTCCTCTGTGTTTGTCTGCTGCAGGAGGGTCCTCTGTGTCTGTCTGTCTGCTGCAGGAGAGTCCTCTGTCTATAGGTGTCTGCTGCAGGAAAGTCCTCTGTGTCTGCCTGCTGCAGGAGGGGTCCTCTGAAGGAATCTTCTTTAGTCTTAGAGACACCTGGATGTTGACATTAAGTTTCAGTTATTTTGCCAGAAAAATGAAACAAATCCTCCCCCAAATTCTTAAAAAATAAAATAAAAAAAAAACTTTGCTGGTTTCTGAGATCCCTTCTACCGTTCCCTCCACGCCTGTCCCTAGTTTACCTGGACCCCAGTGGAGAGCCAGGGTAAAGCACCACATGCCTATAATTTGCTGCTGATAACTGGGGACATGGGGCCAAGTGGTGATTCTTTTAAAACAATGCATAAGGGGAAGGAGAGGAGGGGAGAGGAAAAAGGAGAAAGTGAGGGGAGGGGAGGGAAGGGGAGGGCAGAATGCTTGAGTCCTTCTGCGGCTGTAGAAATGGTTCAGCTGTTAAAAGGCTTGAGACTTTTTCAGACAATCAGCAGTCAGTTCCCAACATCCTGACCACACAACTTACAGCCACGTGTAACTGCAGCGCCTTCTGGACAACTTGGACACCCTGCAATATGTGCATATTCTCTCTCTTACACCACATAAAATTTTAAAACCGTTTTTAAGAAAAGACACTTTAAGCTCAATGTTGAGTGCTTATGTAGCACACACAAGGCTTTGGGTTTGATCCCCAGCACTGTGAAAAACAGATACCTCAGATCAAGTCAAATGAACAGTAATTACCTATCTGGATTTGAAAAGTTGTATTTTGTTTTGTATATACTGTAACAAGCTTGAAACATAAATAATTTTGAAGTGATTTCCTTTGTTCTGCTTTAATGACATAAGTATTTCTAAAAGGTTTTTAAACTTTACTGTTTTCTGACTGCCTTGGTCCTTTAGCACCAAGGCACTTGGTTAGAATGAAGCCTATGAAGTGGCTCCGTCTCTCTTAAAGCAATGCCGCAATAACCCAGTAGGGGATGCTGTGTTAAAACTAGCCAGGAGAATAGAGCACCGAAGTCTTCGGATCCCAGTGCAACCCGGAGCCTTTCTTAGGGTGTGC
>NC_022018.1:59124040-59125817 GCF_000317375.1 Microtus ochrogaster
CTGGGATTAAAGGCGTGCAGCACCACCACCCGGCCTTAGGGTGTGCTTTTAAGTACAATAACCATACCCTGGGTTGTCATACTTCAGTTAACAAGAACAGTTAGCCAGAAGAACAACTAACTACAGACGCCGAAAAGCAAGGTTAGTACATTTAGAGATTTCCCACAACTGTGGGCTCGGATGGGTTAGGCCTTTGAAAAGATTTTGCAGGTGCTATCTACATGCTGAGTTTTACCATCTGAATGGCACTTCCATCATGGAGTCAGTTGTGCTAAGGTCTGGGGACCCATTACAAAAAATATTTAAACATTAAAAGAGACAAGTACAGCTTGCCTGCCGTGGGAGCGTTCTCTTAAAGCCTAATAAAACTGGAGTGAGGGCAAAAGAAAACTAGTGGACACATTCAAGACTTAACCAGGTTTCCCACTTTATACCTTCCCTTGTTCTGGTACTCCCATGCTGGGGTCAGCTCAAAGGATGTCATGACCATGAATACCGTTTTCAGCATCTGGTGCCTGTGACCCCACCACTGCACACAGGTCAGCCGTGCATTTCTGTAGAACTGAGACAGGTGAGCCCCTGGGAAAGTCGGCTGTTAGAGCGGCAACCACAGCAACACTGTCTGCTGGGTGGATGAGCTCTTCTGGTACACTAGGTGCGTTACCCTCCTTGTGACAGGCCCGGGACACACTCAGCGTGTTAGAGACATCGCTGCAGAGGATCTCAGTCTCACACTCTGTAAGTTTTGAATATCAAGATTAAGACAGCCTATAGCTTGATACAGTTTTAAATTAAAATACAGCTATTTTCAAAATTCAAAGGCGAGAAGTGCTGCAGTGACTGACCTCCTGCGTGGGCCCCTGCGGATCATCCCACAGCTGACGCCTGGGACACCTGTACTGAGCACAGACCTGCCCTTACTGGCGATTCGATTCCATTGTAAGCAGTCATGGGATGCACCTGTTCTTAAACGAGCAGAACTTTACTGCTGTAGGTTGTTACCAACAGAGTAAGCGCTAACGAAAAGGAAGTCTGTATCACTGAAAACCCTATTTCTCTCGACTCTTGGAACTCCAAGCTCATAAGGATTGAGGGACCCAAAAAATTACATCAGAAGAGAAAGCAAACTGAAGCAGTATGAAGTGAGCGTGAGCTCAGCGGAGCACTGCCCAGTGGGCCCACAGCCCTGCGCTACCCTGGCACCGGAGTCTGGGTGCATCACTGCGGTCATTACTAAGGTCCAACCTAACTGTACCAACTTCTCCTAGTAACACTCCAGTTAGGGAAGGAAAAAACCATTTGCCCTTGAAATATTCTGCTGCATTGGAAAATATAAGAATATAATGAACAACAAAAATCTTGTTTTATATAAGCTGAGAGGTGATGGTGCATGCCTTTAATCCCAGGTAGGGAGGCAGATGGATCTCTGAGTTTGAGGTCAGCCTGGCGTACAGAGCAAGTTCCAGGACAGCCAGGGCTATACTGAGAATCCCTGTCTTAAAAAAAAATTATATATGCTAAGAAAGTCAGACTGGGGAGATGCTCGGGAGTGAAGTGCTTGCTTCTTAAGCATGAGAATCTGAGTTCAGGTCCTCAGCACCCACAAAAAAGATAGGTGTGGTGGTGGAGACTATAACCCCAGCACTGCGGTGGCAGGCAGAAACCGATGCTCTTGGGGTCTTTCTGGCTCGCCAACTTAGTCTAAATAGTGACTAGGTTCAGTGAGAAACCCTTTTCCAAAAAAATTACAAGGAAAGTCATCAACTTCCTTCTCTGG
>NC_022018.1:59126151-59130400 GCF_000317375.1 Microtus ochrogaster
ACATCCGAGCAGGTAAAAGCATGTACATCTGAGCAGGCAAATGCATGCACATCTGAGCAGGCAAAAGCATGCACATCCGAGCAGGCAAATGCATGCACATCTGAGCAGGTAAAAGCACGCACATCTGAGCAGGCAAAAGCACGTACATCTGAGCAGGCAAATGCATCCACATCCGAGCAGGCAAATGCATGCACATTCATTCCCCCAATGGGAAGATGGAATCTTGGGAGGAAGTATCTTATATTTTGATTACTCTATAAGCATACTGACCTAACTAGAATGAATTGTTCACACCTAAATTACATGTTTTGGATATTATTTATATATGTTTGAGTTATATATAAATAAAATCTATCAAAGCATATACAAGATACAAATTAAATGTTTAACAAAATGGGAAAACATACCTTTGTTACTTGGCAATCAATTCACAGCTGTATTAGCTGATATGATCATTACAGCTTTATATAACGTCTGTTGCTCTGCTAGTGGGAACAAGATTTTATATTTCCACAGGTAAAGAGAATGTTTTAATTGCTGGGCAGGAGGGATTCTAGCATCAAAACACATAATTGTATGAAAAGGCATAGCACATTATTTAATCTTAGAGGAATTTACAATTAGTACCCTCATTAGTAAAAAGGTTTTTACTAGTCCATAAGTTTTGTTTCTTGAGACAGGGTCTCTTTATGTAGTCCTGGTTGTCCTAGAGCTCACTGTAGACCACACCCTTAATAGATAACTTCTGTTTAGTCAAAGGTACTCACTTTTATCACAAGACTAATAATATATGATTGTGTGTGTATGCCTGTGTGCAGACATAGATATACTTTAAAGATGAACCAGCAGGGAAGTAGGTGGCATGAGAATTCAGTGGAGTTGAGTAAGCCTGTGTAAGGTAGGGTGGCTAATGGCTCCACACAGCTTCAATTAGTCAAAAAAAAAAACACCCCCAAAACAAAAAACAAAAACAAAAAACAAATCACCCCACCTTGGGCGTACACATACAATACTTCACGGAGTTCCACTGGGATGCTGCCCATCACAGACAAAAAAGGCAGGGAGAACCATCGCTCAGTTAATTGAACCAGAAAAACTAACGAGCTTGCATGGACGTGTCGACACCCAGTGCTGTCAAGCCCGCAAAGCTGGAAACCTGAGCCTGTGAAGGCTCAGCTCTTAGCCTATCAGACAGATGCATTACCCATGCATGCTGTTTAGACCGCGCTGCTAACAGCGGTGTCTTTCCTTAGGACGGTGGGATGTTCGTGTTACTGTCCCAGGAGCTGCGGACATGGCCCACACACAGGTCTGGCATCGTATGAGAGGGATGTGAAGTGCACAGGGCAGGACAAAGGTGGAAACTTGCAGTCTGTTGTATCATCACACAAAGAATATAAAATAACTATAAAAATGAACGATGTCATGTTAGAGTTAAGGCTGGCGTGCCACCTCTGGATCCTAAGAGCTGTAACGCACCCTTGGACCCCAGGCTGAATTCTGGCAAACATTTTCATCTTACCAAACAAACACAACAGGTAGGGAACTCTGGCACAGTTGGGGTTTATCTGGAGTTTACAAAAACAGCAACATATGTATCCTTAAACATTCCACTACTCGAGGGTTATAATGCACTTCTAAGATATGCCTTTATAGTATAGAGAATGATATACATCTGAAGCATGTTTTAGTCTTAGTTTTGTTCTCAAATGTACTGAAAAAATAAAGGAAGATGCCTGGAAGAGAACTTCAGTACACTTACATAAGTAGAACAGTTCAATGACCAAGCATTCAAAAACTCATTTATAGAACAGTAAACCCGAAAATACACTCTAGTACCCAAGAGTCCCACCCCCTTCCTGTGTCCCGGGAAGAAGCTGTGACCCTGGGCTTTCATCCTGTAGGTGAGAAGAAGGGGCCTCTCACATAACTACCAAATTAAAAGTTTTATTGTCCAGGGCCTAGGCTTTGAAGGCACTAGGTTTCCTCGGGTACTTCGAGGGAATCGGCAGTCATTGACCGGACCCCAGCTCCAAGACTGGAGCGCCGTAATGACAGCTCCGAGGCAGAAATCTGACGTAACTCTCTGCGGCACAGTTTGACAGGCTTGACACCCTGAAGCTGCCCGGTACTTCTCAGTGTCTGGAACTGGGACGGCGGTGGACTCTGCAGCTGTGTGAAGGGAGGGGCCCCTGGTTTATCGGCACTGCTCGGCACTTGGCCACTGGAGGGTGCTACTGAGCCGTGGACTGGAAGTGAGTCCGGGCTACCCTCAGGAATCTGCTGGGGCGCCGCCGGTTCCGTTTCTAAGCCGCTTGAAGAATTGTCTCCTTTTCTTTCTCCTCCGTTCAATTTTGTCTTTTCAGTTCTACAGGCCCATTTTGATTCTTCAGAAGCCGCCTCTTCTGGACTCAGGACTCCATCTCCAGCATCACGTTCTAAGGAGGAGCCACACAAAAAGCAAACATCTTCTCAAAGCCAGGTACTTCTGGGACCACAGCCTAACAAACCACATCATTGTGACTGTTAGATGCGACGCTTTCAGACTTTGTTAATGATGTCTTCAAATAGACGTGTGGCTACGAACCAATACTGACTCACATATAAACATCTTGAAACGTGAATAACATTTTTTTGTTTGTTTGTTTTTGTTTTTCAAGACAGGGTTTCTTTGTAGCTTTGGAGCCTGTCCTGGAACTAGCTCTTATAGACCAGGCTGGCCTCGAACTCACAGAGATCCGCCTGCCTCTGCTTCCCGAGTGCTGGGATTAAAGGTGTGCATCACCACCGCCCAGCGTGAATAACATTTTTTTTTCAACTCATTGACATTGAAAAATCAAGTAGTGATTTTGGTACTCTCTAGAAACTGAATACTTTGTGTGTCTCTGAAATCTTTTTAAAGAAATAGCTATTCATTTTTTCTAGAGTTTAATGCAATTTAGTGTTTTGTGCACACGGATGTTTGCCTGCATGTGTCTGCACACCTCATGTGCTGAGAGTAAAGAGGGTATCACATCCTTTGGGACTAGAGCTAGAAATGACTGCGAGCTGCCATGTGGGGACTGGGAACCAAACCTGGGTTCTCTGAAAGAGCAGGCAGTACTTTTAACTGCTAAGCCACCTCTCTAGTCTGAAGAGTTACGTATGTAAGTGTTTTGCCTGCATGTATGTATGGGTATCATGCGTGTGCAGTTCCTGAGGAGGCAAGCGAGGGTGTCAGAATCCCTGAAGCCACCTGACATGAGCGCTAGGAACTGAAGTCTGGGTCCTCTGCAAGGCCAGTGAGCCCCCTCTCCATCCCTCCCACCTCCCTCTTCTCTTTGTCCTCCGCTTGGCTGGTTACTGGTTAATGCCTTGCTCTGGCCTCATCTCCAGGCCTCCTCATCACATACATGTATGCAAATCCGGTCATGTTGGCCCTCTCGCATGATAGCAGTATTCTGTATCCATCTGTAGTCTGTGATTTAGGGTCAAGTTATTTCCGAAATATTCATTGCCCCCCTATTTTGAGGTCTTATAGAAAGGAACAATGTATAACCTTCCAGGAGCTTTTGACTTTTGTAGAGTACTCTGTCATGGTAACTGTTCTATTATGAAGGGGCTAATTTTACATATGTACATTTAATTATTATACAAGGATAAGTCTGAGTTTGGTCATGTTTTTAAATGTGGAGCGCATGTCTTAGGACTGACCTTAGGAACACATGGTTTTACTTTCATTTGGACAATATTGTTAAAAATCTTGTTTTAAAAGATTTATTTATTTTTATTATGTGTTTTCGTGTACATCTATGTGAGGCCAGAGGATTTCAGAGCCTCTAGAATGGAGTTACAGGTGTCCATTAGCCACCTTGTGGGTCTCAGGTCCATGGCAAGAGCACCCAGTCCTCCTGACCACTGCATCTCCTGTCTACAGTGGCTGGTGGCAACCAGAGGCTGCTTTTCTATAACACAGGAAAATAACAGATGCTAGGGCTGCCCTAAGGGCTAAGAGCCAAGGACAGCAAAAGCAATTGCCCCATAGCAGGCAATTAATAAAAGCAATCATCCTACGGTTTGTAATTTTAACACAGCTTGTCTATTTAAACTTTACATATTTTTAATGTTTGAAAGTCAACTACATGCCAGGCGATGGTGGCGCACGCCTTTAATCCCAGCTCTCGGGAGGCAGAGGCAGGCGGATCTCTGTGAGTTCGAGACCAGCCTGGTCTACAGAGCTAGTTCCAGGATAGGCTCCAAAGCCACAGAG
>NC_022018.1:59131860-59141840 GCF_000317375.1 Microtus ochrogaster
CACACACACACACACACACACACACACACACACACACGTTCAATTCCCCAGCACTTCTGTAAACAGTTTGTCTACAGAGGTAAATTAGGTACCTCCCCTAAACAACTTGTCACTTGGGAAGTGACCCCAGCAGAGGTCTGGGAGGGGAGGCAGGGTTAGCATGTCAGGTGACAGCTGAAGCCTTACGCTCTACTAGTGAGAGCCGCCACGGGGACGTTCCTCCGGTAGTCTCCTTCAGTTTCTTCTTAAGATCTCTGCTGGTTTTCTTATAGAAGTAAAGATCTTTTTCCAGCTGCTGGATTTTATCTTCATATTTTCTGAAGGTTTCTATAATGCCTTCTCCATCTTGCTCTATACAAAGCAAAAATTGACATTTAACCTTGGCTTACACAAATGACTCAAAACTATAGCTCAGATAGCTCCAGACTCACATTAAAGGGCCAGAAGCATTTATATGGATCTGTTGCCTGAAGGGATTTCCGCAGCCACAGTAAGGATTCTTCTCGCTATACAACTTTCTCCAAAGGATCGATCCCTTCGTTCCCTTCTCTACCTACTCTCTGCCAGCCACTTCCTGCCCCGCCTCGGCGCCTTTGCCTTGGCTATTGAGACGACTTATCAAGGGCAGAAACGAGCATCCTCTAGAAAACAGCTCAAGCGTGCAGACCTCTACCCATATGGCCTGGGGCTTGCGTCAGACTGTGGCTCTATGGAAAGTTATACGCCTGGGTTATAGGCCAAAGAAATACACAGTGAAAACCCACAAACAAAAAAGCGGTTAGTAATGAGTCTAGAAAGGTTAACTAACAAAGAAAAAAACACTACAGAATGGGGGTGGGAGCTGTGTACCATTGTTCTACAATGATAAAATCTAGTTTTCTGACCTTCAGAAAACACTTCCAGACTTACACTCTCCTTTGTACAATACATATAAAAAAAATTGGTTTCCATCTTCTTTTGCTATTCTTATATCTTATTTAACCCATCATCTAGCTTTAAACATGACATGCAAGGTCCCAGGGTCTAGTCTTCAGCACCAAAACCAAAAATGCCAACCAACCAAAAGCCATATACCTTATCAGCTTAATTTCCCATATGAATAAGCTGAAATTAGAAAATTCTCAAATTGCTAATAATTATAACTATAGCTATTGTGTATAATCTGTATGCATAACTATAGAAACAATTTGATTTTTATTGATTTCTTGAGACACAGCATCATGAAAATCATGAGAATAAGAGGTGCTAGTAATGGACCCAGGCTTCAGGCATGATCTGTAAGCACTCTTCCAAGTGAGCTATGGATTACTGCTGTGTGGCCCCAGTCATCTCAAAACAACAGCGTTCTATTCCGCTCTCACTCTTAGACAGAAAGGAGGGGTGTGTCTGAGTGCAGTGGTTGTGGGACCGGCCCAGGGAAGTCCTGTTCACTGTGCAGAGACACGAACACGGTAGAGTTAACCTGCTGTCGTTTCCTCAAGACCCAGATTTATGTTTTCCAATTTTCTGCTTCTTTCAAATCCCTTCAACCAATCGCAGCTCTGTGATCATGAGTGTCAGGGCTGAGCAGCCTGAATCAGAGCGGAAGCAGGCTCAGCTAGCAAGGTCTGTGCTGCCACAGCGCCTGCTTGGACACCAGCCCCCTCCTCAGGTAACGTGAGGCCAGACTACTGTGATAGCTCTCCCGCACCAGAATCTGCTGTTAGACCGCTGCTGGCCACTAGTATTATGATATGTACCCATCAATTTTGATCTATGATCTAACCTTAGTGCATAAAATTTTATAATCAACTAAAGTTGTAACAAGAAATAGAGTCGGGAGTTACAACAGAATCTATCACTTCGTCTGCACATGGAAAGGTCAGACCAACAACCACCCACCAGGATGACAGGCCTTCTTTAGTGCCGGGAGCGGGTAAAGGGGACGACACTTCAAGCATGGGTCATCTTACACTAAATGACATAAAACACGGTAGCCACGCATGTAAAGGAGATGACACGGGGCCTGGTTCCCTTCCTCAGCACACCCCTAACCCAGCCAACCCCAAGGACTTGCCTTTGAAGTGATTTAACAACAACTGCATCTTTTGCTCGTGTTCCTTCTGCTGGAGGGTCAGTCTCCGGTCACACTGCAGCTGCAGGTGCTCCAGGGCAGACTCTAACTCATGGATCAGAGTGTCCTGCTCCAGAACTTTCATCTTCATCTCCTTATTCTGCAACTGCTGTTTGCGTTCAGCTTCTCGCAAATTAATCACCTATCAAAGACGGTTTTTGACCTTTTAAGAAGGTATCTTACATAGTCTGACACAATAGATTAGTCTAGTTTTCTTGGACTACGTGAAGTTGGAGCTACTTAACTTCAGTAAGATCTTAAATGCCTTTTAAAGGTGTAGGATACATGGCAAATGTTTTAAAACATAACTAGAAAATAGCCTAACAACCTTTTGAATTTGTTGGAATTCTGAACTGGTAATATTTTCATTTTCAACATAATATTGTACTAATAGTTGCCCTTCTAAAACTTATTAGATTAAAGATCTCTGAGTTCAAATTTTATAATTCTCTTTCTTGCTTGCTTTTTCTTTTGGAGACATGGTTTTTGCTATATAGTCCTGGCTGGCCTCAAACTTGTCTCTTAAGTGCTAGGAATATATAGTCACATGCCAGCATGCCTGGCTATAATTCAGTAACTCTGTTCCTCTAGTCCGTATGGATATTGGGGATGCGTTTATTCTTGCAGCGTCCACTCTGTCCCAGCTACAGAGTATTCTGCTCTGAAGCACAGCGGTTCCCCTTCAGGCCATGCGTGTGTTTGCTGTGGTCTGCTGTGCCATAGGAAACAGAGCACCGTGGACAGCGTCTGTGCAGTAGATCCTGACAGGACTCTCAAACAGGAGACTGACTAATATTTTCACTCATCTGTTTCGAGACAGTCTCACTGTGTATCCCTGGCTGCCCCGGACTCACTCTGTAGATCAGACTGGCCTCAAACTCACAGATCCACCTGTCTCTGCCTCCCGAGTGCTGGGATTAAAGGTGTGCACCGCTATGCTCAGTTTTGCATTCACTTTCTATTTTACACAACTACACCTTGAAAAAGTATTTGTCTTACTTTGTATCAACTGTTGGATATTCTCACTAATTCAATATATTTTTAGGGAAAATGGTACATATTTTAAATGAAAAAAAATAATAAAGAAAATAAGAATATAGTTCTCAGTAATTCAAAGTATCCCAGTATCAGAAAACTGCCAGCTCTGTAAGATAACCTGATGAAGCAATCCAGATTAATAAAACCTGCTACTGTCATGGCCACCGGAGCACCACTTCGTCTCCAGTCAACTCGGACATCATGGTCGGAAACACACCAGGTTCCTATTCACAGCGATGGAGGAGAGACAAGCTGCAGGACCCTAGACTTCTCATGAATAGCATTTATGTTTAGAAGCAAGAAATAAGGAAGTATATAAATTAATTTGTCTAAGAAAGACCTCCTATCAAGGGGACTTCAGTTTTAACCACCTCACAAAGTTAGGTGTATCTGGATAATTCACAGCGGTTCTGAACGTGCTCAGCACCATAAAGAACAACGGTACTTAAGGCTAGTCAACAACCAGCTCTTCCAGCCCGGCTCTTTTAGTTCAGAATAAATAAGGGTCTCTGGCCCTCTTTTGTAAGAAAAGTATTGTTCCTTGGACACATACCTTTTTAAAATATTTGAAAAGAATAGCTCTGATCTCGGTAAGGTTCAGGCAAACTAGTTTCCCCACGACATCTGCCTCGCTCTGAGAGAGCGTCTGGAACGATGCTCGAAGCGAGTTCTGGCGACTCTGGATGCTTTCGTTCTTGAATTCAATTGCGGCTTCCAAAGCTTCTATTCCTTCTTCAAGTTGGAAAAGAAGATGTTCTTCCTAGGGACCACAGAGAGCATTTATCTTAAAAACAGTTATAGCCTGAACTCTGTCATATGCTTACCTCGGGTCTTACCATGTGATAGTCTCTCCATCTAAGGAACTATTCCCTGACTCTCACCGTAGGATGGGTCACTTGTCAGTGTATAACAGAGATGTCAAATCTCCACCACAAACATTAGATAACAAAATGGAAGAAACAAAAGCTGAGTGGGTTCCATGATGTTCCAAGGCTACACAGCAAACATTGACTACCTAATCCAGAGGATACACCTGAACATGATCTCAGCTCACAGAATCTGCAATACTGACATCTCCCTCCATAGTCCTCAAGTGCATTTAAATGTAGAATCCCCACTGATGATGGGGGTAGTGTTGTACCTCCAAAGACCTGGCAGAGCAGACAGTGCTAGGTCAGGAGGAGGGGACACTGCACTGGGAGCCAGCGGCTAAGAACTAGCGACCAGCAGAGTCTGGAAGAAAAGGAGCAGAGGTGACAGAGTAGTCAGGACTTGGGACTGGGACACCTCCCAGGACTCCTATGAAATGAACCAACTCTAGAAGCATTTGCCTAAAACTCCAGCACTTGGAAGGTTGAGGCAGGGAAATCATGAGTTCAAAATCTGTTTTAACCCCCTTCTGAGAAAAAAAAAAAAACACTCCTATGCAATGTTATTTTAATGGTGGCAACATAGCATCAGATAATCCACAGCGTGTGTCAGAGCAGAAAACCGGCCTTTGAGTTGTCCAGATTAAGGCTATCCGGAAGGAAGGGAGGGGTGGCTGTCTCTATGTCCTGTGTCTGCTTCTCCAGGAAGATGGCTTTGCCCACACGCACATCTGCTCAGTACGGTATTTATCACATGGTGTAAACTGTTTTGTTGGACTTAATGAAAATTTAAAATTTCGTATGTCTGATTATTTTTTCCACTCTCCTGAGGGCTTTTCAGTGACTCGAGAATCAGACAGCGACCTCATCTAGCAGGAAGTCGAGCACTCACTTTAAAAGGCCATCTTATTAAATCTTCTGGGAGAGCAATTTGGGGAAAAACATTCCATTGCCATTTCTCTGGGCTAACCATCCTTTGATTATATAATAATTGTTCCAAAATAAACAAAATGATATTTTGAGAGATTAATTTTTACAACGTTGAAATTAGGTATATCTGCGTACTGTCTGTGCACGTGAGTGCAGGTGCCCTGCAGAATCCAGACGAAGATACTGGAGGATACTGGCTGGACTGGAGCTGGAGTTACAGGCAGTTACAAGCTGTCCCATGTGGGTGCTGGGAACTGAACCCAGGTTCTAGTCACTGAAGCCATCTTTTCAGCCCCAACAATCACATTTTTCAGAAGAAAGAAAATCACCTTAAATACTCCTGAGAGGTTCTTAGGTGAATGAAGAAAAGGAACCTAGAAATAGAAGTGAGTTATCTAAAGATAACAGTCTGACTTTTTAATTGATACTCATATTTTATCATAAATATCAAAGGTGTGCTGAGAACTACTTAGCATAATTTTAGTTTTCATAGTTTTGGATATAAGTTAGGGAATGGCTAAGAAAACACGAGGTATTATAACTATGGAATCCTGAGACTACCACTCTAAATATCTGCTGTCCACAGGCCAATGACATGGCTCAGTGGGTAAAGGCTTTTGCTGCCAAGCCTGACTCAAGCTTGTTCTCTGGTATCCACATGACAAAAGTAAAGAACCAACTCCCCAGCTGTCCACTGACCTCCGTACATGCGGAATGGCATACATGCATGTACGCGCATACACGTGTAAGTGTATACGTTCACGTGCACACACACACCCCACATGAAACTTTAAAGAGTGAAGAGGTGAAGATACAATGACTACAGCCACAGTTGTGGGTCCCTCTAACTCAAGGTAAGTGGCCGCGGCACACCGTCACAGCACACACTTTAAACTCTCATCTGAACTGAAGATGTTGATAAAGATTCTGAGAGAGCAGGTAGCGTGAGTCCTAAGGACCTACTTTTCTAATAGCTTCCCTGAGAACAAGGGCCTAAAGAAGTAGTCTTTAAATTAAATACTCTCAATCAAGAAGTAAAACAAAAGACTAACAAACGTTTTCATGCGAGTATTGTGCTATATGTACATTTGGGATGAAAGAATGTTCAGATAATAAAGGAACTGAAATTTAAAAGGCAGAATAGACATAGAGGTCACTATATTTTCTTCCTGTACCCCACTACTAGAAAACAGCTCTGAATTATTAGCAAACTTCCGCATTCATCTTGTCATCTCCAACAACATGGTAGCTATGCAAAGCGTGAATAAAATAAGCCGCGTACAGAAAAATGAAGACGAAGCATTTTCAACGCACTTGAGCAAGATTAAAAAAACCTGACAACCTACAAGTGGGGAGCAGAACAAGGGTCAGCAAAACTGTAAGTGGGGAGGATGGCGAAAGGTTAGCTGGCACCCCGAATCAGATCTAGTTCTCATGTTCCCAGTTAGATCTGTCAGCCTGACACCGCGAGTCACTTGAGAGGGGCATCTTAAGCAGGGGTTTCTGAGACAAGGCCGACCTGGGGACAGACCTGTGTGGGACTGTCTTGACTGCTGACATGTCTGGGCTGTCTACAAAGCGAGCAGAGGACCAGCCTGCACACATGGCAGCAAGCAGTGCTCCTCATCTCTGTTTCAAGTTCTTTCTCATGCTCCTGTCCTGACTTCCCTGAGTGAAGGGCTGCGACCTGTGAGCTGAATAACCTTTCCTTCGCGGAGCTGCTTGGCTTTACTAGCGGCAGAAAGGAAGCCAGCACGGAGACTGGCAGCAGAGGAAAGCTGCTGTGATGAACCTGACCACAGTTTAGAGAACCATGTAGAAGGAAAGAGTGTGACTTTATTCCGCAGCAGCCCAGAGTTAAGGGACTTTGGACTTCGTGTTTTCATTTTCATTTATATGTATGTACATGTCTGTGCGTGTGTGCGCCACATGTGTGCAGGTACTCCCATGGGACAGATGGTTCCATGAGTTCCCCTGGAGCTGGAGCTACAAGTGACAGCAAGCCACCTGAACCGGGTGCTGGGAACTCCAGTCCTCTGGACGAGCAGCCAGTGCTCTTAACCACTGAGCCATCTCTCCAGCCCTAAGAGACTTTGAGCTCCCCCTCTTTTTTTTTTTTTTTTTGTTTTGTTTTGTTTTTTTGAGACAGGGTTTCTCTGTGAAGCCCTGGCTGTCCTGGAACTCACTCTGTAGACCAGGCTGGCCTTGAAATTACAGAGATCTGCCTGCCTCTGCCTCCTGAGTACTGGGAATAAAGGTGTGTGCCACCACCACCCAGTCTCAAATATGTAAAAATTTTTGTATTTCATCAAAAAATGGAAGTGTTTTGTTTCCAATGAATTGTTGGGCAATCTGCTACTAAAATGATCTAATGTCGATCATTTCTTGTAAACAATATTATTAGAAAAATAATGACCGTAAAAAGAGAAAATAATTTGAAGCAATTTAAAAACATCAAAATTGCAAGCTATCCCATACCTATTCATGTCCTGGTCACTTTAGAATCTCCTTCTGATAATGCGCCACTGGCGACCTATTGAGAGTGTTGACCTTGGCTTTAGAACACAGCAGTGAGAGCAGAGGCACTTCCACACTATGCCAAAGAAAGCCAGAGAAGCTTGCAAGGCTCAGCGGAACCCCGCTGGGTTCCACCTGGCATGGTATTGTTCAGAGAGTGTTGCCAATGTTCTGCCACAGAATTCCACAGGGAACAGAAGCCATTTCCTGTGAGAGCGACCTCACGTGTCGCTGGCCTTGTCTTGCACCCCGGCCTCCCAAGTGCTAGGATGTGGGTACGTACTAACTACCACAGTTTCACTGTCTACTAGCAAGGGGTTCTGCCCTCTGCAAACAGGTTTCTCACTTCTGGCTGCTCTACCTCGTAATGGCCCTATCAAAACATTCACCATGTTTTTCAAAATCCAACTTAGAGTTGCAATCAACCATGGCAGCACTAAGACAGCTTTCCCGGATGACCCCTGCACTACTGTGTGTAGATAATGTAACTATAGCTTTACTACAGCACCCGTAATCATCTGTTTAATGTTCTTTAGGAATTCAGTTTCTAATATGTCCATCTTCCCCATGAGAATATGGATTCTCAGGAGAAACACAACCTAGCAGTTGGCTTGCTTTGTTTCCCTCTACACGTTTTCCTAGTAGCGGTCCTGGGCAGATAGACTCCCTTAAAGCTTGCTGTGCTTAGGTGCTTATCTGAAAGTTCAGAGCTCTAGGGGCTCTAAGTCATAAAATGGTGAACAGATGTGTCCCCTCAGCTGACAGACTGCTGTCTAAGGTAGCCTGAATTCCCTTCATCAGTTCATTCAATACTGGATTTACAGGAGACTTACACGGTACCCTTCCCGCTGTTTCATCAGGAGCTCCTCTAATGCCCCTCTTGCCCAGGCTAACAGATAAGGCACAAGGCTCCTGAAGTTCACCTTCTTTCGGCAGCTGCCCTTGCTTTGGCAATGATGGGCCATAACAATAAATATTCGGAGAGAAGTTTCAGGACATTAGGATCATTTCCCACTGAAATAAAACATGATCTAAAGGACCAAGTCAATTCATTCATTGACAGCCAATGAATGGATCAATTCTTACGTAAAAAAGAAAACAGCAAGGGTGATGATGGTGCATGCTTTTAATCCTAGCAGTTGGCGGGCAGAGGCAGGTGGATCTCGAGTTCAAGGCTAATTCCAGGATAACCAGGGCAGCACAAAGAAACCCTGTCTCAAAAATCCAAAACCAAAACCAGATGGGAAGAGCTATATGACCTCTCAGATGAAAACTGTAACTGGAAGGTATCTTATTGGAATTTGTATTTTCATTTGAATGGTGGAGAATTTTCTCTGAAAAACCAGCCTTTTTTCAGTCAAGTTTCTATAGAAAGAATTAACTCTCAATGTCATAGGCATGTTTTATGTAGTGAACTACCCAGGTGACAGATGAGTGGAGGGCCAAGCCTGACCCTTGAGTGCCACATGGTAAGAAGGGAGAGCTGACTCCTCCACGTTGTCCTGACCCCACAACACACCATCGTTTGTGCACATGGGCGCATCCCTGAAAATGTGAGAGAGGAAAAACTGGTTATGTGCTCTCCTTGAAAGATGAGTGGGAGAGGCTTTCCTGTGATCTGTGATTTCAGGTGAGAACCGGCTGAGGAGGCATGCACAAGGGATGCTGAGTATTGGTTCCCTAGTGCCGCACTCAAGGGACGTGTGGATTCTCTAGTGCCTGGCGGTCCAGGAGGGTCCGTGCGGAATGCCATTCTGTGAGGACATCTGTCTCCTCAAGCACAGCTTACTTTACCACACAGACTCCAGATGAACTCATTAGCAGACACAGAACGGTTTATCAGGTTTATGATCATGTGACCCACATCACTCGTCATAGGACAGCTCCAGCTCCAAGGAGTACTGACTTACTTTGGGGGACAGCACTCTGCCACTCTGAAGCTTCTCATCCACACTGTCTCTTTGTCGCTGGAGCTGATCCTTTTCTTTCTGGAGCGCCTGAACCTGCTCTGAGATCTTTATTTTCTCCTCGGCTGTGCAGCTCTCGAGTTGCAAACTTTTCTCCGACAACTCTTGCTCCAACGAGCTCAGGCGGTCTGATATTTTCAGACAATCTGTGCTTAAGTCCTAAAAGACACAACCACCAGTAGAAAGAGTTACAAGAAATTCAGATAGCTTAGAAAACAGAAAAAAAAAATCAATAAGATACTGAATGGTCCTATTTTTATTTTTTATTTTCTTCCATAAACTTTCTCAAGGGATCCATTAACTAAAATCTTAAATTTAACGGTTCTTTAAAGATATATGGGTTTGAAGTATGAAGTTATGGGGGCCAGGGAGGTGGCTCAGTCAAGAGCACTGGCTGCTCAGGCAGGATGGCCTTTCAGTTCCCAGCATTCATAAGACAGTTAACAGGGCTGGAGAGGTGGCTCAGAGGGTAGGAGCATTGCCTGCTCTTCCAGGGGTCCTGAGTTCAGTTCCCAGCAACCACATGGTGGCTCACAACCATCTGTA
>NC_022018.1:59142088-59143038 GCF_000317375.1 Microtus ochrogaster
CTTAGCTCATTACATGGTAAGACTGTTACGGTTTCTTAAGATGTTAATATTTGGTGTGTTTCTGCATACTTTTTATTTTTATTTCATTATGGTCAGAAAATATAAGAATCTGGTCAGATTTGTAGATATGTCCATTATTACTTAAAATAATTTGTACAGATATTGTATTATATACTTCCATATGGTTTCTAACATACACATAAACTATCATAAGGTTTAACATATCATAATAATAAGCAGAACCATGTGCCAAATAATCCTCCTTCATTCCTTTTAGTTGGTTCTTCTGGTATTCTGCTCTGTGTGTAAACAACCAACTTCAGATGCTGCTGTAAACCACTGTAGGTATTAATGCCTGTGAACGCACAAACTGGACTTCAAAAGTCAACTGTAAGCTGGCCATGACCACAACATGTCCTATGATCCTAGCCCCAGCCTGAGGCAGAAGCTCACGGCCAGACCAGGCTACAGAGGACACTGGTAAAGAACCAAACACAAGAGGTCAATTTTACGTCCCAAGTATTTTACCATCATGTGATAATGAGTCATACTTGGAGAACATTGAACATGTTACTTGAGAGTCTCAATGCTCCAGTAACAACAACCAAACAAAACAGCAAAACGGAGAAGAACGTGCCCACACGTGAAAACACAATCCATCTTTATGTGCATGTGTATCTGTGTGTGCACACATGTGAACACGTGTTTCGTCTTTATGTGCATGTGTATCTGTGTGTGCGCACGTGAACACGTGTTTCGTCTTTATGTGCATGTGTATCTGTGTGTGCGCACATGTGAACACGTGTTTCATCTTTATGTGCATGTGTATCTGTGTGTGCAGACACGTGAACACGTGTTTCGTCTTTATGTGCATGTGTATCTGTATGTGTATCTGTGTGTGTGCACATGTGAACACATGTTTCATCTTTATGTGCATGTGTATCTGTGTG
>NC_022018.1:59147092-59147626 GCF_000317375.1 Microtus ochrogaster
ATCTGTGTGTGCGCACATGTGAACACGTGTTTCGTCTTTATGTGCATGTGTATGTGTGTGCGCACACGTGAACACGTGTTTCGTCTTTATGTGCATGTGCATCTGTGTGTGCAGACATGTGAACACGTGTTTTGTCTTTATGTGCATGTGTATCTGTGTGTGCACACATGTGAACATGTGTTTCGTCTTTATGTGCATGTGTATCTGTGTGTGCACACATGTGAACACGTGTTTCATCTTTATGGGCATGTGTATCTGTGTGTGCACACATGTGAACACGTGTTTCGTCTTTATGTGCATGTGTATCTATGTGTGCGCACGTGTGAACACGTGTTTCGTCTTTATGTGCATGTGCATCTGTGTGTGCGTACATGTGAACATGTGTTTCATCTTTATGTGCATGTGCATCTGTGTGTGCGGACATGTGAACACGTGTTTTGTCTTTATGTGCATGTGTATGTGTGTGCGCACATGTGAACACGTGTTTCGTCTTTATGTGCATGTGTATCTGTGTGTGCGCACATGTGAACATGT
>NC_022018.1:59148446-59162823 GCF_000317375.1 Microtus ochrogaster
CTGAGCCATCTCTCCAGCCCACAGAAAGCAAATTACTTAATAAGCTCGTGATTTACCTTTTAATTTTTCTAATTTTTTATGCTTTAAGGGTGTTTTGTCTGAATGTATGGTTGTGTTCCATGTGTATGCCTGGTGCCTAAGGAGGCCAGAAGAGATTCCCTGGGACAGGAGTTGTATAGAAATGGTTGTAAGCTTCCATGTGTGTGCTGAGATCAAACCTCAAACCCCTGGAGGGGCAGCCAGTGCTCTTAGTCTCTTAGCCATTTACCCAGATCCGGATTTCCCTTTTAGAGAGAGCATATCCCAGAAGCAGAGAAAACTGACAAGCATGATACCTGACTAGATCGCAGCTTCTTACTTTCCAGCTGGCTCTTCTCCTGGAGCAGGGCTTCCTTCTTAGAGACAATGGCTTCACGTTTCTTCAGGTCTTCCTCCAGCATCTCTAGTTCTTGGCGTTGGTTCAAAACTTTCTCTACTTCTTCATCTAACCATTTCTTTTGCTCATCCAATTTCTATATTAAAAGAAACACTATGGTTTGTTACTCCCCCACCACAAAAATTATACCATTTCAAGAGACTGAAACTTAAAATGAACGCTACAATTATCAGAGCAGTTCCTGTTCCCATGGCTCTGATGATTCTGAGAGCATGCTCCTGTGTTGTTTTATAGGGAGTTATAATTTATTGGCCCACAGTGGCACACTCCAGCTATTTCTGCCTGACAAAAGCATCACGGTTTTCTTCACGTCTGTTAAGATCACTGCTGCAGAGACTAGGCTCCCACTGGCAGTTGCTCTCTCAGCCTGCCACCCCCCAGCTACTCGATGGACTGCAAGGGCGGTCTGGTCAGCTCCCTACAACCAGTTCCCTATGCTGCCTGGCCTGCAGATGGCATTCGATACAAGGTCAAATGAGTAAGTAAATAAATGCCTTATTCAATCAACCAATGGAATAAATACTCCATGGAAAAGAAATTGACTTTGTAGATTGTCAACTTCAAAGGCCACAAAACAAAATGAAGGGTGGGAGGGCATACAAAGCGTGATAGTATTCTGTTAGACACGACCAGGAGCAAGAAGAGACATACATAAAACACGACTAAAACACATGCCATCACAAGCACATTGAAATGTCTTTAAATCACTAAAACAACAAATAAACAGAGATGTCAACAGAGCACTGTTTTCCGGTCTCTCCTGGGCCCCCTAGAAAGAACTAGAAATCTATACTAAGACAGTGAGAACCAGACACGGGGTCCCATGCCTGCACTCCAGAGCAGAAGCACGAAGATCAGAAGTTCAGGGCCATCCACCTACACAGGAAAGTTTCAGAGTAATCTGGGCTTACCTGAGACCCTGTCACAAAGCAACTGCACAAAGACCACAAGGTAATAAAAATGCAGGAGAAAAGGGAGCAATGCAGCCGAAGCAAAAGAGATGCAAAGGCAGCCAAATCTCAGAACAGACCTATGAAGTATGATCCTGTAAGCACTGTCAACCCACACCACACTGTACCTGTTCAAACACCTCAGTTTAGCCTTAGGAATCCACAATTAAGTTAATATTTATAGCGTCTCTCAAGTGTGAGTGGAGTTTCCAATAGACAAAAAGACAACTGTTGAAGATATTTCTGAGTGTAAATGGTATCTATGGGAATAGGGCCATGCTCTAAATGTTACTATTAAAATATGTAAAATGTAAATATTTTCAAAATTTAAATAGATGCATTTGTATTCTGAATATGATTACAATTTTAACTACACTGTTTTTCTTATATAAATATTTTTAATTTATTTGACCTTTGAATTTAGTTTACAGGTTTTGGTTTTATTTTAAAGTATAACACAAAAATACTATAATATGTTATAGTACATACATAATTTGGTTCTGTTTGAAAGTAGAGCTCTGGATTTTAAAAATATAGCTGTCTGAGAAGACATCTGTCTTTAATGGGACTAAATATAATCTAGAACATGGATTTCATACAATATTTAAAAAAATCATTTCTGCCAACATAAGATGATAACACATTTCTGGATGAGAAATAATTTAATAACATTTTTTAAAGAAATACAGAACATTTTACAAACAAGCAACAAAAAAATCTAACGTTTGAAGATTTTATTCAGAATCTTCTATTTTTTAACCTATATTGAGGCTCTCTCTCATCAAATTGAAGAGAATTAGAAATACTGAACAGAGCTGACCAACCTGGACTTGGTCCACACCTCTAAAAGGACCTTTTCTTCTGTTCGAGTTAAGTCCATCGAGGTCCTCAGCCTTTGGGGTCAGACCTTCTCCTTGCCCGGTTTTTACCTGCAGGTCCTGCACACAGAGAAATGAAAACGCCTTACTCACCTTTACTCCCCGCCTCTCGATAATACTCAGATGAGCATTCTCTCTGTGCTCTCTCCGCTTCCCTCATCCCTTCCAATGCTCGTCAGACCCCACAGCCACATGCATGCCACATGTACCCTGCTGCGTTTACACCCACCGTCTTAGAGGGGTTCTCAGCATTCACACGCCTATTACAAGAGCAAAATATGATGAAGAGTGAGGCTAGTTTGGCTCCAAGGCAATAAGGTCAGGGTTTGCTAACAAAACTGAAGCTTTCTCATTTTGTGCTACAGATCTCCGCGTGTTTTCTCTTCCTTCCCGAGACTGTGGCCCTCGCACACCTGTGATGCGCTGTGTCTGAGCTGGAGTAGGAATGCAGTGCAGTGCAGAATCCCTCTCGGGCTGGAGCAGCGGCTTGGTAGTTAAGAGTGGGTGCTGATCTCGCAGAAGACCTGAGTGCCCAGAACCCATGTTGGGGGGCTCACCACCGTTGTACCACAAGCTCTGGGGGATCGGGTGTCTCTGACCTCTGGGGGACCTGTGCTCACAGGCACATACACACCCAAATATGCAGAATTAAAAATGGTAAGCATGTTAAAAATGGGAGCCTACAGCTTGAGAAAAGCCTTGTAAGGTCAGACAGACTCAAGCCTTGTTGAGAGCACTCCCCAACTCCACTAGCTTCCCTCCACGTATGCAGGACTGAATCAAGACGCCCAATGCTCATGGTGTTCCTCTACTACTGATACCGGAAGTCAGGAAGGAGGCCGTGGATGAGATGCTTCACATGTGCTAGACAGCAACTCAGGGAAAGAAACATGGAAGGAAGAGACCAAGGGGACTGGCCTTCTAACTCAAGAGACCTAAGGATTATTTAAATTTTCAGAGTAATTTGAGCAGATGTTTGGTTATATGTGGGCTTGTTACTGACCTACGATGGAGAAGTACAGAGGATGAAAGCGTGAGTTACTTTCACAGCGATTCCACCTCATAATTTTTTTATCTACTGACTTCAATCGGTTAAATTTTGTGCTTAGCAGAGCATAGTTTACGCCTATACTCTTACTACTTGGGAGGCTTGCTATGAAATAGTCCTCTTGTACACTGTAAAGATTTGTCACTTAAATTGGTTTAATAAAGTGCTGATTGGCCAGTAGACAGACAGAAAGTATAGATGGGGTGACCAAACTAAGGATGATGGGAAGAAGGGCAGGTCAGGAGTTGCCTGCCAGACACAGAGAGCAGGAGATGAATATGCCATCCTAATAAGGGTACCACCACGGGGCAGAGCTTAAATAAGGAGTATGGCTTAATTGAAAGTGTAAGAGCTAGGCCGGGCATGGTGGTGCACACCTTTAATCCCAGCTCTGGGGAGGCAGAGACAGGTGGATCTCTGTGAGTTAAGAGGCCAGCCTGGTCTACAGAGTGAGATCCAAGGCAGTCAGAGAAACACAGAGAAACCCTGTTTCAGATAATCAAAAAAGAAAAAGAAATAGAGTTTTTTTTTTAAAGCCACATAAAGATGGAAAACACACAGAGAATCTGGATACTGTATGTTATTGTGTTGTCTTTGAATTGTTTGACTTCTGAGGAAGGAGCAACAGCTGCTCAAAGACATTTGATTATAAATGCTTCTGGGTTAAACCAACATATATATTTTAAAAATATCTTGACTTCAAAATATAAGTCAAAAGATATGCTACTTTGGGAAAGAGGTTTTGCTTTTGTTTTCACAGGAAATAAGAGGTTGTGGATTCATTCTGCATAAAGAAAAATCAGGTTTGATCAAGGAAGAACCCCTGAAAAGTCTCCAATAGGAACAGATGTCCCAGATGATCCAACATCTCAGAGCAACTATGTTGCTGCTTCCTCTGAGTTCTACAACCAGAACAAGCTTCAAGACTGCTGGCTGAGAGAATTCAGCCTCACAGACTACTCCAGTCAAGATTTGAACATAATCCTAAATTTTCTTTGGGTCCCCATAAGATTATCAGTGCCCCCAGTCAACAGGAAGTAGCCTAGAAAATTAGGCCCACATTCCCCCCCCAAAAAAATGGATTATGAATGTTTGTCTTTATTTAGTGTGTTGGTTACAAGTTGTTATAAATAATGATCAGGAAAAAATCTAAACTAAAGAGATTAGATTCAGAGTTCTTGTTTTGAAAAGAAAAAGAGGGGAAATGCCATGGGATAATGCTTGTACATGGTAAAGATTCGTCACTCATACTGGTTTAATAAAAACACTTACTGGCCAGTAGCCAAGCAGAAAGTATAGGCAGGGCAACCAGACCAAGAGAGTTCTGGGAAGGGAAAAGGCTGAGTCAGTCACCACCCAGGCCCAGAAGAAGCAAGATGAGAATGCCTTATTACGGAAAGGTGCCAAGCCACATGGCTAAACATAGACAAGAATTATGGGTTAATTTAAGTTCTAAGAGCCGCCTGAGCTAACACCCCAAACAGTTTATAATTAATACAAGCCTCTGTGTGTTTCTTTGGGACTGAACTGCTGCAGGGCCAGGTGGGACAGGAACTTGTCTACAAAGCTGAATGGCCAGTATCTAGGCAAGAGGCATAGACAGGATTTCCAGGCAGAGGAAAACTGAGAAGAATCTGGGCATGCAGAAGATACCAAGAGATACAGAACAAGTTGAACACACAGAAATGAGAAGAGGTAAAGACATCACTTGGTAGAATGCAGATTAGTTTAAGTTATAAGAGCTATTGGGGGCAAGCCTAAGGTAAGACTAAGCCTTCATAATTAAATCCAAGTCTCTATGTCGTTACTTTTGGGCTGGCCGTACAAAGAGAGTCCAACAAGAAAGCTTGCTACATTTGTCCCTTGCAGAGACAGCACGGAAACAGGACTACTGTAAACTCCATGTAAGAAGGAAACAGGTGGGTATAACTAATAAAGCTCAGCACCACAGCACAACCCATAATTTTAGACATTCTCCCATATTTCTTTGCAAAAGCTCAGTATGGTGTCTGTCTATGACTGTAGCCAAAGCACTCTGGAGGCTGGGGCAGGAGCACATGCTGTAGGCCAGCCTGAGTGACAGAGACACACTCTGTCTCAAAGCCAAGCAAAAGCCAAATCTTCATCACAGGGATGCGGCTCAGGTGGCCAGTGCAAGCCTCATCCATAAAAGGCCCTGAGTTCCCAGTCTAGTGCAGCTAAGACAAAGCAGGGAAGACAAGCCTGTGAACAAGCCATTCTATGCTCTGGAAATGCTTTAGACAAGTATGAAGTGGACAGACAGACTAAGTTACCTCCTCTTGGACTGAGCATGCTTCTTTGCTTTAAAGGAATGAATATAATCTTACTACACTTGGAGCAATCTGTTTCTTTTCCTGGAATACCTACACTGAACAATTACTGCAGAGTGTAAAAGTTCAAGTTGTAGGTAGAGTTTCATTTCAGCAGGTTATAGCGTGGATTTAGACAGCACTGTGTCTGAGGTAAGCTTTGGCCTGTGTTACGTGAAACCCCCAAAGCACAGTCTGACAGGCAGGCCTGATCCTTATATGGATGGAAGAACAGAGACCAAGGCCCTGAGTGGCTTACAACAGAGACAGAATTAGAAACACTACAAACTGGCAACCGACATTCCGGAAGATGGCAGTAACACCCACTCTCAGGCTGCCCTCTAGAACTTGCTCCAGGGACAGCTGGAGGGCACTGCCCTCCAAGGTGGTAGGCAATGGCAAACACCATTTTCAGCAGCAAAGAAAGGAAGGGAAGTTTGGAAAACAGAAGAGAGGAGAAAAGTGGGGAGTCTGTCCTAGAGGGCCTGTCCCTGACTGGTTAAGGACAACTGCAGCCTACAGAATGACAGAGCAGGACAAAGGCAAGCCTCAGAAACTGCACAGGTAGTTCTATAGGACCGAGGGTGTGGAGGGAGAAGGAAGAAAGGAGGGGGAGGAAGGGGGGGAGGGAGAGGAGGTGCTTGCAGCAGACTACACTGGCAGAGGGAAGGAAACCAGGAGAACCCTCTCTTCTCAGCACTCAAACAGCACGGACAAGTTAGAGGCAACGGTCCCTCCTGGGATGTCTCACTCGGAAAATCCAAAACAAATGTCACAGGGCTGTATTCTGAGATCTGAGCTGGAGACTACCTCTAAGTAAGGAGGGAAACTTTCAACCACACAGTCTTCCATGAGGTGGGGATGTGACCTAAGCCAGAGAGTCCAGTGGCCCACAGACAGGCGCAGCACCCATGCTAGGCTGTACGAGGGACCATACAGAGCAAGCCCAGCACCCGCGCTCACATGCAGACTTCAACAGTCAGGGCCAGCACCTGAGCACAGCCAGTGATTCTCTCTCTCTCCTTCATGCTCATTGCCCCCCTCAACTAATCTCTAACTGCATTCAGCAGACCAGATGGGTTTGCCCTGTCTACTCCCCTCCCTGTCTGCTGAGCTATCCTGGGTGTCTGGCCTCTGCCTCCCACCTTTAGCTGCGTCACTGACCCACACCCCTTCTTTTTACTTCTCCTCTGGGTTGCCCTCTGTTCTGACACTCACCCTGAGTGCGGTCTTCTGCCCCTCCCTAGCCCTGGGACCCAGGATTGAGGATGCTGGGCTACCTTGTTCCTTTACTCTTCACAATCTCTAGTCCAGGGGCCAAGTTTTTTGGAGGCAGGATCTCAAGATACAGCCTATTTTGACCTTGAATTTGCAATCCTCCTGCCTCAGCCCCTTGAATGTGGGAATTCCAAGCCTGAGTCATTAGATCCAGCTTTCTTTAAATACACCATTTGTTAGCTGTCGTCAGTCATCTGCCCATCAGAAGTCTGGACTCACCCATCTAGCTTTGTACCCTTCAACCAATGTCCTCCATTTCCCAACCCAAACTTAGTTTTGACAACACCCTTGTCAGTTCCATCAGGAAGAAAGAATAGCATCCTTAACAGAGGGCGCTGGCACAACTATAATTCTACATGCAAATGAATGAAGCCAGGCCCGTGCATCACATCAAATATGAAAACCAACACCAAACAGATTAACAAGCTGACTGTATAAGCTACAACCATACAGCTTCTGTGAGCAAATACAGGCTAAGTTCTTCATGGCCTTGGACTTGACATCAAAAACACTGCAGGGGCCGGGCGGTGGTGGCGCACGCCTTTAATCCCAGCACTTGGGAGGCAGAGGCAGGAGGATCTTTGTGAGTTCGAGACCAGCCTGGTCTACAAGAGCTAGTTCCAGGACAGGCTCCAAAGCCACAGAGAAACCCTGTCTCGAAAAACCAAAAAATAAAAAAACAAAAAACAAAAAACACTGCAGGGATGTGATGAGGGCGCAGCTCAACTGGTACAAGTCCTGTCTAGGAGGCAGAAGTCCTGGGTTCAGTCCCCAGCACCACATAAACGGGGCATGGCTGTGCAAGCCTGGAATCCCAGCACGCAGGGAGAGGAGGATCAGATGTCCATCAAGGCCATCTTTGGTTAAATAGTGAGTTGGAGGCCAGGCTGAACTATATGAGACCTTGCCTCAAAATAGAAAAACAGAATAGCATTATACCCCATATGACTGGGCCTTTCAACACCCTGCCATGGAAAGGGGCGGGACCCATGGCCCCCTCCCCCCAACAAGGATTTGTGAGCAGTTGACAGGGGAGGGAGAACACTCTCTGCAGTGTTATAGCTGCTGGTAAGGAATACACACTCCTGTACACAACTCAAATGAACAGTGGGAAACAGCAAAATAAATAAAAGAGGAAAATGAAGGGGAGCGAAGTGGGATTAGAAGAGAAAGGGATTAACAGGAGCGAGAGGGGGTAAAGGGATAGCAGGGGGAATCAGGAGACGTCCAAATATAGTAGGTCCATGTGGGAAAATGTCATATTCACAACCCAACATCTGAAAGAGTGCTACTACCCAATATATATAAAGAACTCAAGAAACTAGACATCAACAAACCAGATAATGGAGCACAGATTTAAACAGAATTCTCAACAGAAGAATCTAAAATGACTGAGAAACACTTAAAGAAATGTTCAATATCCTTAGCCACCAAGGAAATGCAAATCAAAACAACTCTGAGATTCCATCTTACATTTGTCAGGACAGTTAATCAAAGACACAAGTGACAGCTCATGCTAGCGAGGATGTGGAGCAAGGGAGCACTCCTCCATGGCTGGTGGGAGCATAAACTTGTACAGCCACTATGAAAATCAGTATGGCAGTTCCTGAAAACCCTGGGAATCTATCTATTCATAGACCCAGCTATACCACTCTTGGGAGTATACCCAAAGGATGCTCCATCCTACAGTGGGGACACTAACTCAAGTGTGTTCATAGCAGCTTTATTCAAAAGAGTCACAGACTAGAAACAACCTGGATGCCCCTCAAATGAAGAACAGATAAAATGTAGTACATTTACACAATGGAGTATTGCTTAGCTGCCAAAAAAAAATGAAAACATAAAATTTGCAAGCAAATGGATGGAACTAGAAAAGACCATCCTGAGTGAAGTAACCCAGAGCAGAAAGACAGACACGGCACGCACTCACTTATATGTGGACACCAGCTGTAAAGTAAAGGGTATCCATACGACAGACCCAGAGAGGCTAAATAACAAGGAGGGCTCAAGAGGGCACGCGTGGATCTCCCTGGAAAAGGGAAATAGAAAAGATATCAAGGGTGGGTAGAGCAGGTGGGCATGGGAACAGGAAGAGAGTACTGGAAGAGATGATTTGAAATGGGGAGGCATTAGGAGACCAATGTAAAACCTAGAGCAGTGGGAACTCCCTGGAATCTGTGAAGCTGACCCTAATGAAGACTCCTAGGAATGGGGGATGTGGAGCCTAAACCAGCCATCTTCTGTAACCAGGCAAGGCTTCCGGTGGTGGGACCACCACCCACAAAACCTCCAACCTACAGCTTGTCCTGCTGGGGTAAATGTGGTGTAAAACTTATGGAAGAGGCCAATAAAGGTCCAAAGTGAGGCCCAGACCACAAGAGGGAGCCCATGCCTGAGAGTCCCTGGGGGCCAGGAGCCTAAGGCTGGACCTCCCAGAGAGACCTGGGAGAGAACCAAACACGGCTGACAAAACAAAGTCAATAAAATGATTCCTAATGATATCCTGCTATACTCATGGACTGGCGCCTAGCCCAGTCATTATCCAGCTTTATCCAGCAGCTGATGTGAGGCAGACCAGAGGGAGAGGCTAGACTGTAGGAGCCAGAGGAGTCAAGGACAGAAGAATATGGTCCACAGATTTGACTCTGCAGGGCTCTCAGGAACTCACCGAGACCAGAACATGGAGCCTGCATGGGTCTGAGCTAAGTCCTCTGTATATACATTATGGTTGTGTAGCTTGGTGTTCTTGTGGGACGCCCAGCAGAGGAAGTGGGGACTGTCTCTGACTCTTTTGCCTGCCCTTTCCTCATAAATCCTAAACGAGAGGGGATGTGCCTGGTCTTACTGTAACTTGCTATGCTAGATTTGTTTGATATCCTTGAGAGGCCTGCTCTTTTCTGAAGGGAAATGAAGGAGTGGATCTGGGGAAGAGAGGGAGATGTGTGGGGGAGGAAGCTGAAGAAGTGGAGAGAGAAGAAACTACACTCGGGATGTGATGTATAAGAATAAATAAAAAGAGCCAGGTTGTGGTGGCGCACACCTTTAATCCCAGCATTAGGGAGGGAGAGGCAGGCAGATCTCTGTGAGTTCGAGGCCAGAAAATGTTATAATAAAATCTACTCTGTGTTGCTAGTAGGAATGCAAAAATGATGCTGCTGTTGCTATAGAAACCCAGCCACTGGCAGCTCCTCAGAAAGCTAAAGGAACTTAAACACTTGTAAATTTAAAAGGCAACAATACCACATCAACGTTCTTATGAACAACAGCTAGAAAGTCCAACCTCAGCGTCCACTGATGGGTAAAAGTGAAACGAATAAACAGGCCGGACACAGTGGCGCATGCCTCTAATCCCAGCCCTTGGGAGGCAGAGGTAGGCGTATCTCTGTGAGTTCAAGGCCAGCCTGGTCTGTGGAGAGAGTTCCAGGACAGCCAGGTCTACACAGAGAAACCCTGTTAGGAGAGGGGCGATGGTCTTGCTGTTTGCCCAGGCTGGCTTCAAACTGATGACAGCCTCAGGAGCTGACACACACACACTGCGCCCAGTGCCACAGGGAGGGGGGTGAGGCTCCAACAGGTCCTACAGCATCAACAAATGCCAAGGGACGGATCATCCCATGTACAAGAAATATATGAAAATGCAGATTCACAGAGACAAGATCCATCAGAGCTTATTGGGAGCTGGAGGAAAGGGGGACAGGGATTGCTATTAACAGTTACGGAGTTTCTCTCTGAAGTCTTGACAATGTTTAAAAAACAACTATGATGGCTGCACCTCGCTGTGAATATAATTAATGCCACATAATTAAACATTTATAAGCATTGGATGGTAAGTTTTATATTATATATATTTTGTCATACTTCATGAAAATTGACAGGGCTAACAAGCTGGCTCAGTAGGCGAGGCGCTTGTCACCATGCCTGACGACAAGAGTTTGACTCACAAAGTCCTCAGATGTGAGGAGAGTGGAAGGAAAGGACAGACTCCTGCACCTTGTCCTCTGACTTCCACACACACACACATAAGTGCAAGAATGAAAAGTTAACAATTATAATAAAAATAAAATTTAACAATATATCAAAGCCCATTCTATGGTGAAGAAATTATATTCCAACAAAAAATTATAACAAAAAATTTAGCATGGACAGATTCAATACAATGCCAATCAAAATCCCAGAAAATTCTTCAAAGACCTCAAATGGTACTCAACTTCATATGGAAAAGCAAAAAACCCAGGATAGCCAAAACAATCCTGTACAATAAAAGAACTCCTGGAGGCATCACAATCTCTGACTTCAAACTCTACTACAGAGCTACAGTACTGAAAACGGCCTGGTATTGGCATAAGAACAGACAGGAGGACCAATGGAACTGAACAGAAGACCCAGATATCAATCCATATATCTTCGAACATTTGATTTTTGACAAAAAAGGAAAAAATATCAAATGGAAAAAAGAAAGTATATTTAACAAGTGGTGCTGGCATAACTGAATATCAACATGTAGAAGAATGAAAATAGGCCCATATCTATCACCATGCACAAAACTCAAATCCAAATGGATCAAAGACCTCAACATAAAGCCAGCCACACTGAACCTTATAGAAGAGAAAGTGGGAAATACACTTGAATGCATTGGCACAGGGAACCACTTCCTAAATATAACTCCAGCAGCACAGACCCTGAGAGAAATAATTAATAAATGGGACCTCCTAAAACTGAGAAGCTTCTGTAAAGCAAAGGACACAGTCAACAAGACAAAACGACAGCCTATAGAATGGGAAAAGATCTTCACAGAGGTCTGATCTCCAAAATATACAAAGAACTCAAGAAATAGGACACCAAAAGAACACATAATCCAAGCCAGGCGATGGTGGCGCACGCCTTTAATCCCAGCACTCGGGAGGCAGAGGCAGGTGGATCTCTGTGAGTTCGAGACCAGCTTGGTCTACAGAGCTAGTTCCAGGACAGGCTCCAAAGACACAGAGAAACCCTGTCTTGAAAAACCAAAAAAACCAAAAAAACAAAAAAACAAAACAAAACAAAACAAACCACATAATCCAATAAAAAAATGGAATGGACTACAGACCTAAACAGAGAACTCTCAACAGAGGAATCTAAAATGGCTGAAAGACACTTAAGGAAATGTTTAACATCCTTAGTCATCAGAGAAATGCAAATCAAAATGACTCTGAGATTCCATCTTATACCTGTAAGAATGGCCAAGATCAAAAACACCAATGACAACTTACACTGGAGAGGTTGTGGGGTAAAGGGAACACTTCTGCATTGCTGGTGGGAGTGCAAACTGGTACAAACTCCTTTGGATGTCAGTGTGGTGATTTCTCAGAAAATTAGGAAACTTCCTTCCTCAGGACCCAGCAATACCACTTTTGGATATATATATATCCATATCCAAAGGATGCTCAGTCGTGCCACAAGGACATATGCTCAACTATGCTCATAGCAGCTTTGTTTGTCATAGCCAGAACATGGAAACAACCTAAATGCCCCTCAACCGAAGAATGGATAAAGAAAATGTGGTACATTTACACAATGGAATACTACACAGCAGAAAAAAAATCTTGAATTTTGCAGGAAAATGGATGGAGCTAGAAAACATTATTTTGAGTGAGGTAACCCAGACACAGAAAGACAATTATCACATGTACTCACTCACTCATAGGTGGCTTTTAAAAATAAAGCAAAGAAAGCCAGCCTACAAACCACAATCCCAGAGAACTTAGACAACAATGCGAACACTAAGAGAAACTTACATAGAACTAATCTACATGGGAAGTAGAAAGTAGAAAAAGACAAAATCTCCTGAGTAAATCGGGAGCATGGGGACCTTGGGGGAGGGTTGAATTGGGGAGGGGGAGTCAGGCAGAGGAGCTGAGAAAAATGTAGAGCTCAATAAATATCAATTAAAAAAACTTAAAAACAGATCAAATTGAACTCTAAAGGTTATATTAATTAAACGGAAAGGGATAATAAAGACCACTCCACCACCAAAAAAATTTAGAATGGGCAAATATGTCGTAAGTTCCATAACTAGGTTCTGTGTTGGCTTTGAAATGGTCTGAAGGCAGATTAAAACCCATGTTAAAATACATCTAATCTGGGGTGCTGGCAATGGAGGAAGGTGGGTGCTGCAGGAACAGACGCCATTGTCTTTTGTTTCCCGAGTCTCTACAACCACTCTAGAAATAAGTCGTCACTTAAAAACATCCTAGGGCATTTCTAATTATGCTGCATCCTTGAGTTCTGTTTGCTGTTTCAACAGTACGGAGCCTGGCACACAGAGCTAGGAAGTATTTTTAGGATTGTCCACTTCTTTTCCAGAGTCCTGGAGCTAAGTCTGATGAAGTCAACTTTAGTTAAGAAGAAACAAACTCAGGGAGGGCTAATGCTTTTCTCCATGCACCTCGTGCAGGAGCAGAGAAAGCTGGTGGTGAACACAATGCCAGCCTGGCTCCAGATCGCAGGCTGGCCCATGTTCCTTTCCAGCTATCCACTCCATAGAACACCGGTATGCAGACTGGCTCACTCGCACTCTGAAGGGGATGCTAGCACTCCAGCTGAACTCTCCCACCCAGCAGCAGGAACAGCGTACGGCAAAGCACTTTGGAAAATGAGCAGTCCTTTACAAATGGTACCGTGTACAAAGTGACCTTTATAAGCTTACATTAGTGACATCCTTAAAGATCTGAGTTTTTATCATTTTAACTTGTAATGTCAAAACCTTCAAGGCAGTCCTCAGAGTTGATTAACGGGTTTTACTATGTGGCCGAGAGCTTTACAGGAAAGAGGACATCACTGAAACACAGGCAAGGCCAGAGACACTACTCCGGGCAGCTGAATGAGCCTGGGCTTCAGCCCGAGCCTTTGCCATCTCATACAATGCTAAGCAGGAAGTATGGACAGTATTACTTTGATTTTTTGCTGGTCTCTCTTAATCTCTGCATCCAGGTGCTTCTTTTTCTCGCTCTCCTCACGAAGCCTTCTCTGGAGCTGCACTTTCTGGTATTTCAGGTGATCCACATTCTGCTCCAGCTCGCTGGCACGCCTCTCATTCTGGATGGAAAGTGAGGCTAGCTTCTTACTATCTTGCCGCTTCTTCTGTAAGACCTGGGATCACATGGAATAATCCAGAATAAGAAAGCATATTTCTCTCATTTCCTCAGTGGTAAGGGTGGCCACTGTCTTGGATTTACATTTATTTTGGTCAGGCTCATCAACACATGCTTACTTTTCTACACTCCTTTTAAAAGCGTTTGAGTTAGAATCTCTTACTTTTAACTCTGTAATTAAAGAAAACTGAAACCTGTGTTGACAATCAGAGGAAACCACCTCTTTTGCTTTATGATGAGTCTAATTTAAAATATAGACGGCATGAAGTATTCTGTTTAGTATAGTCTGCATGCCTCTGCAGTGTATTCAGTAAACTGTATCTCTCT
>NC_022018.1:59163683-59169867 GCF_000317375.1 Microtus ochrogaster
ATTTCTCTCTCTCACACACACACATTTCTCTCTCTCTCTCACACACACACACATCTCTCTCTCACACACACATTTCTCTCTCTCACACACACACACATTTCTCTCTCTCTCTCACACACACACACAAACACATCTCTCTCTCTCTAACACACACACGCACAGGGGCTCACACCTATATTCTCAGCACTGTAAAGCCTGAGGCAAGATGATCACATATGTGGTAAAAATTAGAACACAAAACTGAGTTTATAAATAAAATTATGCTACCCCAGACTCTATATCTACCTGTCCTGTCCTGTGACAAATTATTTGTGGCATGTTCATCAGATGTAGGGAGACATGCATGTCTTTTCTATGGCTCCTGGAGGTCTAAAACTTCCTGCTTTGTATACGACTACACAATATTCCACTCCTATTTTTCTGATTCAACTGTAGCCTGAATCATTCAATCTTTGAAGAAGTTGACTAGCACTGTCATCTACCCTGAAAGCCCACCACGTCTATAGTTATCTGTTAGTAGCACTAAAACATGCTCATGTTTTCCACTGTTTATAGCAGTATTAAATGCCAGCATGCTACAAGGTAATCCCAGTCAAACAAACGACACATATAAGACTTGTATCATGGCACTGGGAGAAGCTCCAGGAATAGGGAATGGTGGCTATCTTAGCTTCAGAAGGCAAAAACAAAAAGATGACCACAAGTTCAAATCCAGCCTGTTCTACACAGGAAGTTCCAGGATACCAAGAGACTATCTCACAAACAAACAAACAAAATTATAAATGCCATTAATAAATTATACACATAAGTAATTATTATCTTCATTATAGCAAAAGATTGTTAATATAAACAATTTGTTCTGATTTAAATATTCATGGAAATAGTACAACTTACAGCAGTGCTATTCCAAGTCAGTCTATGAACCAGCCTGGTCAGACTGCGGCTTGCACTGCAAAGCATGCTTTTAGGCTGAGGTAATATTATTTCCGTGCAAGACATCTTGTTTACGTCAGACAGAAAAGAGTTCAGGTTGGGCTTGAACTTGCAATCCTCAGATCTCTGAATGTTGGGAGTATAGCAGTGTGCCATCTTACCAGCTCCTTAAAGACTTTTTCTTATATATAGTTCTTGAAATTAAAATATAATCACATCATTTCCTCCCTTCCCTTCCCTCCCTCACCTTCTCTGCATGCTCCCTGATCTCTCTCAAACTGATGGTCTCTACTTCTTTAATTGCTGTTTGTGTGTGTGTGTGTGTGTGTGTGTGTGTGTGTGTGTGTGTATTCCTAAGTATACAAATGCAACTGCTCAGTCTGTATAATGTTACTTGTATGTATATGATGTTAGAGTTGGCCACCTGGTGTTGGACAGCCAATTGGGGGACCTTCCCTAGAAAAGACTATTTCTGCCATTCTTGGTCATGCAAGATTTCTTGATGAAGGAAATTGTGCACTGACTGACTGTATTTCATTGCAAATCATGAACCAACACTGTGACACAGGTCCCACCAGCATACTGCAATCTTATGCTGGCTCTGTCACTTACTACAATAATAACAAAACTTAACAACGCTATTTTGAGTGTTTTTTATATACTACTAAATATTAGTGTGCAGCATAACAAACTTATTTAAAAATCAAGTAAGGCTGTCACTGTATTCCACATTTATTCCACAGAGGCTCAGAAGTACACCTGTATCAGCATTATAGTATGAATGCAGAATATAGTTCTCTTTGAAAATATAACATTTTCACAACCTTAAAAATTAAGTTTTAAAATGGAAACAAACTATTTTGTTGGAATAAAAACACTAATATTTCAATATTCTAAGATGCACACCACAGTACTGAAAACTAGTATTACATTCTGCAACTTGAGATGAGTCACTTAACTTTCTTTCTTTGTGAGTAATGGAAAAACCTCCACCACCAAGGGCGGTGATTAAAGATACTTATTTCTATCGGGCTTGCGCACAGCACGTTGAGGACGATGAGCAGACGATTACTACAGCCTTGTCTTAACACCAGCCATACCCCTCAGCTGTGGCTGTACTCATCAGAGCACAGGACCTTCTAAAGGGCACATTCTGTTTCAGCCCTCCTTAAACAGATGTGCTTCTCTGAGGTCCAGTTGCTCCTTTTTTCTTTCCTTTTCAATACCATGAGTAAAAAAGACTATACAGTAGAAAACTGGAAAAGCAAAATAAGTTCCACCTATTCAGAGTTTTATTAGGTTTTTTGCTTTTGTTTTTTTTTTTTTTTGAGTGGAACTGTCATTTTTATTTTCAACAAGATAACTGCCCGCTGCCACCCTCTGGTATGTCAGGATTTACCACTGGTGAGATACAGATGTGAGCAGACCAAAGGAGCCCTTCTTTCTGAAGTCTCTAGTACTACCTTAAACATCCTAGTAATAGAGCTCTGACTAGGCCAATTATAAGTCAACTCTATCTACAAATGTGGACAATATAAATATGTTTCTACAATATGGAAACAGTAGATTTAAAAAAAAAAAACTAGATATGGTAACATACCCCTTTAATCCAAGCACTCAAGAGGCTGAGGCAGGACAATGGTGTGGAAGCCAGTCTTGGCTACATACTAAAATCCTGCCTCAAAAACACAAAGCAAACGAACTACATAAAAAAAAAAAAAGAACTGGAAGAGGCATTCTAGAATCTTCAAAGTTCTTGGAAATGGCTCCCTTGCATAAAAACCTTTCTGTACAGAATATTCTTCCTGAATAAGGTGTGTGTGTTCCCTCCGAACTGAACTCACCAAGCAACACCCTAACCCCGGAAAAGCAGCTTTAACTCTTCCTAAAGTTGTAGCCAAATCCAAAGGTCTTGGAAACGAAGCCCGAGTTGCGGCACTCAAGGCTACTTTTAAAGCAATAGGTTCTGGTCCTAAAGAACGTCTACAAAGTGTCACACTGGAGCCTCCCCTTTACATGCAGCCCTCAACTGTTAAAATTCTGTCCTTCAGAAAAGAATACAACTTCTGCTACCTTCATGCCGTACTATAAATGATTTTATGCCAATATTTAATGTTTACAGAATAAAGAAACAGACTATCCAGACTGCAAATACATAAAGTAATGGGCACACTAGTCAAAAGGAAATGTCATACAGCTCTGAGGACTTAAAACTAAAAACTGGATCCCATTTCTCTCAACACAGGAATCTCCTAAGACAAGACTTGTTTTCTTTTTGTGCTGCTGGAGAGCAAAATCAGGGTCTCCCACATACTAAGTAAGGACTCTACCCCTGAGCTTCATCCTCAGCCCAGCAGGAATCAAGAGTTAAGAAAGGAAGGCTTGGCTAGCCATGGTGGTGCATGCCTTTAATCCTAGCACTCAGAAAAACAGGTAAACAGATCTCTGAGTTTGAGTCCCAGGACAGCCAAGGCCAACATGAGACTGTTTCAAAGCACAAAACCAAGGAAGGATGGCCGTACGAGGTCAGCCACTCACCTGAACTCTGAGCTTGGCAGCGTCCATCTTCTTACGGAACTCTTTCTGCAGTTTTACCTTCAAAGCAGCATCAGAAAGGTCTTTGCTCTCCAGCTCCTGCAGCTGCTTTCGGGTTTCAGTGAGCTCCACTCTTGCTTGCTCAGCTTCGTGTTCCAGTTTTGTTACCTTCAAAGAATACTGTCTGCTCACAGACTTGGCATTGTTACCTTCACCGAGACACAGGAAGAAGAGTGATTACAAACCACACTTTAATATTAGCCCTCCAGCCCTCTACTCTAAAACGACATGCAAGTTACATTCAACACCCAGCTTGACCTCCAAGCCCTCTTCAGAACTGTCCCCATCCGGTTCCAGCTGATCTCTTCACTAGTTTATCCTTTGTGTTTTAATGTTATAATGTTTTATGTATGAACAAACGTGTGTGTTTGTATATGTAGATGTCATGTGTGTGGTACCCACTGGCAGAAGAGGCTGTCCAGTCGTCTGCAGCTGGAGTGGGGAATGGTTTATGAGCCGCCCCATGTGAGTGCTGGGAAGCAAACCCAGGGCTCTTTAGCCCCAGCAAGTTGTTTCTATCTTCCAAATTTGCAGCTGAGGTTTGCTAGTGCGGAGCTTTATCTAAGAGATGAGAAGACCAGAAAAGTGGCTCAGCAGTTAGAGAGACCGGCTACTCTTCCTGAAGACCTGAGTTTATTTCCCAGCACCCACATAGCACCCAAGCTCCAGTTCCAGGGAATCCAATGTCCTCTTCTGGCCTCTGTGAGTACCAGGCACACATGTGGTACACACATGCACGCTGGTGAAATATCCACACACATTAAAAGAATAAAAGCTCCTAGGAGGAGTTAAAGTTAGAATACTTTAGCTTTTTACTATCCACGATGTCTTCTTAAGTTAAAAACAATATGAAATACTTTCTGCTAATTTAAACAACAGTTAGGCTTTTTTTTTTCTTCGAGGCAGGGTTTCTCTGCGAAATAGCCATGGCTGACCTGGAACTTGTCTTGTAGACCAAGCTGGACTTGGACTCACTGTGATCTGCATACCTCTGCCTCTTAAGTGCTAATATTAAAGGCACATGCCACCACTGCCCGGCGAAATATTTTTCTTAAGAAACTTTATTATGCCAGGTGGGATGGCAAATACCTTCAATCTCAGCATTTGGGAGGCAGAGGCAGGTGGATCCCTGTAAGTTTGAGGCCAGCCTGGTCTGCAGAGTAAGTTCCAGTACAGCCAAGAACCTGTCTCCAGAAAAATGGAAACTTTATTATGAAATATTTTAACATATTAAAAATAAAGGACTAATAGATGGTATCCCGTTGCTTAGATTTAAGAGATCAGTATTGGTAGCAGCTATTTCAGTAAAGTCTATTTTCACTTCAGTTTGCCTCAATATGGATCCCAGATACTATTTTGTTGTTGTTTTGAGACAAGGTCTCACTATGTAGCCCTGGGTGGCCTAGATCTTGCTATATAGTCCTGGTTGGTCTCAAACTCACAAAGACCAACCTGTCTCTGCCTCCTGAGTGCCAGGATTAAAGGTGTGCGCCACCACAGCTGGATCCCAGATATTACACCATTCCATTTATATTCCCTGAAAACTACCTGTGTCAAGTGCAGACAAAACCACAAAGTCTCTATCCCAGCACAGCATGAGTGCCTGCTGCTTCAGACCCGCACTTCCAGCTTTACTATGTCTTTTTAATTGGTTTATTTTAATCAGGATCTACATAAGGTTCACAATACAGCTGACTGTTATATCTATTAGGAAACCTTTAATCTACGGCAAGCAAGATAGCTCAGTAGGTAAAGACGCTTGCTGCCAAGCTTGTCAAACTGAGTTCAATCCTGGGAACCCATGACAGAAGAACAGACTCTGTATCGATGCTGTGGCATGTACGTACAGACACACAACAGATAAATTAATTTAATTTTTAAAAGTATCCTTTAATACAGAGCTAACTATTTTTCATTTCATTACAGTAATTAAATATTTTAAATTTTTATTTACATATAATTATGTATTTTGCATGTTTGTGTGTCCAGTGCTGCAAGTGGAGGGGCCTGAGGCTAACCTTCAGGAGTCGGCTCTTCTTTCTACAGTGTGCGTCCTGGGAATTAACTCAATCCCTGCAATTGATCACTTTCTGAGCCTGAACTGTGTTTTGGCTCTTTCCAGCTCCATGAATTCCTCTGTTGTTCTCAGTAAATCCCAGGTGTTGTGCAGGGTATGGTGGCGTAAGACTTTCCTGCCAGCTCCCAGAACTCAGAAGGCAGAGGCAGAGGCAGGGGGAATCTGTGAGTTTGAGGACACCCTTGTCTACAAAGCAAGCTCCAGGACAGCTAAGGCTTTAAATAGAGAAACCCTGCCTGGAAGGGGGAAAAAAATCCCAGCTGCTGCTTAAATTAGCAGAAACAATGCAACATACTCTACAGCTTGTATTCGTTGAATAAAGTGGAGTTCTTAACCTGAGTGAGCAGTGAAATAGCTTCTCTTTCACTCTAAAATTCTATGAGCACATAACAATAATACATACAACTAGCAGGCCGGCAGAAACCACACACGACTCTACAGACTTGAGCAAACCTTAGGTAGCTGTCAATTCATTATTTAAAAAGTGTTTTATGAACCACTAATCAAAAAAGTTATAGGGCCAATTTTTTCATAAATAGATGCTGAGCTGCTATGGATTTATGACACACTGACAAAGTA
>NC_022018.1:59170202-59180932 GCF_000317375.1 Microtus ochrogaster
TTGGTTTGCAGTTGGTAAAACTGTTTGGGAAGGACTCAGAAGGGAGGCTTTATTGAGGAAGTGTGTCACTGGGGGTAGGCTTTGAGGTTTCCTAAACTTCACTATTCCCAGTTTGCAGAGAGCTTGTAAACTGGGATGAGAACTCTCAGCTACTACTTCAGCACCATGTGTGCCAACTGCTACTACACTCCCCACCACAACAGTAATGGACTCACCATCTGAAACTATAAGCCTCCACTAAACACTTTCTTCTGAGCTGCATTAGTCATGGTGTCTCTTCACAGCAACAGACAATCACTAAAATAACTGGGAAGGCAGAGACAGGCAGATCTCTATGGGTCTACATAACGAGACCTTGTTCAAAATGAAGAGATACACACTGATTTCATAAGACACTAGGCATAAAAAGCATATTGGAATACATGAGATACAGTATCCATGTCCCTGTCATTACTAATGACTGGCATGGGTGTTGCTTGGGAGAAGTCTTCACTGAGAATATTAAAGTTAGGGAAGCTCCACACCATCTTTGTCTATGAAGGAAAAGATCGCCTGTATAAAAGCTTGGAAGCCTTCTCTGTTGAAGCACTCACAGATGTACACAGCTACAAAAGCATATGTGCTCAGTGAGCTCCAGGGTAAGACCCCACTCCTAAAGCTCATTTATTCCAGGAGGTAATAACTGTCTCTACTTGCAGAAGCACTATCCTGAAACCCAAACCTAGATCAGCTCCCCACACTCCTAACGGGGTATCTGAGGGAACACAGCCAAACTTAATGAAATGTCTGTGCTTGCTGGAGTGAGGGTGACATGGTGCATGAATGTCACTAAGAATGAGGGACGAAGCCGACTTTGGAAGGATCCGTAGCTAGACAACAGCTTGTAATGAAGAACATGGAAACGGGGAAGCCATGTTCTTGCTGGAACAGATTTGAGACTCAGCATAATTTATGTGGTTGATAAAAGTGCTGCCTTTGCCAGGAGGACCTCAATCGCCAGCACCCATGTAATGAGAGAAGGTGCAGAGGCACATGCTTGTGCTAGCCTAGCCTACTTGGTGTATTTCAGCCAGAAAGAGACTCTCAAAAACTAAGCGGACAGTGCCGGAAGAACACCCACGGCTGTCCTCTGGCCACTGCAGAACACCCTCGGCTGTCGTCTGGCCACTGCAGAACACCCACAGTTGTCCTGGCCACTGCAGAACACCCACAGTTGTCCTGGCCACTGCAGAACACACACAGTTGTCCTGGCCACTGCAGAACACACACAGTTGTCCTGGCCACTGCAGGCACACACAGCTCTTCACCCCACTCCCACACAAGGAAACATTTTCTTCAGTTCCTTTAAATGAGACCAGAGTCATTTTGCATAGGAATTAGAAATAAAAGATGGTGTCTCTTTCACCTTCAATTCTTTACTGAAGTTCAAAGTTGTCAGGTTTGACCATTTAAACTACTAGGAAGAAAAAGACCAAAGAGCCCGAGTTGCCCTTAAGGCAAACCTAACCTGCCTTACGATGTGTGTCCACCCCAACCTGACAAAAGTCAGACACAGGACAAGAGATAAAAGCTTGGCTCATCAAAGAAAATAACTCTTAAGACCAAATCTTTACATTTTGAGAGAAATAAAATTACAAAATATCCAAAGTACAATATTTAATGTTAATAATAAACTATGAGGCTGGGGATATAGCCCACTGGGAGAGTACTTGTGTGGTGTGCTCAAAGTCCTAGTTTCTATCTCCAATACAGGAAAAAATTAAAGGGAACTATTTAAGTCAATGGTGACTAATAGTTAAAAATCATTATTGAAAAAAAAAATAACTGGGCAGTGATGGCACAGGCCTTTAATCCCAACACTCCGGAGGCAGAAGCAAGCAGATTTCTGTGAGTTCAAGGCCAATCTGGTCTACAGAGTGAGTTCCAGGACAGTCTCCAAACAACACAGAGAAACTCTGTCTTGAAAAACCAAAAAGAAAGAAAGGAAGGAAGGGAGGAGGGAGGGAAAGAGGGAGACAATTATTGTTAGGGCATAACTTACTGAACGGCACATGCAAACACCTAAGCTGATTTTGCTTTGGTTTTGTTATTACTGTTGTTGTAGTTCAGAGTGATGTCACTCTGTAGCCCAGACTGGCCTGGAATTCACTAGCTGGTCCAGATTGTCCTTGAACTCACAGAAATCATCCTCCTCATCCTCTAAAGTGCTAGGATTATAGAGGTGAGGTCCAGCTAGGTCCTGGGTTTAATCCTATGCTCTATAGGAAGAAAAGAAAGCTGAGATAAATATATTCCTTTTAGATCCACATACTAAATGTCATAATTCATCTACATAGAGCTAACACTATTGAGAGCAATTCCAAGGCAAGTCCTGGCCTCACAAACTTGTGCACATGCTGGCGAGACACACCCAAGTACAGGGGCGGTTGTGAGCTTCATGCCACCACATCAGGCAATCTCAGGTACTTTTCTTTCTCACACAAGCACAAGACACCATTACCTGTTTTTATTAACTCTTTGATCAGATCTTCTTTCATTCTGATGTTAATTGTAAGTTCTCTCATTTTTTGTTTCGCTTTATTAAATATGAGTTCTGAAGTCCTTAATTTTTGCATATTTAACTCTTGACTGTCCTGTAGACATTCCATCTTCAAATCTTTAAAATCAAAGACACAAAAAAAAAATCCCTGTGTTTAAAATATTTTAACTGAAGTAGAATTTTAAAACAAAAACAGAACAAAAGCAATTTAGAGTGTTTTAGTTACTTTTCTTTTCTTTTATTTATTTTTTTTTTTTTTTTTTTTTTTTTTTTCGAGACAGGGTTTCTCTGTGGTTTTGGAGCCTGTTCTGGAACTAACTCTGTAGACCAGGCTGGTCTCGAACTCACAGAGATCCACCTGCCTCTGCCTCCCGAGTGCTGGGATTAAAGGCGTGCGCCACCATCGCCCGGCTCTTAGTTACTTTTCTATTGCTGTAAAAAAAAAACCATCATGACCAAGGTAAATTATATAAGATAGCATTTATTTGGCTTACAGTTTCAGGGGTTAGAGTCCATGATGGCAGAGCAAAGACACGATAGCAGGAACAGCTGAGAGCTCACATTCTGACCCACAATGATAAAGCAGAGAGAGCACACTGGGAATGATGTGAGTCTTTTGAAACCTCAAAACCTGTCCCCAGTAACACATCTCCTCCATCAGGGTCTTACCTCCTAATCCTTCCCAGAGAGTTCCACCAACTGGAGACAAAGTGGTCAAATAAGCTTGGGGGGCTATTCTCATATTCTCTATAATCTCAAAGAGGTAGCAGAAGAGCAAACAAGAAGAGAAGGAGGACAGGAACAATGTACAGCAATTGAGATCTAAGCTTCTGTCTTACAGGAAGTTTTTAATTTAAAATATATACCCTTACACACACACACACACACACACACACACACACACACATGCATATATTTTTATCATGTTCCATAAGGTAGGAAGAATAGTTTGTATTCCCTTTAACTAAAGTCACTTGAGTTAGAGATGAGATCTCCAGGTGAAGAGAAAAGTAGTGTTTCCCTATGAACCTCTATTTTGTTGTAAGCAGAGAATGTAGTCTTTAGCTTACTCTGTTGTGAAATAATCTTTTGTACACTGTGAAGATTTGTCACTTGGATTAGTTTAATAAAAAGCTGAACAGCCGATAACTTTGGTCATTCAATGAGTCACAGATGCTCAACATCATTAAGGGGTTGGTATAAGTTGTTATTGGTCATAGTCAGGAAAAACTAGACAAAGGAGTTAGATTCAAGATCTCTTTCTGAAGGAACAAAAGGGAATATAGTATAAAATGATGAGATTGAAGGGTGGACTGTTGAGTCTACTTTTCAACAGCCACTAGTCTCAAATATTTTACACTGGTATGGACTTTTGTATATTGATACAAATTTAAGGTTACTTTGTTATACTGCATATATGTTTCTACTCTTGTTTAACATATTTTACCTATGCAGGTAATTTTAAAAGGTTATGTAAAGTTTTAGTCTTTAAAAGCTATTTAGGGTAATAAATACAGGTTAATAGTCTTCTATAACTATCAAACTTATAGCCATGTTAGGTATGTCTTCAAGGTCATACAGAGATATATTTTAGATAGGTGACCTTCAAATACTTCAAAGAGCTACAGAATATGACAATGAGACATGTCTCTTCCTGGTGGCATCAATCTACTTCAAAAAAAGGTGATGGGCATCGAAGAACCTCCATATGGAGTTTGCTTTTTTATTGTAAAAGCTAGACATTTAGGCAAAAAAAAAAGTGCTCTTGCCTCAACTGCTGACAGTATACTCTCCAAACTGGACCAGTAGAACACAAAGAAAAGTGACTGTTAAACTTTGCCAAGACAGAGTAGGACACTCCTTTAAAAATTTCTCTGTCAGATATTCTAGGTCTGTAGGCCAAAGATGGATACTCCAACATTATAGAGGAACCTTGGGTGTCTGTCCAGGCAGCCATCTGTTTCTGTCATTTGTTTAAGTTTTGGAAGTCGCTTGCTGCTGTACTTCCTGTTTACTCAAGTAATAGTTTATCCTTGGGTTTCCTGTTTGTTTGTTTATTTTGAGACAGAGTTTCTCTGTGTATCTCAGGCTGTCCTAGAACTCACTCTGTAGACCAGGCTAGCCTCAACTGCATAGAGATTCACCTGCCTCTGCCTCCTTGAATGCTGGAATTAAAGATGTGTGCCACCACCACCTGGCCTCTTTCTTGGGTTTTTGTAAGGAGTTGAAAACTTAGTACTTATAGTTGCAGTTTTCCTTAGTTATGATAAAAATGTTAATTATGTACAGAGCTGCTTTAGACTCATCAAGATACAATAAATAATGGAGTATTTTCTCCAAATATTCCAAATACAATGGACATTATAAATGTAATTCTTACCTAATAATTGTTCTTACTGTTTACAGTTTTTATGTTAGAGTTAAAACCTTTCTTTTTTTAATCTAGACAATAGGGGAAAATGTTGCTGAATAATCTTTTTATATACTGTGAAGATTTGTCACTCAGATTGGTTTAATAAAAAGCTGAATGGTCAAGAGCTAGGCAGGACTTTAAGGGCAGAGAGGACCCTGGGAAGAAGAAGGGAAGAGATGCAGAGAGTCTCCAGCCAGAGACAGAGGAAGCAGGAAAGCAAAATGGGCAGTACAGGGTAAAGGTGATAAAGCCACGAGGCAGAAAGTAAATTAATAGAAATGGGTTCGCTTAAGTTATAAGAGCTAGCTACAAACAAGCCTAAGCTACTGGCTCAGCTTTCATAATCAATAATAAGCCTCCATGTCATGACTTGGGAGCTGGCAGAAGGGACAGAAAATTACACCTACAATGCTCTTCAAGAGTGTGCTCCAGTACAATAAGTCAGTGTCCTGAGCAGAACACAAAGCTGTTTTTGTTCAGGTTACTTCATATTCATAAACAGCCTTTCAAGAAAGGAACTAGGCATACACTCATGTACATTCTACTCAAGTTTCTTTTGTGGCTGCAGATTGAAAGTAACAAATGACTCAAGGATGGGTACTTGACTAGCACATATCTTATCTTTATTATTTCTTAGTTTTATTCATATCTAATTTTGGTAGGAATTATAAGCATAGGCTCTTTAAAAGATGTCATTTCATAATTTGACATTTTTCATGTTAAATTCTCTATAATCTTACTTTTGTGTATTAACCCACTTATAGTACATAAAGAGGTAAGTTAAAATATCTTAGCTTAGCTGGAGAATGGCTCAGAAGTCAAGAGCACATGCTACTCCTGCAGAGGACCTGGGTTCGGTTCCCGGCATCCGCATTGGGTAGCTCACGCTGTAACTTCAGCTGCAGAGGATCCGACACTCTGACCTCTACAGGCATTTGTGCTTATGTGTGCATGCCCACACACAGACACGTGTGGCTTTAAATCCTCTGTGCTTATGTGTGCATGCCCACACACAGACACCCGTGGCTTTAAATCCTAGTAGAACTTTTGCTACATAATTTCTCATTTTTAAAAATTTAATTAAAATATAATCACATATTCCCCACTTCCCCTTCCTTCCTTTAACCCCTTCAATGCCTGTGTCACTGCCTCTCAAATTCAGTTTCTTTTTCTTTGATTATTACTGTTTTTATATATACACACACAGGGCATAACTGATTTTAAAATGTATAAAATTCCATCACTTTTTTCTAAAGCATTGCTGCAGCACTAATTAGGCTTCATGGTCGATCACTAGCACCAAGTGGACAGACTCCTAGCAGATTGCCTACAGTGACTTCAGGGTAGTCAGCAGTACAACGCAGATCAGAGCAAGTCCAGACTTAAACTTCTGTTCTGAAGAGTTTATGTGTCTCCAGCCAGAAGTGGTTGGTAGAAACCTTTTTTGTTTTTGAGATGGGGATCATTAAGTAATCCAGGGTTACTTCAAATTCTGAATCTTCCTGCCTCAGAGGACTAAGTGCTGAGACTTCAGGTGTACCAGTACATCCATGTTTTAAAAAAATTAAGGAGAGCCAGGTGTGGTGGCACACACCTTTAATCCCAGTACTCGGAAGCAGAGGCCTCTAAGTTCGAGGCCAGCCTGGTCTACAGACTGAGTGCCAGGACAGCTAGAGTTACACAGAGAAAGCCTGTCTCGAAAAACCAAACCTAACAGGTGGATCTCTGTAGGTTTGAGACCAGCCTGGTCTACAAGAGCTAGTTCCAGGACAGGCTCCAAAACCACAGAGAAACCCTGTCTCGAAAAACAAAACAAAAAAAACCCCCAAACCTAAGAAATTATTAAGGAATAAATATCTTGAAAAGACAAAGGATGACTGAGAATATGGAATTAACAGGAAGTTCTGCTACTCGCCAGCTCTGAGTGCACGGAAATTCTAAAGGACCGTGTTAAAATCCGCCACCACACCTGTGCAATCTGGGAAGGACACTTACCTCCATTTCCCAGATAGGACTTCTGTGTTTCATCCTGATTCTCACTTAACTCAACAAGAGAGCAAGCAGAGCCTGGCTTTTTGACCCATGAATGACTTCTAGATCTGAAAAAGAACGTTTATAAAAGATTATGGGGCTGGAGAGATGGCTCAGAGGTTAAGAGCATGGCCTGCTCTTCCAAAGGTCCTGAGTTCAATTCCCAGCAACCACATGGTGGCTCAAACCATCTTTAATGAAGTCTGGTGCCCTCTTCTGGCCTACAGGTATATACACAGACAGAATATTGTATACATAATAAATATTTTAAAAAAAGATTATAATTAAAGGCAACTTCCTGGATAGCATAACCTAGGCTTTCAACTTAGCTCCTCCAAAAGGTAATTGTACGAAACAAGCAGATTTTACCAATATTCTTTCAAATAGAGAGATCACCTCCATCTTGGATGCAATGTTTGCAGCCATTGTAGCAGAATACAGAAAGTAAAAAAGAAAAATTTCAGGCTGGAGAGATGGCTCAGCAGTTAAGAGCATTGCCTGCTCTTCCAAAGGTCCCAAGTTCAATTCCCAGCAATCACATGGTGGCTCACAGCCATCTGTAATGAGGTCTGGTGCCCTCTTCTGGCCTTCAGGCATACACACAGACAGACTATTGTATACATAATAAAGAAATATTTTTAAAAAATCACTTCATTTTTTAAAAAAAGTCTCTAGATGCCTAAGTCTAGTGGTTCAAAGGTTGAGAGCCCTTGTTGCTTTTGTGGAGGACCTAGCTTGAATCCCAGCACCCACACGGCTGCTAGCACCCATCTGTAATTCCAGTTCAAGGGAATCTGAAGCCCTCTCCTGGCCTCCTCAGGCACCAGGCAGGTGGTACACAGACATACATGGAGGCAAAACACTAACGCACATAACACAATAAAGTAAATATGTTTTTAAAAATAAAAACTGGCCTGTTCAAACACTATTTCTTAGACAGTTGATTTAGCAGAGACTCCCCACTGCTTTATAAATGGAGGAGACAGCACAGTGAGTCAAACACCAACAGCTACAGCAATGGTGTAACATACCTCTCTCTAGGCTTCTCGGGGCCCTCCGACTCCTCTCCATCACTGTTGTCAGAAAACTGGCAGTGGATGACTTCGTCTTGATCTTCTAAGTGGCCCACGAGCATCTGGCTTCGTGTCCGGAACCCGGCAAACACTTGATCCAGAGAGCATATAGGAGGATTGGAACAGACCTGGCAAGTGACCCCACCCAACAACAAAAGAGGTGATTATTTAAGCCAACTCTTATCCTAGGACTCAAAGTGTTTTAAGGGGATCTAGGTAAGAACTGGTGAGGGGCCAGTCACTGAAAATACACTCTGTGCAAACATCCAAACAAATTCCACAGTACTGTTATGCGTCACAGACTCAGCTTCCTTTCAGACCCTAGACAGCTCTTTCTCTCCTGTTTTCAGTGATGGTTTTATGGAGAATAGTATTCAAAAACAAAGCTGGAGCAGCATGATAGTATCCCACTGTCTGGCACAGTTCATGCTCCCCAGCAAAAGTGTTCATAACTCAAGTGTCCCAGTTCAGAGCTCCTGTGGACGTGTGGGGCTGCTCAGGGATACACAGCTCCTTGCACCCCAATTCCAGCACAGGGCAAACCTCATATCCATGAACTCCCCCTGCTGTGATAGCATTCCAATCCTGGAAACCAGAGCACGTTTGTGATCCTTGATATATGCAGAGGAGAGAAACCACTGCAGTGCTGCTCCAAATGACACAGTTAATGGACATCACACAACAAACAAACCCTATGGGCCAGCTAGGAACATTCAACATTATAATATATTTCTACTGTAAACATATTTTAAGTGCTCAAAAATGATCCTGAAAACAATGGTGGAGTAGAAACTGCTTTTATACTTTGTTCTAGATTCTGTTTCCAAATGCTTCCTTGTACATTACCTCTCAATAACTAAAAAGCAGGGTGACTTCTCAAAAAGAAAGTAAACAATGAAGTCCTAAGGAGACACTCAGTGTGTTAGTGTGAATCACTGCACAATATTATCACTGTAATGCACACAGGACGTGTGTACACCAGGTAGCGAGGCGCTCCTGGCAGATGAAGACGCTAGGAAAGAGAGGGTCACTTTCCTGAGGAATGTGGCCACCAATAGGCTCCACATACCCAGTGGATAACTCCATATCCATGCCCATATGGGCAGCACTAACTGGACTCTGGATCAAATAAGTAAATAATTAGAAAAGGAGGACATGCAGTTGGGAAGGAGACGTGACAGGGGTCCTGTGGGGAGCTGAAGAGGGAGAGAAGGGTGGATATTATTATATTCATGATGATAATTTCAAATAATAAATGAAGATTTAAACATTCAATTAGCTAACAGTAGAGTCCTCACGTGCCTCCTTCCCAAAGTGTGTACTTGGAGCCAGGCCTCTTGCCTCTGACTTTTGTTCCTGTGGTTGGTCCCCTGGGGACTGTCAACAATGAGGTGGGCGGAGAGTAAAGTTTCTAAGTGGCCTGAGGCACAAGAGAGAAGGCTCCTGCCTTCCCTACAGCTCTGTTTCTGACCACAGGGGCAGTAATGCTTTCCATCGCACGCTCCCAAGGCCATGATATTCTGCTCACAACGGGCCTGGAAACGGAAGCCAAGCAATCAACGACAATTTAGCCCTGGAGTCTGAAACCTAAAGAAAGCTTTCCTCTCTTCAGCTGCTTTTCTTAGCTGTGTGTCCACAGCGGTTCTTTTATAACGGTCAATGGAAATTAGCCACAAATCCAACCATAAAGAAAATCTCAGCAGCTTCCCAAAGCAAAATGGAAATTAGTAATTACAACGCCTGAACCTGCAAAGCTACAGGGAAGGATCTTTGTCTTACTGACCCTGCAAAGCTACAGGGAGGGATCTTCTTTGTCTTACTGACCCTGGAGCACCAAGCCTGGGACTAACAGAGGCCCTGTGGACACAGAGTGAGGATACAGTGGGGCAGTGCTGTGCTGGGCCCTGTCACCCGAGCCTGGGACAGAGCAGATCCACGGGTGTACGGTGAGGACACAGTGCGGCAGTGCCATCGGGGCCACACTCTAATAAGCTCTGTACCCTCCCCTGAGGTCCCCATACGTACTCTAAGGAGCGTGAGATCCTCAGGGCTTGCTTATACCTACACCTGCCTGACAAAGTCCATCCTCTCTGTACATCCTACGGCTTCACCTACTTCTCATCCTACTGACTGACCGACTGTACAGATCTCAAACAAATTATCCCCACCCAGAAAATTAGTAGTAAAACCAAAAACTTAAATAATTACATTTTCTTCACAGTAAATTCTTGGATGCTTTATTCATGATAAAGCCACACTGGGGCTGGAGAGATTGCTCAGTGATTAAGGGCACTGGGCTGCTCTTGCAGAAGACCCAGATTTGGCTCCCAGCACCCACACAGCAGCTCACAACCAGCTCAACAACTCTGGTCCCAGGGGATCTGACGGCCTCTTGCAGCCCACGCAGCACCAGGCAAGCATAGCAGGCAGAACCCATACACATAAAATAAAAAATTTAAAAAGACAAGTCAATGTAGATGTATATTTGCTACCCACATCTTTACAAACATTAACACTAAGTTTCATGTGACGTTTCTGCCATCCAGACTGTCAACTTGATAACGTTGAATGACACAAAAGTTAAAAACACTCGGGAGGCAGAGGCAGGCGGATCTCTGTGAGTTCGAGGCCAGCCTGGTCTACCAAGGGAGTTCCAGGACAGGCTCCAAAGCTA
>NC_022018.1:59181032-59186940 GCF_000317375.1 Microtus ochrogaster
AAAAAAAAAAAAAAAAAAAAAAAGTTAAAAACAAAGACAAATTAGATAAAACAAGCAAGCAAACAAATGAACAAGCAAAACCACTAAAACTACCCTCATTTCACCCTGAGAGGTTACAGGGACAGTATCGTGACACTATCAAACTTAGCCATGTCTGAAAACACATGTCTGTAAATGCGTAGCAGGTACGGCTGCCGCCGTCACTCAGCACCCTAACTTACACAGGTGTGCTCTTGTTTACTGATCTTTAATCTTAGCAGTGCTTAAGAGGAAAATTACATAGAGAAGTATCCATGAAACCAAAAGGCAGAGAAATCCTCCTGAGACTACAAACACTCAGTCTAAATAACCTGAAGATCCCAGCAGAACCGACGCTGACACGTGACTCACCTGCTTGGAGTCCTGCTGTGAAGGGCTGTAAACACGGTGTCCCCAGTAATTACCAAAGGGGACGGTGTGAGGTCTCTTTTCAGAGATCCTGGCATCAGGTCCATCGCCACAATTTTCCTTAACTGAAGACGTCATTGACAGGTTAAACTTTGCTAGTTCTTCACCCAGCTGATCCAGAAGAAGTTGCTGTTCTATTATCTTTTCTTTCTTTGGAGAAGAGATCATTGAGAAGCAGAGAACTTCAGTATATGTGTAATCATGAATAAGAGCTAAGTTACACTGGCCCAAGCCACAACTGCCTAAATGGCACCTCACCACTTCCCTCTGGGGCCCATCAGTAACTAGTACTGTTCTAAGAGCCAAGGATCTTTTCTTCTTCAGTGCTGGCTCAAACCAGGCAAGGACCCTACCATCGAGCTGTATCCCCATCCACAGAAATTACTGAATACTATGCAGAAATAGGTGAAAACGAAAATACTACAGAATAATAATGTTCCATTAACTATGATTGGATAATTTGACCCTGTGATTCTAAGCGTTCTACTTAATTTTTTATATTTTTATAAAAGTCTGAACTTTCTAGCTGAAATACAAGATGTACCAGACAAAGCCGAGAAGCACAAGTTTGTTTTGTTTTTGTTTTTGTTTTTTTAAGCACAGAAGATTACAGCAAAGGAGACAGAAAATGGTGGATTGGACAAAGTGAAACTTTATCTGACAAAGGAAGTCCAACACCTAGAGACAGGAGACAGTGACCCGACAGTCCTGGGCGAGAGAGGATTTGGAACTCCAAGGCAGAATAGACAGGATGTGTGTCTGGTCTGAGGACAGTCTGGGTTTGGAGTATGGTCAGTGCAGAAAGTTCTAACTTCAATATTTGTCTCCCAAGCACAGAAAGTGCACCATCATAGTGCCACCTGTCTTTTGACTCTGTGCTCTGTTAAGTAGAGGCAGCTGGCTATCTGTGAATCTGAGGACAGCCTGATCTACAGAGCACATTTCAGGTCAGCCATAGCTGCATGAGACCCTATCCTAAAAGCAAAAACAACAACAAAAAACGTAAACAACAACTTATCAGACAAGGCTGGAGAGGCGGCTCAGTGACAGAACTTTCCTAGAACCTACAAAGCCTGGATTCACTCCCGGTGCCATAGCTCACACCTATAACCCCAACACATGGGAGGTGGGAGCACAAGTTCAGAGTCATCCTTAACTATGTAATGAGTGTGAGACCCAGTCTCGAACAACTGAAGCAACGGCCTGCTAGGTGTGGTGGAGCCTGTGGTCTGAAAAAAAGGAAGCACCAGGATCACAAGTTCAAAGTCAGCCTCACACTGTGTGATCTGGTCTCAAAAAGCAAAACCGACAAAAAAAAATGTCATTCATCTTAACTTCACATATACTATGAAGTTTAAATAGGGAGAAAATGACTAAGATTTCATTATGTTGATATAGAATAATAAGATACAATCGTATTTTAAAATTACCTTGTAGGATCATTGAACTTCTCAATATTAAGGCTGGGAGTGGTGGCTCATGCTTTTAATCCCAACACTTAAGAAGCAAAGGCAGGAAGATCCCTGTGAGTTAGAGGCCAGCCTGTCTACACAGCAAGTTTCAGGTTAGCCATGGCTACAGAGTGAGATTCTGTCTCAAAAACAATGGAAGGACTAGAGACAGCTGGATCTAGTGGTATAGGAGGTGAGACAAGAGGACAGGTTCTAAGTGTTCAAGATCAGCATTTGGTGATAGAAAAAAGTCACAGCTCAAAATGAAAAGTAAGGGGCTAGAGAGATAGCTCAGCGGTTGAGAGCAGTGGCTGTTCTTCAGAGGACCCACGTTCCATCCCCAGTGCCCAAATGGCAGCTAACAACTGTCTATATAACTGTACTCTCCTGGGGTCTGATGACCTCTTCTGGTATGCAGACAAGACACCTCTACACAGAAAATACATAATTTAATGAAATAAAAAGTAAAAAGAAGATTGAAGAATATAGCTCAGGCCAGGCGATGGTGGCGCACGCCTTTAATCCCAGCACTCGGGAGGCAGAGGCAGGCGGATCTCTGTGAGTTCGAGACCAGCCTGGTCTACAAGAGCTAGTTCCAGGACAGGCTCCAAAGCTACAGAGAAACCCTGTCTCAAAACAACCAAAAAAAAAAAAAAAAAAAAAAAAGAATATAGCTCAGTAGTAGAGTGTTCATCTAGCATGTATGACGCTTTAGGTTCAGTCAGTTCCCAGTAACACAAACACACACATGCAAATACACACAGAAGAGGGAGGGAGAGAGGCATAGAGGAAGCTGGGGATTTGTACATAAATGTACAGAGTGCTGGCCTAGCATTCATGAGGCCCTGGATCACATTGCAGGGAATATATGAATATATGACAATCAACACAGTTCCACAGACCAATAAATAATCAGGAAGATGAAATTTTTGAAAGCTACATTTTTAAAAAGTACTTAATAAATCTAGCAAGGTGTGGTGGGTCACATCTGTAACGCCAGTACTCAGAAGGCAGAGGCAGGTAGACCTCTGAGTTCCAAAGTAGCCTGGTCTATACAGTACATTGTAGAGCAGCCAGGGCTACATAGTAAAGTAGGTCCTGTCTCAGGAACAAAAGCCATCTAAACAAAACAAGAATAAAACTAACAAAATATGTCTAATATTTATACAAAGTAAATTATTGGGAAAAGATGAAACAAAATTAAATAAATGGAAGAATATACTGTGTTCATAAATGAAAAGCTGTTATTCTTGGCAGGCAGAGCAGCCCATGACTTTAATTCACAGAGGCAGGCAGGTAACTCCCACATACGTAAATAAAAAATGAGTCTTTTATGAAAATTGTAAGTAATTTCCTTGATGACTATTATCTTAATTAGTGTTTCTACTGCTGTGAAGAGACACCATGACCACCGCAATTCTTATAAAGGGAACATCCAATTGGGCAGCTTACAGTTCAGATCCATTATCGTCAGGGCAGGACGCGGCAGACTTCAGGCAGACTTGGTGTTGGAGAGGTAGCAGAGAGTTCTACATCTTCTGCAGGCAACAAGAAGTGGTCCCAGATCCTGGGTGTGGCTTGAGCATATATGAGATCTCAAAGCCCACCCCCCCATAGTGACACACTTCCTCCAACAAGACCATGCCTACCCCAGCAAAGCCACACCTCCTAATAGTGCCACGCCCTTTGGGGCATTTTCTTTCAAACTACCACAAACACAGACAAAAACACGCAAGAAAATGTTCACAAACAATTCAAGAGCACAGAAAGGGAACATCCACATGATCACACTGGCTTCATTCTAGCAATGCAGAGACAGTTCAACACAGGTTAGAACAATAAAACTAAAAAAAAAAAACTATAAAAAATGCCTACTATAAACAGCCTCAAGGTCAGAAATCACATGATCATCCCAATAGATCCTTTTATGATAAAAACCCTAGACAGACTAGGGATGAGGGGAATCATATCTCTGTATAATAAAGGCAGTATGTGACAAACTCACAGCAAACACCATGGTAAATGGAGACAAACTCAAGCACTCCAACTAAAAACTAGAACAAGATGAGCAGGTATACTTTCCCCACTGTTATTCAATATGCTATGTAGCATGAATAATAAAAATCCGGAGGTAGATATTGGAGCTCAACCTGAAGATCAGAAAAGCAAAGCAGCCAGCCGAGGCTCTTAATCTCTACCTCAGTCCGAAATGACGATTCTGCCTCCAGGAATACTCAGATGGAAACTGAGTTGAGGTCTCTTCCCATTTTATATTCCTCTCCAGTGCTGGCATTAAAGGCACACACCACCACTGCCTAGCCTGTGTGGCTGACCAGTGGAGCTGTTTTACTCTCTGATCTTCAGGCAAGCTTTATTTATTAAAATACAAGTGAAATGCCACTACAGTGTTATTTAAAGTCTTAGTTAGAATACTAAGACAAGAAACAGGAATGTAAGGAGCCGAGACTCAGGAGGCAGATCTCTGTGAGTGTGAGGCTAGTGTGTCCTACAAATCCAGGTCCAAGCTTGCCAGGGCTACAAAATGAGACCCTGTCTCAAAAGACAACAATAATGGAAAACAAAGAAGTCTAAGTGTCCTCGCTGGCAGGTGATCTCCATGAGTCTAAGGACTCCAGCAGAAAATCTCAGCGCTGACAAGCAGCAAAGTGGCACAATCAGCAGGAAAAAACACTAGCTCTCCAGTCCACCTATGACAGGTACACTAAGAAACACTCCTGCTCACAACAGCCTGAAACCAAAGTAAAATACTGTTGTGGGAATTCACTCAGCCAACAGCCTTCTGGGTATCAGCCCATCAGGGCGTGGCCTGAGGTACTATAAGCGGACAAAAAGCACGCTCACTCTCCCTTGAGTGGTTGTCAGAGTTCTGTTCACATCTTCCAGGGCCCACAGAGGACCGAGGCTCTCTACTCTTATTGTGAGTTTTTTCCCCAAATAAATAAAACCTTGTTCTCTTTTCTTCAGGGCTCGTGGCTCTCACTAATTATCTCCACAAAAGACCTCGGAATGAGCCTAGACCAGGGGTGAATGACATCTACAGGGAAAACTTTAAAATCCAAAATGAGCCTAGACCAGGGGTGAATGCCATCTACAGGGAAAACTTTAAAATCCAAAATGAGCCTAGACCAGGGGTGAATGCCATCTACAGGGAAAACTTTAAAAATCCAAAATGAGCCTAGACCAGGGGTGAATGACGTCTACAGGGAAAACTTTAAAATCCAAAGAAATAACTGAGGAAGACATTGAAAGATGGCAAACTTCTCAGGGCAAGGGCTGGAGTAATTAACATTCGGAAAATGTCATCTTCTTCACAGAACCAGAAAACAGTCCTAAAATTCATATGGAATCACAATAGACCTAGAGAGCCAAAGATTCTGAGCAAAAAGAACACGTACATGATTAAGTGTCACGCCTGGTTTCAGTTATAAAACAGAGCATAGTAACAAAGAACGAAGTAGTTTCTGCACAGCCAGTGATCCACCTGACTTTTGAGAGAGATGCTAAAGCCAAACAAACCCCCCCCCAAAAAAAAAAAAACAGCAACAAACCCCACTGTTGAAAAAAAACAGCCCTTCAACAAATGTTGGAAAACCAGATGTCGACATGGAGAAGAATGAAACTGGATCCTCATTGCTCACCCTCCGCAAAAAGCAACTCCAGATGGATCAGGGCCTTAATATAAAACTTGCAAACACTGACGCTGGCAAAAGAGAAGGTGGGAGGTGTATTGCAGCCACAGTACAGATAAGGAGTTTCTAAGTTAGACTCCAGCCGCTCAAGAAATAGGACAACAACCAGCAAGTGGGCTCTCATGAAATTAAAACACTTCTGTAAAGCTAAGGAAACTGTCAACCAAGTGGAGAGGTGGTCTACAAAATGGGGAAAATCTTTGCCAACTACATATCTGACAGAGAACTATATCCAGAATACAAAGAGAAGCTAAAACTAAACATTCCTTAAAAACAGGACCACGGCCGGGCGATGGTGGC
>NC_022018.1:59187214-59203391 GCF_000317375.1 Microtus ochrogaster
AAAAACAAAAACAGGACCACGGATCTAAACAGCGAGTTCTCAAGGGAATACAAATGGCTAGTCAAGACTTAAAGTGGTTCACATCACTCATCTAGAAAGGGAAAACTAAAATTACTTTTAGCTAACATCTTACCCTAGTCTCAATGGCTATTGAAAACCCAAAGTGATGGCAAGGTGGTTATTAAGTTAAGAATGTTTGTTGCCAATCCTAATGTGCTTCCCATGGTCCACATGGTGGGAGAAGAAACCAACTCCAGTAAATTATACTCTGACCTCCAGAAGAACACGGTGGCACGTGTACATAAATGCACTGCGTGTACGGAGGGGGGCATAAATAAATGTAGAAGAAAATAAAAGGGCAACAATGGTGGCAAGAATGTGGGGGAACGGGGAATTCTCTCTGTTGACAGTCTTATATGTGGATCCTAACTTCAAAACCTCCAGACTTCCACGTTCCAGCTGGAGTGAATACTTGCACAGCCCAGGCAGCAAGAACAGTCCATTAGAGGTGGACAAGAAAGTGAGTTTTTCATGTGGGTGGGAAGAGCAAAAACCATCTGCTATGAAGTCGAGGGAGCAATATCAGGGGTTGAAAATTGAGATGGGATGAGGGTACAGAGATTGGGGAAAGGGAAGGCTGGAGAAAGGGCCAACCCAAACCTGCACAGGACTACAAAGACTATATAACCAAATCCAAACAGCATGCTACATGCATTAAAACACAGAATGTCTGTTTATTTAAACTATGTGGTGTGTATGTTACACAGAAAAATGAAACAGAGTTCTTACATCCGAGTATTTACAGTCAACTGATTTTTGACAAAGACAGTGTGCTGGCTAGTCTTATGTCAGCTTGACACAAGCTAGAGCTATCTTTCAGGAGGGAGACTCAACCGAGAAAATGCCCTATAACATTGGGCTGCTGGTCATTTTGTTAATTAGTGACTGACAGCAGCCAGGTGGTGGTGGTGCACTCTTTTAATCCCAGTTCTTAGGAGGCAGAGGCAGGTGGATCTCTGAGTTTGAGGCCATCCTGGTTTACTGTCCCGGAACTGGAGTGAGTTCCGGGACAGCTGGGTTACACAGAAACTCCTTGTCTTGAAAAACAAAGGCAAAAGATAAACAAAAAATTAGTGATTGATGGAGAAGAGTCCAGAACACTGTATATGGTGCCATCTCTGGGTTGGTGGTCCTGGGTTCTATAAGAAGGTAAACTGAGCAAATCATGAGAAGCGAGCCTCCATGGCCTGTTGTAGAATCAACCCTAGCACATACCTTTAATCCAAGAGCTTTCTGCTTGAATATTATAAACATGATTAAATAAAGTCAACTATAGGTCAAGAGGCAGAGCAACCAATCAGTTGACAAAAAGTGAACATAGGATGATTAAGAAAAAAACATATAGAGCAAGGGGAAGAGACACTGAGTTTCAGGAGACTTGTTTGAGATGCAGGAGAGAGGAGAGGCTTTGGGGAGAGGAGGGTCAGTTGGGTGCTTTCTCTGTTTCTCTGAGCTAGCAGGCTTTCACCCCAGCATCTGGTTCCCAAGTCTTTATTGGTAAAATTAAACAATGGCCTCTGTGTCAGCTCCTGCCTCCGGGTTCCTGCCTGTCTGAGTTCCTGTACCAACTTCCTTTGATGATGAACAACATAGAAGTATTAAGCAAAATAAACCTTTTTCTCTCCAATTTGGTTTTTGGTCTTCAGCAACAGATAATCTATTAGGACAGAAGTTAGAACCAGGAGTGGGGTGTTGCTATGACAGACCTGACCATGTTTTGGGGATGACTGTGGAAGGACTTTGAACTTTGGGCTAGAAAAGCCATTGAGTGGCCAGAACAATGCAGACAATGGAGGCCTGGCTTATGAAGTTTCAGAGGGAAAATTCAATACTCTATCATGGGCTTTTTCTATTTTGAATTAAAATTCTGTCACTCTGGTCAGCTGTGATTAACAAGAGACCAGCACAACTGAAGTGGAACCTTTACGTTACTGTAACAACTGATGTTGGTTAGCTGGAGCTAAGAAATTAGTGGTGATTCAGAAAACACCAGCATCAATTGTTGAGCAAAAATCTTCTGAGAAGCATTTCCTCAGAGTTACCCCCACAAAAGCTGTGTGTCAGAGGTGACCAAGGTTGTACCTCATACTGGAAGCGAAACTTTGGTATTGTTAAGAATAACCAAGGTAGTGCTGGTTTTAAAGAAATGAAGTTGAGAGTTGGCACTGTAAGAGGCCAGGAGAAGTCACTGGTGACGATGTAGCCTCGGTGGAAGTTGAAACCTCAGAACAGAAGGGGTCATGCAGAGAAGTTGAGGCAGGGAGAAAGCTCATGAGAGGGTACTGGTGAAAGTGCAACCCAGTTACAGCAGAAGACCCCAGCATTTTGGTGATGTGGGATTCCCCTCTGTATGCTGTGAATATATTTTATTACCATTGGTTAGCAAATCTACTTTGGCCTACGGCAAGGCAGAATATACTAAGGTGCGAAATCTGAACAGAGATATATATATAGAGAGAAAGTAGACAGAGTCAAGGAGATGCCAGGTGGCTGCCGAAGGAGACAGACACTGGAACCTTACTGGTAGACCACAGCCTTCTGGTGATAAACAGATTAATAGAAATGGGTTAACAAGATGTAAGAGCTACCTTGATTAATGGAGGAGGGCCTGCCCATTGTAGGTGGTGTCACCTCTAGGCTGGTGATCCTGGGTTCTATAAGAAAACAGACTAAGCAAGCTATGATGAACAAGCCAGTAAGCAGCACCCCTCCATGGCCTCTGCATCAGCTCCTGCCTCCAGGTTCCTGCCCTGTTTGAGTTTCAGTCTCAGCTTCTTTGATGATAAACGGCAATATGAAAATGTTAAGCCAAATAAACCCTTTCCTCCCCAATTTACTTTTTAGTCATGGTGTTTTGTCACAGCCATAGAACCCTAACTTATATATACAGTAAAAATACAGTGGAGAAAAGACAGTATTTTCAAGAAATTGTGCTCAAGAAATTGGATATTCATACAGAGAATAAAGAAACTGGACTTCAGTGTCTTCTATACAAAAATCAACTTAAAATGGGTCAAAATGCAAGGTCTGAAATTAAAAGGGAAAAATAAAAACAGAAGAAATATTGCAGGACCTGGGCTAGAGAGATTGCTCAGAGGTTAAGAACACTGGCTGTTCTTCCAGAGGTCCTGAGTTCAATTCCCAGCAACCACATGATGGCTCATAACCATCTGTGATGAGGTCTGATGCCCTCTTCTGGCATAGAGGTGCACATGCAGGAGGAACATTGTATACATAATAAATAAATCTTTAAAAAAAATATGGCAGGACCCTAGTCTGAGCAAAATATTGTGTTTTGTTTTTGAGACAGGGTTACATTATGTAACCCCGGATGGCCTAGAACACTCTGTGTAGACCAGGCTGGACTCTAAATCACAGAGATCATTTGTCTCTGCCTCCTGAGTGCTGGGGTTAAAGGTATGAGCCATTACAATTGGCCTTAGACAAAAAATTTTAAATATACAGGAATATCTGTGTTACTTATATGAATTCCAAGACAGAGAATTTCAGACTTAACTAAAATCAAAGAACAAATCACTCATGTAGCTTAAGAGGTTAACCTTGTGAATTATAAAAGTTTAAATTTTTATGATTACCTTCTAATTGCTTTGGGATTTGAGAAAAGACACACAGAGAGAGAATGTCACAAGAGACTGAGCCCACGGTCTTGCACATATCAGGTAAGCTGTTTACCACTGCCCCACACCACCAGTCCTGCCTTGCAGTCCGTAACACTCATTGCCTAGTAATTTGACAAAAGTGAATGAAAGAGGCTGGAGAAACTATAATTAATGCATAATTTGTAAATCAAATCCACAGGTATTTTCTTTGTCTGTGAAACACATGCCAGGTTAACAACAAAAATGGTTTCCCCTTAAGATTTAGGGTTTAAAAAATAATTCAGTTGCCAGTGTCCAGAGCTATCCACAGGAAATGCCCCTCAGGAAAGCACCAGTCTATGGTTTAAGATGCTCTCCGTCCACCCGGACGCTGTGCTACAGACTCTGTGCGCTCAGCCCTACCTGCGATCTGTTCACTTTCTGGGCTTCTTTCAAAGACACCGCGTGCCCCTTGTTCTCCTCCGCCATCAGCTGCACCTGATTCCTTAGCTCCTCCATCTCCAGCTCCTTCTGAGTGAGCAGCACTTGGTCAGCAGCCAGGGCACACTGGGAGGAAAGGAAGACAGAGCTCAGAATTACTCAGAGAACCACATGATGATATAATCTGAGAAAGACATACATAGAGGGGCCATCACTGTGACGCCATGAAAATATGATTTTCTTGATAATTTTTTCCTCTATATAAAAATTAGTTATCTAGGGTCTAGAGTACAATTGTAACTTTGCTAAACTTGTCATGAGACTTTAATGTGGGTTTTAATAATCAAAGCTCTCATCTTCCTATAAGACCTATAAGATATAAAAATTCACTTGGGCATTTAAATAGTTTCCTTGTGGATTTTTAATACATTCACTAGCAAGAGACAGATTCTAAAGTCCAGAAATAAAATGTAATGTCTTTATTTCTTGTTTATGACTAATTTTGTTAGGTTCAGCATAAACTTAAGATACAGAGTAAACAGTTTTTTAAACTAAATAAGCACAAAGAATCTGTCAGGCAGACTGATAGGTATTAAGCGTGGGTGTGCCTTTAAGGTCTTGTACAAAGGCTGAGGGAAAGCACTGTAAATGTGAATGGTACCATTCCATGGGGACAAAAATGAGCTGGAATACCAGCGTTTACCTGTCTTCTTCCTGACGTGAGGGCCTTATGCTCCAGCCGTCATGGCAGCTCTGTCATCAAGGACTGGACCCTCAAAACTGTGATCCAAAATGAGTCCTCCTCTCTGTAGGCTGCTCTCGTGAGGGATTTTTCTCAGCACAAGAAAAGTAACTGACAGAAAAAAATTGCTACTAAGAAGTAGGGCAGCCGGGCGTTGGTGGCGCACGCCTTTAATCCCAGCACTCGGGAGGCAGAGGCAGGCGGATCTCTGTGAGTTCGAGACCAGCCTGGTCTACAGAGCTAGTTCCAGGACAGGCTCCAAAGCCACAGAGAAACCCTGTCTCGAAAAACAAAAAACAAAAACAAAAACAAAAAAAGAAGTAGGGCAATTGTTGTGATGAAGCTCATCACATGACCTGGTTTGCCGGAGGACTATGAAAGTTTGGAAAATTAATGTGGAAAACCCTTGAATGCTACACTTGGAGCTTAGCGGGTCATTCCGGCAGCAGTTTGGTTGACCGGAACACCAGAAGAAACGTGGAGCGTGAAGACTCAGTTCATGAGGCTTCAGAGGGAAACCGGGACTCTAATGGGAACTGTTACAGGCTGACAAAGCCTGTCCATGAGAACTTGAGCGAGGCTGAATTCAAAGCATTCTGGACTAATTTGTTTAGTGAAGAAAACTTCAAACAAGAAAGCATTCAGGTTATAGCATAGTAACTACTCAATGCTCTTACCTAGATCTACACAGCGAAAGAGAAAGCTACAAGCAGAGCATACACTGTCGGCAAAATGTACTGCTTGCCAGGGAAAGAAACAGGTAGAAAGGTGGCTAAAAAGACAGCTGTAATTGTTAATGAAATTAGAACTGTTAAAAATAACAACAACAACAAAAAAAAACCCAGTGCTTTGCACTAGGGCAAGAGGAAATGTGCCCTGATGGCAAGATTCTACCTAAGAAAGGCTCCATCTTGTGAGAATGAAAATTCATCTGATAGAAGAGAGACCAAGCTGCTGCTGTTGTTGAAGGGGTTCCCTTCCAGAAACAGCTGCCTAGGACAGCATTTCATCCATAGGTGAACACAGCTGCAGCACCACCTGGCAGCATTATCCAGGAGATAACTGCCTTTGTAGGCATGACAGAAACAAAAGTGGAAGGTCGTGGAGGCTTGTACCAAGTTTGTAGAAAGCCACTGAGACTAGCCAATGTACTGCAATGTAGAATTGCCTGAAAGGAATCCCTAAGGGTCAATAGGTAAAGCTGCGAGGGCAATGCCTACACTGTTGTGAAACCTCAGAACATTGGAGATGCCAGGGCCATGGGACACTGATTAAGGAAAGCTATAGACACGCAGTAAGACAAGCCTAAGAGAGAGGCTATCTGTACAAAAGCATTAGAGCTGGAGAGGTGTGGCAACCCAAGCCCTTTGTAGCCCAGATGATATATCACAAGCCCCAGATGCTGGACATGAAGTTGCAAGATGTGATGTTTTCCTTGCTGGGTTTCTAGGATCTGTTTCTGTAATGCATATGTTTATTTGGTGCCATTGCCCACTGAAATTGTAGAGGTCCAAAGTTAAGAAACCTGAGTCTCAGAGGATACTTTAGACTTCTGAGCAATCTTTAGACTATGGGGATGTTTAGAGATTAAGTAAATATATTTTGTATTGAGATGAAAATGAGACCAAGAAACAGGGATGGAATGTTACGACCAAAAATAATGGATGTCAAGTTGATAAGGGATGGAATTGTAATGGTTGATCTTCATTGTCAACTTTCTAACTTCTGAAATTCCAAAGCAACTTTTGGAATTTACTTGTCCCAATAAATGCAGCCCTTAAACAAGTGCTGTCTGATTCAGGTGTAAGAGCTCACATTCATAGCCAGCACTTAGGAAGCAGAGGCAGGAGCACTACCTAGGGCTCAAGACCAGCCTGGATAATCGATTAACACCTTATTTCAAAGAAGATAAAACAGATCTGGGACTGTATCTCAGAAAGGAAAGTACTTTCCTAGCATATGCAAGGAAAGTGTTCAATCCCCATTACCACCAGAGTGGGGAGGGGCGTTCTATTAGTCTGCTAGGAACACACACTCCTAAAATCCCAGAACACAAGAAACAAAGGAAAGAGTTCAGGTACACACTGAGGTCCAGCCAGGGTTACATGGCAAGACGCTGTCTCAAAAAATACACTAATTAAAGTAATGTCTAAGTACCTGGTACTTCTTAAGTTCTCTCTTCAGCTGGAGAACTGTCACATGCTGGGGTCCTTCCTCCGTGTCCCCAACGTCCTGGTGTCCTGGAAATGGGGTGATGACAGCCTTCCTGACTTCCTGAGTCCTGCTAAACCACTCCTGGAGTTTGTGCTGCTGCTTCTGGTTTAGCCTGACTGCATCTTTTAAGTCCACCAGGAATGCAAATGCTTGCTCTACGCAGTCCTGGTAGCCCAGACACTCCTCCTGGAGCTGGGTTACCTGCTCCTCTAGAGAGTGAAGCCGGTTTTGGTCGGGAATGCCCTCCGAAGGGGTCTGGCTGGTTTGGCTGATACTGGCCTGATGGCTCTGCAAAGCTTCTCGAAGCAACTTAATCTCAAATTCCATCTCATCCATTCGGTCTGCCCCGGGGCTAAAGTTTAAAGTAGGTTTGTTTCGAATGTTCCGAGCTCTGTTGGCATATTTGAGAGAATTTAAGGACTCGTCAAAATCTGAGGAGGATGGGCTGACGCACGTGATCATGACAGTCTTGGCACTGCCTCCCAGGGAGTCTTTGAGAAGCCGGGTAATTTTAGCATCCCTATATGGAATATGAGCACTCTTCCTGCGTGGGTCCCCAAGGGCACTGATGACGTTCCCTAAAGCAAGCAGCCCACTGTTGATCTGAATTGACTCTTTGAATCGTTCACCAGTGTTCCCCGTCTTGGTCACTCTTTCTGATCCAGCCAAATCCACAAAATGGAATTTGGAGACAATATGCCGATGTGAATACCATTCTCCATCTTCAGCTGTCTCTGGAGTTTTCTCAACTTGGCAAATGCTTATGGTAAAGATTGCATGGGATCTACTGGAGTGCTCATTCATCTGGGTGGTGCTTGTGTGCCTGGCAGCATTCCCCATCTCCAGGAGACTCATCACTTCATCCATGCTCTCTACTTGGCACTCCTTGGCCCCAACAATCACTTCAAACAGAAAGTTTTAAAACCATGCTTTCATCAAAATCCAGCATAATTAAATCAATCGCACAACAGTTACCCTTTGCTAAGCAACCCTAAAAGACAGTCCCTTTAAAAAAGCACTAATGTTTCAGATAGCATGTTTGCAGGGGTTCAAATACTAGCCTCAGTCAGTTTCAGATAGCATGTTTGCAGGGGTTCAAATACTAGCCTCAGTCAGTTTCAGATAGCATGTTTGCAGGGGTTCAAATACTAGCCTCAGTCAGTTTCATTCATTTCAGCAAAGCTCCAAAAGGAACAGTTTTAAGAAAGGTATTATGCTTAAACTCTCAAAGGCGTATTTTATTGGTTAAAATCCAGTTGTTGATTTTAGATAAATATCATACTTAATTGTTTAAAATGACTGGCAATCAAAATCCCTGGAGCTGGACTACTACAGCTCAGTGGGAGAGAATGTGCAAAGTATGAGGCCCTGGCTTCGAGAACAAACAAACAGAGACAAGGAACACTTTGCTTCAATATTTTGACTGTAATTATTACAGGAAAACAAGAGCCATGCCTGGTGCCAGAAACCTGTGACCCCATCTATTCATGAGGTTGAGGCAAAAGGATTAAAGTTCAAAGCCAGCATAGGTGTTTGATGGCTCCATCCCAAATCAGAAGGCTGGTGGCACAGCACTGTCCTAGCTGGATAACTTCCAGCACAGCAAAGCAAGTACATGAACAGAAAGCAAAAGCAAATTCACTGTGCATATATTGTCTTAATTCTTGGAATATCGATGTGTTTTTCTAGATGCCACTGAAGGAACTCAATAATTTCACTGAGCTATGTCACCTGTGTTCCCCTTGTCATCTTCCCGGATGTGCAGGTCCTTCATGGATGTCTCCAGCTCTAAGAGATCTCTTAGGTCTTCCTTATATACCTCTATGTATGACACTTTGACTTTAAAGTCCACGCCAGGGTTTTCAGAGAGGCTCTGAAATATCTCCTGGATAGCTCGAGGGATGATGCCCTTCTGACCCTCCACAACTGATGCTAAAAATTCAGAAATAGAAAGCATAGCTGAGACTTGAAATATAAGAAAACTAGAATCTAAAATTTATGTTTAATATATTTTTCTTACATTTCTTTTATAAGAATTTAAAAACTGGGCAGGCCATGTACTGGCTTTGTGGGAGCCTAGGCAGTTTGGATGCTCACCTTACTAAACCTGGACGGAGGTGGGGGTTCCTTGGACTTCCCACAGGGCAGGGAACCCTGATTGCTCTTCGGGCTGGGGGGGGGGACTTAATTGGGGGAGGGAGAGGGATATGGGAGGCGGTGGCGGAGAAGAGACAGAAATCTTTAATGCATGGTGGCTCACACCTTTAATCCCAGCACTCCAGAGGCAGAGACAGCCTGGCTGGCCTACATACAGAGTTCCAGTCAGGATTACATAGCAAGACACGGTCTCAAAATGTATAGTAATTAATTGAATTAATGAACACAAGGACAGCTTGGTCTATATAGAAAGTTAAAAGCCTGCCAGGGCTAAACCACACAACCATAACATTCAGGGGGGAAAGGCAGGGGCATGATTCGTCAGGTAAGAGCACTTGCTGTACAGGCACAAGCACCTGAGCTGAGAGCTCCAGCACCCATGTAAAGAGTCAGGCATGACACAAGTGTGTTTGTAACTCCAGCAGGCAGAGATAGGAGGATCACTGGAGTTTGGTGATCACCAGCCTAGGTTCAGTGAAAGACCCTGTATCAAGGGAATAGAGTTGTATACTATACAACATGTGTGTATACATACCATGCACATATACCTATATAAAACAATTCAGGGCAAACATTTTCACATGTACCCCTCATGCAGAATTTATTCATTTATTAAGTATGCATTTAGTATCTACTACATTTCATGCAATATTCTAGGGCCCTGGAAACAACCAATCAACAAAGTGAAAATTCTCTAATGTTGTGGGATTCCCCTGAGAAGAAAGAAGCAATAGCAACAAAGACCAACTGTAGACCCTATGGTATATGAAATGTAGACCCTATGGTATATGAAATGTAGACCCTATGGTATATCACACTTCAAAGAACACATCAAAAAAATCATCCACCATGATCAAGTAGGCTTCATCCCAGGGATGTAGGGATGGTTCAACATACAAAACTCTGTCAATATAATCCACCACATAAACAAACTAAAAGGAAAACAAAAATACATGATCATCTCATTAGATGCTGAAAAAGCCTTCAACTAAATCCACCACCCAGTCATGATAAAGGTCTTAGAGAAATTAGGGATACTAGGAACATTCCTAAACATAATAAAGGCAATTTACAGCAAGCCGACACCCAACATCAAATTAAATAGAGGAACTCCAAGTGATTCCACTAAAATCAGGAATGAGACAGGGCTATCCGCTCTCTCCATATTGATTCAATATAGTACTCAAAATTCTAGATAGAGCAATAAGGCAATAAAAGGAGATCGAGGGGATACAAATTAGAAAGGAAGAAGTCAAGCTTTCACTATTTGCAGATGATTTGATAGTATACATAAGTGACCCCAAAAATTCTACCAGGGAACTCCTACAACTGATAAACACCTTAAGTAATGTGGTTGGATACAAGATTAACTCAAAAAAATCAGTAGCTCTCCATATACAATAATAAATGAGTTGAGAAAGAAACCAGAGAAACAACATTCTTTACAATAGCCACCAATAACATAAAATATCTTGGGGTAACTCTAACCAAGCAAGTAGAAGACCTGTATTACAAGAACTTTAAATCTTTGAAGAAAGAAATTGAAGAAGACACCAGGAAATAAAAAGATCTTCCATGCACATGGATCATTATGATTAACATAGTAAAAATGGCAATGTTACCAAAAGAGATCTACAGCTGGGCGGTGGTGGCGCACGCCTTTAATCCCAGCACTCGGGAGGCAGAGGCAGGAGGATCTCTGTGAGTTCGACACCCCAGCCTGGTCTACAGAGCTAGTTCCAGGACAGGCTCCAAAGCCACAGAGAAACCCTGTCTAGAAACACCAAAAAAAAAAAAGAGAGATCTACAGATTCGATGAAATCCCCATCAAAATTCAAACACATTTCTTCACAGATCTTGAAGGAACAATACTCAACTTCATATGGAAAAACAAAAAACACAGGATAGCTAAAACAATTCTGTACAATAAAAGAACTTCTGGAGGCATCGCCATGCCTGACTTAGCGCTCTACTACAGAGTCACAGTAATAAAAACAGACAGGTGGATCAATGGACTCGAACTGAAGACTCTAATGTAAATCCACATATTTATAACCACCTGATTTTTTACAAAGTCAAAATTATACAATTGAAAAAAAGAAAGCATCTTCAACAAATGGTGCTGGCATAACTAGGTGTCAGCATGTAGAAGAAGGCAAATAAATCCGTATTTATCACCCTGCACAAAATTCAAGTCCAAGTGGATCAAAAACCTCAACATAAGCCCAGTTACACTGAAGCTGACAGAAGAGAAAGTGGGAAGTAGCCTTGGATGCATTGGTACAGGAGACAACTTCCTGAAGAGAACACCAGCAGCACAGACACTGAGATAGACAATTAATAAATGGGACCTCCTGAAACTGAAAAGCTTCTGTAAGGCAAAGGACACGGTCAATAAGACAAAACAGCAGCTTTCGGAATGGGAAAAGATCTTCACCAACTCCCCACCTGGCAGCAGAGAACTGATCATCAAAATATATAAAGAACTCAAGAAATTAGACATCAAAATACCAAATAATCAGGCTGGAGAGATGACTCAGTGGTTAAGAGCACTGACTGTTCTTCCAGAGAACCTGGGTTCAATTTCCGGCACCCACACGGCAGCTTACAACTGTCTGTAACCCCAGTTCCAGGGGATCTGATACCTTCACGCCAATGCACACAATATAAAGCTAAATAAATTGTTAAAAAAGAAAAACAAACGATCCAATGTTTAAATGGAGTACAGATTTAAACAGAGAATTCTCAACAGTAGAATCTCAAATGACTGAGAAACACTTAAAAATTGTTCATCCTTAGCTATCAGGGAAATGCAAATCAAAACAATGCCGAGATACCATCTTATACTTGTCAAAATGGCTAAGATCAAAAACGCTAAGAACAGCCTATATTGGAGAGGATGTGGAGTAAGGGGAACACTCCTCCACTGCTGGTGGGAGGGTAAACTTATACAGCCACTTTGGAAATCAGTATGGCAGTTTTTCAGAAAATTGGGAATAAACCTACCTCAAGACCCAGCTATACGAATCGTGGGCACACACCCAAAGGATGCTCGATCATACCACAAGAACATTTGCTCAGCTGTGTTCACAGCTATACGAATCCTGGGCACACACTCAAAAGATGCTCGATCATACCTCAAGAACACTTGCTCAGCTGTGTTCACAGCTATACGAATCCTGGGCACACACCCAAAGGATGCTGCTCGATCATACCTCAAGAACACTTGCTCAGCTGTGTTCACAGCAGCATTATTTCTGATATCCAGAACCTGGAAACAACCTAGATGCCCCTCAAATGAAAAATGGATAAAGAAAATGTGATACATTTACACAAAGAAGTATTACTCAGCAGCAAAAACAATGGCATCATGAAATTTGCAGGTAGATGGATGGAACTAGAAAAAAACAACCTGAGTGAGGTAAACCAGACTCAGAAGGACAAACACGGTATGTACTCATAAGCTCCACTTTATTTATTTATTTATTTTTTTGGTTTTTCGAGACAGGGTTTCTCTGTGGCTTTGGAGCCTGTCCTGGAACTAGCTCTGTAGACCAGGCTGGTCTCGAACTCACAGAGATCCGCCTGCCTCTGCCTCCCAAGTGCTGGGATTAAAGGCGTGCGCCACCACCGCCCGGCTAAACTCCACTTTATTAGCTGTAAAGCAAAGGATAACCAGGCAACAATCCACAGCCCAGGGAAGCTATGTAACACAGAGGACCCTAAGAGGGGCGCATAAATTTTCCTAGGAAGGGGAAATAGAAGAGATCTCCTGGGTAAGCTAGGGGCAGGGGGTGAGGGACGTGGAGAGGATGTGGGAAGGTGAATATGAGGGATCGGGTTGGTCGACTTGGGGGTGAAACAGAGAGGAAGAGCAATGAAACAGGTATCTTGATAGAGTGGGCCATTTGGGAGTTAGAGATGATGGAGGAAGGTCATTGGTTAAGTAATAAAGAAACTGCTTGGCCTCATAGGTTAAAACATAGGTGGGAGGAGTAAACAGAACAGAATGTTGGGAGGAAGAGGAAGTGAGCTCAGATGCTGCTGCCGCTGCTCCTCAGGGCAGACGCGATGAAGCTCTGACCCAGGATGGACATAGGCTAGAATCTTCCCAGTAAGCGCACCTTGGAGTGCTACACACATTATTAGAAATGGGCTAACCCAGGTGCGAGAGTTAGCCGAGAAGAGGCTAGATATAATGGGCCAAGCAGTGTTTAAAAGAATATAATTTGTGTGTTGTTATTTTGGGTAAAGCTAGCCAGTGGCGGAGCGGGTGGCGGAACACAGCCAGCAGCTCCTACTACATAGAGAGGAACCTGATGCCAGGGAAACTCCCAGGAATCCACAAGGATGACCCCAGCTGAGACTCCTAGCAATAGCGGGGAGCATGCCTGAACTGGCCTTCTCTAGTAATCAGATTGGTGACTACCCTAATTGTCACCAGAGAGCCTTCATCCAGTAACTGATGGAAGCAGATGCAGAGATCCACAGCCAAGCACTGGGCCAAACTCCTGGAGTCCAGTTGATGAGAGAGAGAAGGGACTGTATGAACAAGAGAGGGAGGGAGGTCAAGATCATGATGGGGGGAACCCACAGAGGCAGCTGACCTGTACTCTGGACAAACAGCTAGGGAGCCATCATAGGACAGACCTAGGCCCTCTGCACGTGCATGACAGTTATATAGCTTAGTCTGTTTGTGGGGCCCCTAGCACTGGGATCAGGACCTGCCTCTGGCCCATAAGTTTGCTTTTTGGACCCTATTCTCTATGCAGAGATGCCTGGGAGCTTGGTCCTGCATCAATGTAATATGCCATGCTTTGTTGACTCCCATGGGAGGCCTGCCCCTTTCTGAAAGGAGGGGGAATAGATAGGAAGTATAGATAGGAGGTGGGGGGAGGGAAGGGAAGAGAAGAGGGAGGAGAAACTATGGTTGGTATGGAAAATAAATGAAAATCTTAATTAAAAAAGAAAAGAAGGGCTGGAGAGGTGGCTCAGAGGTTAAGAGCACTGGCTGCTCTTCCAGAGGTCCTGAGTTCAATTCCCAGCAACCATATGGTGACTCATAACCATCTATAATGAGATATGGTGCCCTCTTCTGGCCTGCGGGGATACATGCAGACAGAACACTATATATATAACAAAATAATAAATAAACAAAAGTCAAAAAAAAGAAAAAGAAAAAAAAGCCAGGTGGTGGTGATGCATGACTTTAATCCCAGCACTGGAAGGCAGAGGCAGGTGGATCTCTGTGAGTTTGAAGCCGGTCTGGTCTACAGAGTGAGTTCCAGGACAGTCAGGACTACACAGAGAAACCCTGCCTCTAGAAAATGAAAGAAAAAAAAGAAAAGCCGTGCTGCAAAAAAGAAAGTCAGTACAGAAGTTCCCCAAAACCCAGAACTAGAACTTCCATATGGCTGTTATAATATTCCTAAGTATCTTCTAAGTATCCATTTCAGCTGCTTTTTATTTTCTAGATTATTTATGTTATATTTGTGGCTGTTTTGACAACATGTATGCGTGTGCACCATGAGTGTGCCTGGTATCCGAGGAGGTCTGAAGAGAGCACCGGGGTTTCCTAGTACTACAGTTGAGATAGCTGTGAGCCACATGTTGGTGCTGGGACTCAACCCTGGTTCCGTCTTACAGTACCAAATGCTCTAATCCACCAAGCCATCTTTCTGGCCCTGGTTACCTTACTCTATGCCCAAAGGACTTTAGGACATCCCGGAAACACCTGCACATCTCTGATTACTGCTCAACTATTCACAACAGCCAAGAAATGGAACCAGCCTAAATGGAGGCAAGGGAATCATAATTTCAAAGACTACTTGTGCTACAGAATAAGTTTTAAGGGCAACTGAGTGACTTTCCCTTGCACCAAAAAAGGTAAAAACGAGGCTTAGGGATCTAGCTCAGTAGCTGGTACTTAGCCAGCAAGCACAGCAACCAAGCTCTATTTCCAGGACCTTAGAATCAAAATCAAAATTTTAAGGTCTATGATGGACTCAAACAGATGGCCACACACCAGCGTTTAAAGTATCAAGAACAGGAGACGAGCCTAGGCTCATCTGCAGGGCAAAGTCAAACAAAGCACACCCAATAAAACAGTGCTCAGTCACAAACGAAATGAATTCTTCACACACACGCTATAAAAGGGGAAATGAGAGTTGAGAGTCTTACCAACATGGCCTCCTCCAATGGTGTATGTCTTCCCAGATCCAGTTTGTCCATACGCAAAAACCGTTGCGTTATAACCCTCGATGAGCGACAGCACTAGGGGCTTTATGCATATATTATAAACTTCATCCTGAGTGGAATTTTTGCCAAAAACAAAATCAAAAGTAAAAACTCTGTCTCTGCCAATGATAATCTGTTGGGTGTTGGGAACATCCCTCACACAAATTTGATGTTTATGAAGAACTTCTTTGCAAAGTAGAGGTCTAATTCTTACAGCGACTTTTACTGGTATTTCTTCCATGGCAGCTTGAACTTTACTGAATAGATTATCTAGTTAATGTTCAGTAACAATGTGAGAAACACCCATTTTATGGAAGATCTGGACTCCTGCATATCAAAATAAAAGATATAATTTAATTACTGGCTCCATTTATGCAAATAAAACCACACGTTTCAAAGCAAAGTTTTTAGAACAGATTCTTTACCAGTACAAATTAAATTACAAAGTTTATCTGACTTGCAAAGTGCTTAATTAATTTAATAATTAAATAATTCAGCATTTAGGCTTAGTTCAAAATAGTTGAGGGGACTGGGGACCACGAATTGGTTAATTATAAAGCTAAGGGATAAATGCAGAAATTTTCAGCTCATTGATTTGTTTTTGTGAAGACAATCCTGACAGAATCAGTGTGGCCATATGAAGTTGAAATTCACTTACTGTAATCATTAAAAATTATGCATACATATATGGCTCATAAACAATATTCAGTCAAGTTTTTTGTTTTTG